>NC_056665.1:122181509-122516092 GCF_018350195.1 Panthera tigris
CTGAAAGAAACAAATCCAAAGAAAAAGAAATGACTTGCCTAAGACCAACCAGTTGGCATTCTTATTTGTGCTTTGCATTTGAGACCATGTGATTAAACATGAAATGCCTTGTCTATGTTTTTCTTGGAGCTGGGCATTGAACTCTTGAGGATGCCAGCACTGGCACTCAGTTCAAAGCCATGCACCTTTTCCTGGGATTAGGCAAGAGATCTTCTAACTCTGGTCCTTGTAAACTAAAAGAGCAAGATCCTCCACATAGGGGGCTTTGGAAGCCCCTGGCTCAGCAGCCAGTGATGTAAATGCTGGTAATTAATTCACTTGTGGTTTTTCTACCTTTGCCATGGGTGGGGTGTTTGGAAAGGGAGCAAAATCATTTCTTAAGGAAATTGAGGCTCTCTTCTAGTTGCCTGCTTTCTGCTTTCCTCCTGTCTCTGACTCTCCAGGGCTGGGGGTGGGTGCTGTGTCCGTTCTCCGAATGCTTGCTGTGCAGCACAGTTTTCCAGGAATTTCAGGACATAGGAATTTTCACCCAGCTGTGTTGTGTGTTGCTGTTCAGCAATCTGAAGTTGCTTATCCAGCATAAGTCAGAATGGGGAGCCTGGGGAGGAGGGGGAACGCCTTCGAACATTTTTCTAAGCAGAAGAAATTGAGGTGTTAGGGGCCCAGCTGGCGTGTGATAGGAACCAAGAAATGGAGCCTACGTGAGCGTGCATGCCCACATGAAATCTCTTACTGATGATGTTATTCCAGAGGTACTTCTTTCCACACCCTTGACACCAATGAACACTTACTGAGGACCTACTGTGTGTCGGGGAGGGAGCATGGGGGTAGAACAGTGAATAAGACAGACATGCCTTCATGCTGCTTAATTCACCAAGCAATTACCAAGTGATGGATGCTTTGAAAGGGGAAGTGTAGTGTAACAGTGGTCTCTGTGCATTCAGGGGTCCCTCTTCAACCCTGGCAGAACAAAGACTCAGGGAAGTTCAAGGGTATGCTTAAGACATTGTAAGGAATCACAAGAGGTCCAGGGCTTTTCTAGATGCAGTTCTCAGGCTGGCTCTCCCAGTCAGAGTCTGCTGGCCACAGACCACAAGAGAAGCTGGTAGGCTCAAGGCTGAGTTTAGCTTAGTGCTTTGCTCTAACCATACCATGATGCCATTTTAATTTTGTGGAAATCTTATAGATTTATATCACTTGATTATTTTGATTGACTAAATTTAATGATGATGATGATGATGATGATGATGAAGAAGAACTAATCCTCATGAAGCACTTTCTACATGTCAGGCATGGGGCTGAGTGCTCTCAAATGTAAGTTCCTTTAATTCTCTCAACCACCTCTTGTGAAAGAGGTTCTGTTGTTCTTGGCTGTAGATGAAGGAGCCAGAGTTGAAGAGAGAAAGTCATCTATCTGCCTAAGAAGCGAGCCTGGGTGCAAAAGAGGGTGATTACCCTATAAGGTGGTTACAAATATTAAATGAGATAATGAAGGCAAAGCAAGAAGCACATTGATTGTCAAATAACAGATGCTTGATCGATGAGAACCATTATGGTTTTTGATCCCTGCACCAGGCTCTGTAATGGTCACTGCTAGCCATGTAGTTAAGAGTATCTATGCACCAGACATTGTTCTAAGAACTTTACACACCTTAACTCATTTAATGCTCACAACAGTTCTCTGAGGAAGTGCTGTACTATTCCCATTTTATAGATGGATATGCTGAGATCCAGAGACATATGCTTATTTTCCCAAGGTCATGCTGCCAGTCATTCTCCATTGGAAGCAGGTGTTTTAACTCCAGAGCACATGCTGTCTTAGCCATTATGCTACATGGGAGGTAGTTACACAACCCCAAATTCAGTGCTGTGCTACATGAACTCCTGAGACAGAAAACGTAGTTCATTTAGTCTCCAGGGTCCTGCTTGTCTCTTTTTGTCCACTCTTCCTCCCTTCCCCCACACCACTGTTTGAGTTTTTAAAGACAATGTGTAGCTAAGGAGAAAATGGACGAGAGGTATTCCACCAAAGCTCATTCTCCAGTGGATCCTCTCAAGAATTTTTTCAGATAGAATAATAATGTCATGGATATTAAGACAACAAGGAAAAATAACAGAGGAGCACTGTGAAAGTAAAAGTATTCATACAACACACAACAAACAGTGACTCAGACCCTCATTTTTCCAATTCAGCCCATCCCCCAGACTCAGTCTCCCTGTGAGAGAACCTGCTATCCTGTCCTTACCCTTTCCTCACCTCTAATCACCAACCTCCTACAGGCCTCTAGTT
The DNA here is from genome assembly GCF_018350195.1 of Panthera tigris. Classification (NCBI taxonomy): domain Eukaryota; kingdom Metazoa; phylum Chordata; class Mammalia; order Carnivora; family Felidae; genus Panthera; species Panthera tigris. Next base: position 122,183,800 of record NC_056665.1, read on the forward strand.
CCACTCAACTAATTCCTACTCCTCCATCAGATCTCAGCTCAGACCTCACCTCCTCCAGAAAGCTTTCCTGGACCCCATACCCAGCCCATTCCATATGGACTAAATGGCGCTTCCTGAACTCCTGTAGCATCCATTATAGTTTCATAAGTGGAAGGTGACTTACAATAGGCCACTCTGCCAGCAGGTGGCTGAGGCACTGGGACTAGAGTCCAGGTATTCTAACTTCCTGTCTGGCATCCATTCCCCTATATCACACGGAGAAGAGATAGGTGGCCCAAGAGAACTGGCTGATTCCACAGAACATGGGTTGCCAAGCACAGTGTGTGGTGAAGCTATGGTGCCTGTGTTGGTGCATCTTACAAGTTAGAGGAAAACAGTGATGGAAACTTAATCCAATATGTGAATAATTATAAATGTGATGAATGGTATAGATGGCAAGAGCGGAATGGGGGGAGATCTCATGAGAAAAAGGGTGCTCAGGGAGGCGCCCCCCCCTCCCCCAGGAAGTGAGAGTAAAGATGAGAAGGAACCAGGAGGAAGCAGTGGAGAGGGGCAGCATCTCTTCATTGTCACTTGTTTGGCCTAAGGACAAGAGTAATTAGTCTCTTATCCCTGGCAGGAGCTGTGTCTTTTATTTGTAAATATTTGTTTGGAATATGGTTGATGGGTAATGCAGATGGAGGGAGAGAGGACAGGGATGAAGAACAAGAGAAACCTTCATTCAGTATGGTAGGGTGAGGACTCTGGTCTTGTCTGGTAAATGGGCATATCTAGGGGACACCTCCATCCAGAGTTCTGAACTCTAGAGGTGAGGATGGGGCGTAGAATCTCTGTGTAAAGGAAGCTCTATGTAGAGAAGGTGAAGATGAAAGGCTGCTAGAACAAGCAAGCCAGTGAGTGTCATTAGCTGCCAGTCGAAAGACACTTGTTCCCCAAATAGCCGCACAGTGTGAGGGCCACCCACGGCATTTCCAAACAGCTGCCTTTCCTCCTAGCGCTGACTTTATCGGGCTGCCCTCCCAGGCGCTCCTGCCTGCCATGTGTGTTTTCTCGGTGCAGGAAGAGGCAGAGGGGGTTGCCCTGGTTAATCCACACTCTTCAGTTATTGTTCCCAGGGACATTTATAGTCCAGAACATGTAAACAGTTCTCAGCTTCGAGGAGTAGGGGGACAGTCTGAGGCTGGGAATCTGCTTGATGCTAAGTGTCCTATGCTTCCTGGGATTTAGGCTAACATCTATCGAACAATTACTATGTTTCAGGCTCTGTGTGAGTGGCTTTATCTTTTGTCCCCATTTAACTGACGAGCAGACTAGAGCACACTTTCCCCATCTACCTTCTGTGGCAGACATGCAAAGATACCAGAATGTAGTTTTGCCATTCGTCAGGAAAATGAGAGAAATAAACATAATGTAGGAAGTTTATTGTAAAGGCACATTTTTTTTAACTTTGAGATTATGCCCTTTTACTTTTTGGTATTAAACTACTTTTTATTTTTAAGAAAGCCTGGTAATACAAAGCATCAGTTTTGGGGCTTTTGCTTTTTCTTGGCAAGATAAAAATAGTTATTCTATGTTTCCAAAATTACTGAATTGCTTAAAATATATTACAGGAGAGTAAAATCTAGTAGTGTGCCAGTTATTATGGCAGGCAATAGGTGGTTTCCATGCTACTTTCTTCCTATGAATAAAGTATTTATATAATTGTTTTCACTTTCTATTCTGATCTTTTATCAGAAAAAATGCATCTGGACAGGAGCTCTGAGATCATATGATTTATCTTTCTTCAGCATTTATCAAGATGTTTTGATTGCACAGTTTGACCTTGAGACATTTTAACTCTATGTTGGTGTAGTCAAGATTATACAAACACTGAAACATTTTTATTATAGGAGTATTTTTTAGAGGCAAATGATGTGGGGCTCAGATGATTCCTCAATCCAATTTTCCTTCAGCATACTTAAACCATTTCTTATTTTTCCAATTCATTTATATTTTACTAAATTAGTTTTAACCAGATCGATTCTGCTCCATGTGTCTTCTACAGTGAAGATTTGATTAATCGATCAGTTATTTTTGTGTGTGTGTGTGCCTATCAGATTTTGCCTATATAGCTTCTGCCATTGTGAACGTTCTTTTTGTGGTCATTATTTCTACCACATCCAATTTTCTCACATCAAGTTTGCCGGTCTAAATTTTGTCAAGAATGTTTGATTCTTCCTTCAATTTTTTAGTCAATAACAAATTTTACTATGTGCATTTTTAGCTGCTGTCAGTTCCATTTTGTGTTGACTTTTTTCCTGACAGGTCTGATTTTTTTCCAGGTCACTTTTTACAGTTCGAAGAACCACATCTTCCTACAACTAAAGTCAGCCTCTTGCCTAATGTTTTTAGCAGGTGCAAAAATGTACTTGAGAGGTCAAAAATTCAGGATCCAAATATTCTGTGTTGCTGAAAGAGACCAATGATCCAGAAGGATTAAGAAATCTACCCAAGGTCATACATCATGTTCTTGGCAGAGTTCTTCTGGGTTATTTCAGCATATACGACTCCACTGGTTCAGTGAAGGACATATCAGAATGTAAGATTGGGTTGATCTTGATGGCATACTATCTGCTCCTACCCTCTCATTCCCCCTTCTGAGTCTAATGGAACTTCCACCTACCCGCCTTCTTGAGAAATAACAGCTGGGGCCCCAGTTCGAACTCTCTTGGCTTCTCCCTGCTTCCTAACTAGGCCCGCCTTAAGCTGTGTGTGCACTGGGGTGGCATGATTTACAAACAAGCAGGACCAAAAAGGAAAAATCCTCTCTTGCGGAGAATTAGGTCAGTGGCAGAGTTGGGGAGGGGAGGGAATCCAGACCTTGTTCTCCCATCTTTCAGTTCACCCCCTCTTCCCTAAAGCAGTCAGGGCAGAAGCCACATTGCTATTGAGAAGCAGACATCTGGGCTTGGGGGTGAGGAGCAGGGGGGCAGTACCCCCCCCCCTGCCGTATTCATGTGCAGAACTGTGTGAACATGAAAGCGGCCTGTTTTCTGGCCACTTGGGACTCCCCCCTCTCTCATTGTATTTGTCTGGATTACTCTAAGGGGGATATTAGTGTTGTCTAATAATGGCCTCAGATTTATCTAGGGATTTGTGTGATTAATTCCCAAGCAAAGTACAGCAGATAGATTAGAGCTCAGCCTGTGTGGTGGGTCTACACCCTCTATTCTCTGCACTTTCTAATTGGTTTTGGGGGAGGCTCTTCTCTCACTGCCTTGTTATCCTGATCATTGAAGGCTGTAGCATTTGGGTCCCCACTGTAGGGTAGTGGAAACCATTTTCCACTGCTACAGAGCATGAGTGAGTGTCTGAGAAGACAGTGAAATCTCCAAGTTCATGCTCTTGTTCCTTTATGAAAGCTGCAGAGATGTGGTCACTTGCTTTTCTCTCCCAACTGCCACCACTGTATTCTCAGTGCCAGATTCTTCTCCCAGCCCTCCTGTTGGGGCACTGGTACCCCAGCTGTGGCACAGTGGGAATAGAGGTGAACTGGGATGTAGATGATCTGAATTCTGGCTTCAGCATCAATATTGTCCTGGTGGATGGACATGTTGGTTACCTGGTCTAGGGTCTGTGTCTCTCCTCTGAGCCTCAAAGGATCCTGTATGACTTTATTGCACTGATCACAATTATGATTATTAAATAACTAATTATCTGGTTACTTGTGGCCCATCTCCCCAGCTAGACCTTAAGATCCAAGAGTGCAGGCCCCACATCTGTCTTGTTCATCTGCCATTCCCTCAGTGCCTAGCACAATCCCTCACTCGTGGGTATGTGCTTTGAATATGTGTCGACGGAATGAACCTGTAAAGCAGAAGACACAGATTTGCTGGACACCCTACAGTTCTTCCACTTCTAAAATTCTCTACATCTCTCCTACTGTATTTTCTCCAAAACAATCACATAAACACCCCCCTTTCTAATGTTTTGACTGTTTTTTTAACTGTAGTATCACAGAAGTTATAAGATAAAAATGGTGATGAATAATAATTTAATTCAAAAAGCATATTACTGATATATAAAATATGAAATCCCTCCTAAGAACTCCCCCTCTGTTCGCTTGTTCTCTATGGGTCCTGGCAGTGGAATGCCACCCTGCCTGGGCTTCTGCATTCCCTCTGCCAGGGCCTGCAGGATCCTGTTGAACCCTTCAGAATAGGCCTGGTACTAACTAGTGGGCTATATGCATGGTTCTCAGACTCGAAAATCATTCTTTTAGCTGCAGAGCAGATAGTGTACTAATTTCACATCACAGCACACACTGCTTTTCAAAGGGAAGAAATCAGCCTTGCTAATTTTCTGAAAATGAAAGAAGGGAGACCGTTTAAGAGAAAGCAGAAGAGTTGATGAGAGCTTGGCAGTGAGAGAACCTTAGGGCTACTTGCTTTCTTCTGAGGTTCTCAGGTCACTTAGAAACTTCTTTTCTCAGAGAATTTAGTTGAAAGTCTCCAGCTAACATGAGCCAATATCTGACCCCCTCCTCAAGCCCATGGCAGACACTGCTAATCAATCTTGACCCCCTTTTCTTTCCAAACCCATATGCAGCCTCAGACTCTTTTTTTAAAAAATTAAAAGCTTTTTAATGTTTATTTATTTTTGAGAGAGACAGACAGAGCGTGAGCAGGAGTGGGTCTGAGAGAGAGAGGGAGACACAGAATCCAAAGCAGGCTCCAGGCTCTGAGCTATCAGCACAGAGCCTGGCACAGGGCTTGAACCCACGAACCATGAGATCATGACCTGAGCTGAAGTCAGACACTTACCTGACTGAGCCACCCAGGTGCCCCCTCAGACTTTTTTTTTTAACACATTACTCCAAAAATGTCACCAAAGAAAATGAAACTAATGTGTGTTAAGCACTAGACATTTTATATACATTTGTCTGTTTTGAACCTTCTGGCAAATGTGAATGATCCCCATTTTACAGATGAAGTTTAAGTAACTTACACAAAGTCATCTAATAGCAACGTTGGTAGGGCTCAAAGCTTACATGTTGCCATGCCTTCCAGGGAGTCCTACCCTCAGGTGTCAATCTGACCACCAGGCCAGTAATGGTGAAACGTTCTTATGAGATGTGTCTCCACTTAATTGTCGCTGTCCATCCTCTGGGGCCACTTCAAGGTTACGCTAGTAAAAAAAAAAACTTTGAAGCATTCTCTGTCAACCCTAAATCCTGTATTAGTGCTAAGTGCAATAATAGGCCAGATAGGGCCACCCTATCATGTTTATCTACTCTCTTGCTTTATTAGGTTTACTACTAACTGCATCCAGGGCAGTTTTTTTTTTTCAGTCCCCAGTGCCTAAGTTGGTGTTTGGCATGTATAAGTGGTCAGTAAATGTTAGTTATTTCAAATTGAACCTGACACAGAGGCTCACTCTGGGAACACAAAGGGTGAGGATAAAGGCTTATGGCAAATTGAAAGCCTTCTTGGCTGTTCTGATAATGTCTCAGCCAGCCTTTTCCAAACTGTGTTCCACGAGATTTTACTAGGTACTTTATGGAAGGAGAAGTGCCCAGTGTTCAAAAACATTTGTAAAACTGCATACTGTATCCTTTCTTTGACTTCACAGTGTATCAGGCAAGGCTTTCTGAAGTCTTGCCATAGAGAAACTTGATTATTTTTGTTTAATTCAGTTGTTTCTACATTTATTATTTTGTTGCTGTTGGCGAGGAACTCCTATTTACATTTTACTGGATGTGTGTTTTTGTGGAATTCTGTTCTGGATATGTTGCCTCAATTTATAATCCTTTCTGTGAAATAGGGGTCCTGAAGTCATAAATGCTCCAAGAAATTTAATGACTTTTTTTTTTATTAAAATATAATTAATATACATGGTTAATTAGTTTCAAGTGTACAATATACTGATTCACAATTCTATACATTTCTCAGTGCTTATCAGGATACATGTACTCTCAATTCTCTTTATCTATTTTACTCTTCCTGCACCCACCTACCCTCTGGCAACCACCTCTGTATTTAAGAGTCTGGTTTTTTGTCTCTTTTTTTGGTTTGTTTCTTAAATTTCACATATGAGTGAAATCATATGGTATTTGTCTTTCTCTGACTTACTTCACTTAGCGTTATGCCCTCTAGGTCCATCCGTGTCATCGCGAATGACAAGATCTCATTCTTTGTTATGGCTGATTAATATTCCATTGTGTATATATGCCACATCTTCTTTTTTTTCCCAATATATGAAATTTATTGGCAAATTGGTTTCCATACAACACCCAGTGCTCATCCCAAAAGGTGCCCTCCTCAATACCCATCCCCCACCCACCCCTCCCTCCCATCCCCCATCAACCCTCAGTTTGTTCTCAGTTTTTAACAGTCTCTTATGCTTTGGCTCTCTCCCACTCTAACCTCTTTTTTTTTTTTTCCTTCCCCTCCCCCATGGGTTTCTGTTAAGTTTCTCAGGATCCACATAAGAGTGAAACCATATGGTATCTGTCTTTCTCTGTATGGCTTATTTCACTTAGCATCAAGAAATTGTGGTTTATATACACACTGGAATGCCACATCTTCCTTATCCATTTATCTATCGATAGATACTTGGGCTTCTTCCATAGTTTGGCTATTGTAAATAATGCTGCAGTAAACATAGGGGGGCATAGATCTTTTTGAATTAGTGTTTTTGTTTTATTTGGGTATAAACCCAGTAGTGGAATTACTGGATAATGTGGTAATTCTATTTTTAATTTTTTGGGGAACTTACATACTGTTTTCCATAGTGACTGCATAGTTTGGATTCCCACCAATAGTGCACAATTGTTCTTTTTTTCCACATCCTTGCCAACGCTTGCTGTTTCTTGTCTTTTTGATTCTAGCCGTCCTGACAGGTATAAGGTGATATCTCATTGTGGTTTTGATTTGCATTTCCCTGATGATTAGTGATGTTGACCATCTTTTCATGCATCAGTTGGCCATCTATTTGTATATCTTCTTTGGAAAAACATCTATTCAGGTCCTCTGCCTGTTTTTTAATTGGATTATTTGTTTGTTTGGTATTGAGTTGTGTAAGTTGTATATGTCTTTCATATATTTTGCAGATGACTTTTTTTTGTTTTATTATTTATTTTTGACAGCGAGAGAGAGGGAGACAGAGTGCAAGTGGGGGAGGGGCAGAGAGAGAGGAAGACACAGAATCCAAAGCAGGTTCCAGGCTCTGAGCTGTCAGCACAGAACCCAATGTGGGGCTTGAACTCACAAATCATGAGATCATGACCTGAGCCGAAGTCAGATGCTTAACTGACTGAACCACTAGGTGCCCCGTGTATTTTGGATATTAACCTCTTATCAGATATATCATTTGCAAATATCCTCTCCCATTTAGTAAGTTGTCTTTTTGTTTTGTTGATGGTTTACTTTGCTAATGACCATCAACAATTATTGTCACTGGAATTGGCAACCTCACACCACGATTTCTTGAAATTTGCCCCCAGTTCCCCATGACCTAGATTTGGGTGGTTGACTAGTGAGAGAAGAAATAATTGGGAATGGATGAACAGTACTATGAGAAGGAAAAAGACTTTGAATTCAGAAAAATCTGAGTTTAAAATCCTGGATACTCTGTATGAGTGAAGTGAGCTTGAGGGTATTAACTCCCCTGAGCCTTGGTTTCCCTGTTTGTTAAGTGGGGATAACAACCGTGTCTATATCAGCATTAGATGAAGTCATGTATATACGATGCTACCACAGGGGGCTACCACAGGAGGCCTTCATTAAATAGCAGAGATTATAATGGACAATGAATGACCCTTGCACTTGTCTTCTGGGTCATATTTTTAAGTTTCTTTCATTTTTTAAAGTTTTATTTTATTTTATTTTTTTATTTTATTTTATTTTATTTTATTTTATTTTATTTTATCTTATTTTATTTTGAGAGAGAAAGCGGGGGAGGCAGAGACAGAGGGAGAGAGACAGAGAATCCCAAGCAGGCTCCACACCGTTAGTGCGGAGCCTGATGTGGCGCTCGAACTCATGGAGCTATGAGATCATGACCTGAGTCGAAACCAAGAGTTGAATGCTTAACCAACTGAGCCACCCAGGTGCCCCAAGTTTCTTTTATAATATCATTGTGAATAGTTACCATATTTAATCTTTTTGATACTAGGTATGGTTGCGAAAAGAGGTTCAGGGAGGGCTGTGAGTTGCCAGAGGTCACACAGCTGATACTAGGCTAGAAAGTCAGGGCTCAAAACCTAGGCTTCTGTCAGCAAAATGTGGTGCATACATACAATGGAATATTATTCAGCCTTGAAAAGAAAGGTAATTCTGATACCCACTACATGGGTGAACCTTAAGGGTGTTATGCTAGTGAAATAGGCCAGTCACAAAAGGACAAATACTGTATGATTCCACTTACATGAGGTTCCTGGAGTAGTCAAATTCGTAAAGACAGAATGTAGAAAGGTGGTTGTGAGGGGCTGGGGGAGGAGGAGTGGGCAGGCATTGTTTAATGGGAACAGAGTTTTAGTTTTGCATGGTGAAAGGAGTCCAGGGATGGAACGTAGTGAAGACTGTGCAATGCTGCACAGTGGTGTGAATGGACTTGATGGGGCACCTGGGTGGCTCGGTCAGTTGAGCATCCGACTCTTGATTTCAGCTTAGGTCATCATCCTAGGGCTGTGAGACGGAGCACCAAGCGGGGCGCTGCACTGAGTGTGGGGCCTGCTTGAAGTTCTTTCTCCCTCTCTCTCTCTGCCCCTCCCTGGCTTGTGTGCCTGCATGTGCACACACACTCACTCTAAAATAAAATAAAGAATTAAAAAAAAGTTTAAGATGGTAAATGTTACGTAATGTGTATGTTATCACCACCACAACAAAAATATTTAGGAAAAAAAAATCAGGGCTTCTGATTCCAAAGGCAGGGCTCTTTCCTACACATAGCAGCACTCCCTACAGAGGAATGAGCAGCCAGGGTGGGGGTGGCCTCTTCCGACGCCCATTGTACTGAATTACAAAATCTATAGAACTCACCTCTGCTGAGAAGACCCTTTTCTCCCATATCATTCTTCCAAGTGGCAAAAGCCCAAGGAGTTAGTCTTTCCAGACAGCAAGGAATTCTTGGAAAGAGGACTGATCCTCAGTCTCATGGAAACCACTTGGGTCAAATAACAATGATTTGCTAACATCGATTAGTTCTTCTTCAACCTCCCAGTGCTTTTGCGTAATTTGCTCCTTATAACCCTTACATCAGTCCTACAAGATAAGTAAACTCTCCCCATTTTATAGATTGAGAAGTTAGGGCTCAGGGTGGTCAGTTAGCACAGCCAAGCTCATGTGCAGTTTGTGGAAGAGCCAGGTCTTTTACTCCAGATCCTGCCTCTTAACCCCTGTGCTGTCTGCAGGAAGAAGGGAAATGGAAGGTGTCTGCACCTCAGCTGTTTTTCCCTGATTTCTGTTCCCTCCTGTGATGCACTTCTCTCTGTCCTACGAAGATGAGGGACATCCTCTCATCTAGGTCAGTTTGTCTCCTGATTTCCTGGCGTTCAGGTGTCTACTCTTCTCCCTGGTTGGGTCATGCTCATTTGGGGAGGGTAATATCCACTTTTACCTAGGAAGTTAGCCTTTGGGCCCCGTCTCCTGGCTGTGTCCACCTGCTATGAGCACTTTTCTAAAGATTTATCAGGCGGGAGCCTGTTGCAGGTGCCAACCTCACGGCCTAATACTGAGAAGTACTGTTTAGCTAGGGATGACTTTTGTTTGCAAGGCTTAAACATCTGGATAGAGGCTAAACTTGGCACTTTTAGTTTACAAGGCGTATATCAACAAGCCAGCACAGACATTCCTAATAACAACTTCAGAATGTGTTTATTGAATGTTTACTCTGTGCCTGGCCTTGTGCTAAGCCCTTTATATGAATCATCTCATTTGACCCTTATAATAGTCACATAAATTAGGTACAGTCAGTTCTGCTAGAATGCTTATTTTGAAAATACAAATTTGTTCCAATGTGATCGATCTATTAGGGAACAATTTGGGCATAATGCTTTTGCCTTTGATTATGCACAATTTTGTCCACAAGAAACACTAGGTAAAGGCAGAAAACTTCAGCAAGTCAAACCAGGCTGTGTAGAAATACATAAATGCACACACCTCAAAAGCTCCTTCAGTTAGCACGTGTGCTGTGAGCCACACCCTTGCACATCTGGTGTCACAGCTCTGTCCGGTGTCAGAGCATCCTCCTTTTACTACTTGGCAACAGCTCACAAGCTTCCTGTTTCCATGAGCACAGTTCAAGTCTTTTTCAAGGGCTCTACTGGTGGTAGTATTTATATATTTCTTAATTATTTAACACATGTAAAACTGGTTCCTATTCTGGTTCCTATTATGGGTCACTGATGAGGTTTCTGGGTGTCATGCCCCAACTTCATTTTCCCCATTAGCCTTGTATTTTTACTGCATGATTTTGCACAGTGTTGTGACTGTTAAGAATTGACACATGCTTCTAACCAAACTGATTACCCCGACATTATTTTTATGTGGACAAAGTAGAAGGTAAGGCTAAGCAATTTGACAAAAATATTTGTAATAACTAACGGTAAAGTCCGGATTCAAACCCCAGATTGCCTTACCCCCATGTCTGTGCTCAAATTCCCTAAAACACTAACAAAACAAAACAAAACCAGAAACCCTGGTGTCTGCACTGATCTTTGATTGCGTGTGTAACAAGTAGACTCCTTCTTCCCCCAACTGTCAGTCAAACTCTGGTTCCTCAAGCCAGAGCCACTACAAGAATGTGAGAGCCCCTAAGGTATTTGGGCACACTACTGACTGAGCCCAGGGGTGTGCCATCCGTGTTCCTTCCTGCTTTGCAGCCCACTCCTCTCCCTGCTGCTGCCTTCCCTGGCTGGCTGGCACTTGACCCAGCAGCTATCTCTCCCCTCCATCTTACAGGCTGGAGTTATTAGCACCAAAGAACAAAAGCAAGGAGAGTGGGACTGGGGAGGGGAGGGGGCTCAGTCTTCTATGAAGGCAGATAAATAGGTTCTGTGTTGAGGATGAAGTTAATACCACCTGGCCTTTTGTGGAGAGACATCTCTTCCTGTGTTTGAAGAGCTCAAACACTGAAAGCTGGAAAGAGCCCCAGAACACAGGAAGCCCAGCCGCTTCGCTGCTGGAAGTTTGCTTTAGCTCAACTAACGAGATCGTTTCTGTATTTGTTCCTGAAGTAGAGGGAAGAACCTTGTGCTCACTCTCCCCAGGGGCATGAAAGGAGAGGCCATTGGGGAGATGCAGTCCTTGCCTTTTTTTTCTTCCCTCTCCTAACATTGTAGTCTGGTGTACTCTTCAATTGAAGGCCTGATCTGATGCTTGTGGGCCTGGGGCAAGAATGTACATGAGAGACAATGGGCAGCCTCCCTTCTTTCTACCTCCAGCAGCACGGAGATCCTTCTGGACATTTGTGTGGACACCCCAGCCTATAGAAGTCCATAGCTCCTGTAAATTGCTTTCCCTTGGCCATTTCTTGACACTAGAGTATGCACATTGGTGGACTGGTCAGCTTTTGGGAGAATGGACCCAAGGAAGAGACCCATGTGAATTTGGGGCAATTTGAGCAAGGAATTCTGAGTACCTGATTGTACTCTACAAAGGGCTTAGTGGCAGGAATTGCTGATTCCCAATGGGAACATCTAGTTGGCCCTGTAGACTCCTCAGATCCTGGGCTGAGATGTAGCTACAGGAGGGCCAGAGCATGCTCCTCCCTGTAAAGCATATCGCCCAGGGCAAGGGCCCCAATTAACCAGGCCTATGGTCATATTGCATTTGACCCCTTCCCTCTGCCCTGGGCTGTGCTTTTTTTCTCACTTCTGTGAGATGCCCTACATTCCTATCCCTGATTTGTTGCTTGATGGGTCAGATGGTACTTGTCCTGGTTTGCTCTTTTATTTAGAAATATAGCTTGACTCTTATAAGCTACTCTGAGTATGAGAGATATTGATAATGAGAGAGTCTCCTCTCTGGGTCTTAGTTTCCCTGTCCGTAAAACAGGATGAAGAATGTTCCTACCTGCTAGGGTTTTGGTGAGAAATAAGATGAGGTATATAAAGCACTTCACACAGGCCCCCGCACACAGAATATTTGATAAATGTGAGCTTTGAGTTAGTAGTGTTTTGTGCCAGGGATATATAGACATTATATTTTATCACCACACTTACCCTGTGACATGTGATGCTGGACACAGCAATTGGCTCAGGAACATGTGACCGAAGCTAAACCAATGAGAGCCTTCCCAGGGAATTTTACCAGTATTACCAGGAAATCGGCTGTTCCCTTTTCTCTAGAGCTGACAGGATCCATCTTTGTTACCACATGGGGACAACCCACCTGATCATGAGGGCAGCACAGGAGAAAACAGTTGTTCTTAATTAAGGAGGGGATTAAGACAGACCCAGAGTCTAATAGCAGCTCTGCCCCTCTGTCCATAGGCATGTGCCATAACATCTCTGAGCCTCCCTTTTCAATTGTAAATGGAGATACCAATATTAATCAAGATGACTTATTAACCATTCAATACATATTGCTGGTCACCTATAGTAGGCCAGACCCAGCTTACACACTGGGGATACAAGCAATGAATGAGAGAGACAGTGCTGCTCTCATGAAGCTTATATTTCCAGGGGGATATAAACAATAAAAGCAGAGACCCATCCTGTGATGTCAGATAGTGACTGGTGCCATGAGAAAGGAAAATCAGGGTAAGTGGCAGAGAAGGGTCCCATGTTAGTGAAGGTGGTTAAGAAAGGCCTTCCTGAGGAAGTAATATTTGAGCTGATACCTGAAGAAAGTAAGAAATGGCCTTATATATGCCTGACAAAGACCATTCAGTCCAGTGCTTAGCACATGCATAGGCTGCAGGCAGGACTTGCTCAATTAGTGTTAGTTACTTCTATTATGGTAGGGGGTTGAGGACTGGCTCTCATAACCTTGCACCTTCTCTCTTCTGGCCCCCTAGCTCTGGCACTCACACTGATCTTGATGGAAAAAATGCCTGATGAAAACAAATTCTGGCCCAATCTGGGGCTATTTCTGTTAGGAATGCCATGCTTAAAGCAGGGATGGGGGAGCAACCCAGAGAGGAAGCATTTGGCTGCCATTGCCACACTTCACCTACTGTCTTTAGCATCACAACCAGAGAAGAAGTAAATTAGGGCATTCGCCCTTCACTCAGTATCCAGCAGACACTTATGGTGTATTCAACAATAACCTCAGCCACAAGTACATATGCTCAGCACGGTTATTTTGAAGTTCAAAAGGAAACACTTTACTGTAGTGTGGGAAGATCTGGTTCTTCTAACCATGGGGGAAAAATGAGGGACCCTTCATCTGCTCCTGTTGTGTTTCCAGAGGGAGCTCTCCTGCCTCACCCTTCATTTGGTCTAGATCATTTCACAAGGGAGGAGTCCAAGATCCCCCCACTCACTACTTACATACACACACACACACACACACACACACACACACACACACACACAGGAGCTCTGGGGAGGGTGGGGCAGGCTGCACAGCCAGCCTCGTGGAGGCGAGGCCCAGCCAAATCTTTTGGGATCCCACCTGGTGAACTCTGTCTTGGGTCTGACCTATTTTCTAGGAGAGAAAATAGAATATAGATTTAAATGCAGTGGTGCTCTGGAAAACTACAGGCCCAGCAGTGTGAGAAAATAAAACAGTGGGGGGGAACAGAGGAAGTGTCGGCATGGGTGAGGATGCCACCTCTCCTGGATCAATCTTATTTGTTTGTCAACTGCCTTTTCTTCTGCAATTTGCTCCCCTTTTTTTCCACAAAAAATTGATATACATACACACATTTACGTATTTACCTTTTCTTTGACCAGTCCTGGGGTCCAATGCTGCTTCCCCATACATAGACTCTAGGCTGCAGACCAGTAGCAACCACAGACAGAGGGAGCTCTGGGGATGGCCACCTAGGAAGTGGAATGGCAGCAAGGCATAGAATCAGAAATGCTCACAGCTGCATCCTAGGTCAGCCTTCCTTGCTCTGTGACCACAGGAGAGATTTTTAATACCCTTGTCTTCTCATATATGAAGGTAATAAAATTACTAGCTAACATTGAAGGCTTTCTAAATGTAGGTACTGTTCTAAGCTCCTCACAGTCACACTAGGTGGTAGGAACTATTATCATCCCCATTTTACAGATAAGAAAACTGAGGCACAGAAAGTTTCAGTAACTGACCCAAGGTCTACATAGCCTGTAGACCTGGCAATCAAGCTGTGGATCTCCCTTTCTGTGTCAATTCCTGTGACTTGGTCTGAGTCATATGGCTACTCTTGGAGCTAAGGTGGGGGTGGGGGTCATCTCTACCAAGCCACATGGATTTAGGGTGGGAAAGGAGTTCCCCAGAAGATAACTGCAACTTGTTACAAGAAAGAAGGGGTAAAGGATCGACAGGCAATATAACAGATGATTCCCCCACACCCCCATCAACCTTTGCCATTTTATTCTTTTGGTTAGAATTGAATGTGGAGATTCAGGTTACTGCTTCTTGGGACAGGGGCCAGGTGACACTGTGTCTCTTTCTTCCTCAAGTTGGACACAACATTCAGAACTGCCTCCAGCTCAGTGACACAGCTAAAAACTGAACCTGGACCCTACCCCTCACTGTAGGAAGCTTATCTTGGTGGTCTTTTGCCCCTCTTTGGCGAGAAGAGATGCTGTATGTTTTATGCTCATGACTAGAACTGAGGCCAATTAAGGATTCAGGAGGGAAAACAAAAGAGACAAGAACAGCATTTGTTTTGACTCCTGTACCTGCTCTCCTACAATCTCTTAACCCTCCCTTGCCCCACTTCCCACTGAGGAGAAGAAGGGAGGAATAAGACCCAAGGCGGGGGAGGGCTGGAACACATGCCTTCATTGACAAGTAGAACTGAACCAAAGTCTCTCACACACACACACACACACACGCACGCACGCACGCACGCACACACACACACACCTTAATTCCTGTGGTCTCTTGGTGTTTCCAGGGAGCCATCTGGTCAACATTTTTTGGTAATTCTGTCTGTGGTAATTCAAAGTGATAACAATCAGCACAGCTAACGTTTATGCAGTGTTTGCCTTGTACTGAGTTAAGTGCTTTACAAGTATTTAATCTCCTAACACTGCCATGAGGGAGGTTTTGTTCTCTTCCCATTGTGTAGCTGAGGAAAACAACTCAGAGGTTCAGTGATTGATCCAAGGCCATTCAGTAGGCAGGGATTTGAACTCAAACCTGTCTCTCTCCAGAGTTTAAGATTGTAAACACAATGTTGAAATGGGAAACTTTGGGGTTCCAAGGTATCCTGTCTCCCTTGCATGTTGGTACCTCCAAAGAGCATGTTTCCATGAACAATGGTGTTGACACTCCCACCACTGAACTCCACCACGTGTAAATAGTTTGATATCCTGTTTAATGAAGGGGTATTTTAATGACCACTCTTCTAGGCAATCCATCAGTCACGGTTAATGGCCCTGCATAGTTATTTATACAGAATGTTTTCCCTTCTTACCTCTTCTATTTTGCCACTTCTTCCTTCCACTCCACCCCTGAATCTAGCAACTTACCAGAAAATCTGAAAGGGGGTGTGGCTGAGGAATGATTCAGAGCTCTCTAGAAGTCTTTTTGGGCAGATACAGCTTTTAGGGAATACAGGGTGTGGGCTAAAGAAATGCTCAGCTGTTGCTGTGGGTTTGCCCCTCCTGGATGTGGGGGGCACAGCTCTCTTAGGTCAATGCCTGCATTTTCCTGGGGCAAGAGTTACAGTTCTAAGGAACTTGCTGAAGCTTTACAAAACTAATTGCAGCAAATTAGAGGTGCAGTGGATAATGCATTACTTACTCATGGGTTAGCTAGGAGGGTCTCTCCCATGGCTTCAGGATGCTCACTTTAGCCTACAAACTGAATTTGGGTTCCATATGCCCTTGAGAGACCTGGGTTTCTGTTGAATAAATGCTGGACTGGGTGGGATTCAAGAGGTCTAGGGTCTTATCTAGTCTCTGTACCTGAACTAAATGCGTGAATTTGCAAGAGTCTCTCAACCTCTTTCATCCCCCATTTGAGCCAAAAATGAATTAAGCTAGATGATGTCTGTGGGTATCCCAGGTCTACCTTTCAATGCTTCTAAGTGAGTCACCCAGGATTGCTTGGATGGCCAGTGGTTTTTGAAGAAACCCCCTGTTCCATCTTCTTAGCTCAGGTATATCCTTTCAGGTTGGGTCTAGAGGTTTTAACAAAGCTTTGGCCTGCTCTTGACTTAGCTTCTCAGCACGATTCTATCTTGCATTTGAGGGTAGGAGGAGGAGATTGTGTTCATGAAGACAATGGGAGTGAACCGTTCTTCATTTTTTGAAAGTTCATTGGCTTAATTCAAATGTCAACCTTCCTAGGGCTGGATGTTTATTTGTAGTTGTCAAAAGTGATTTCAAATGGCAATTCCTGTCATTAATGATGGGGTGAAAAGCAAGGAGAAAAATTAAAAGGGGAGACAGGATTTCAATTTGTATGGCAAATGATCCACTCACATACAATCTCATGTACACACGCTGCTGTCTGTGATAAAGGATGGTCCCTGGGTATATCAGGGAGGGAGGGGATTATAAATGTTTTGTTATCTTCTGTCCTTCAGTCCTATATGGTAAATAATGCTGCAACTTGCTCTTAATTATTATGCCTCTTTTTCTTTGTTCCTCAAGGGAGTGGTTTATTATTATTTTTCTCTCTGTGGGGAAACTTGCTTGACATCATGTCCAGTGTTCTGTATCTGGAGGCGAGGAGGATTTGCTTGGGTGTTGTTGTGTAGAAATCAACCAGAATATTTTAACCAATATTCTTGCAGGATTCCAGTCTGCTTGGCTTTTTTGGAGCCCTATCTGATTCCAGGATGATGTCTTTCCGGACAGATGTGAAACACCCCTCTCTTGCTACATGCACAGTGGAAAGGGAGCTTGGCCCCTCAGCTTGCATGGGTGGTTTTTGGGTGAAGGCAGAACTAAGTGCTCAGAGGTTGAGTACCTTTGGGGTCTTGCATGAACATGATAGTCATGCAAGGGCACGTTGCACTGTGTGTGTGTGTGTGTTTCTAACACTCTTCTTCCTTTTTCTCCCCCTTTCTCTCCTCTGCCTTTCCCTCTTTGAAAATGCTGCCACAGATGTCAGTCAAGGTCCAGGTGAGTTTCTGTGTTTGTACAGCTGCTGTGGAAATTTCCCCTCTGCCAGATTGTGCATGGTTTGACTCTGAGTGAGACCTTTTTCTAGGGACTCTTAAACAGAACAGAAATCTAAGTACATTGCGTTTTCATTGATTTGGGTTGAGAATAAGAAATGCCTTGAATTGATGTGTTCATGTTGGTTTTGAAAACCATTTTAAAACCAAAGGAATGTGGTTCCCATGCTTATACAGTCACTTCCTTCTGATTAAAATTTCTGGGTGAATCAAAGAAATGGAAAATGAGCATTTTTGGAAAATATTTTTAAAGATATTCTTAAGATATGAACTCTCCAATTTAATGAGCATTTTTGCCTTGTCATACATAAATCTACTTATCTTCTATAGTTTCATGTGGTTGAAAGTTGAAGATATGAATACTTAGCATAGAAAATATGTGATGAGAGAAGAAGTCTTATTTCTTTGAATTCTAAGAAATGGCTTTCCCCTGCCCCACAATGAAATTGGCAATTTTTAAAAGGTTATGTAACTAATACATGTTCACTGTATTTAAAAAAAATGAAAATATAAAGAAGAGGAATGGTTTTTGTCAATGAACAAATGGAAGAACCATTCTCATGCTAATTGTGCATTTCTCTTTTTAAAATGCATACTCATCCAGAGTTCTAATTGTAAGCATTGTGTGTGTGTCTGTGTGTACAGACATATATGTACACACAGACACACACACACAGGCTCATATAAGAGGTTACAACCATATATGGATAAGAAGTGTGAGATGACTTAGAATGATTTGGAGATCATTCTAAACTGGATAGAATTTTGAGTTAAGAGGAGTAATTAACCCTACCAAATGAGAAGGGAATATCATCTTTCTTTGCTATTTTCACATACATTTTCTTGTTTAGTCATTTTAACATTTAATTCTTATAACATCAATTCAATTATATTTTAATATGATGGAAATTGAGAGCCCAACAGGTTAAGCCATTTGCCCAAGGTCATAGGGCTTGTCAGTGGTAGCACTGGGATTTGAATTTAGGACTTTGGGACTCTAAAGCCCAGGCACATTCCATTGGAACATACTGAAAATTCCATCACTGAAAATTCTCAGCAACTGAAGGTCTTGTAAACATTTCCTAAGGGGATTATCATTGATTTTTTGCTTAGAGATAATGTGATGTTTTCATTATTAGCAGTCCTCTTTCCAAATGAATTTATCCTTCCCTTCTCTCTCTCTTTCTTTCTTTTTTATTTTTAATTTTTTAATGTTTATTTTTTTATAAATTTTTTTATATTTATAATATTATTTATATTTAAAAACAAAATTTATGTATTAGTGGACTGACAAAAGTCCAAACTTGTGTTGTTCAAGGGTTTACTGTATTTCATTTTTTAAAAATATTTTTATATTAAACATAATTTTTGTCAAATTGGTTTCCATATAACACCCAGTGCTCATCCCAACAGGTGCCCTCCTCAATGCCCATCACTCACTTTCCCCTCTCCCCCACCCCCCATCAACCCTCAGTTTGTTCTCAGTATTTAAGAGTCTCTTATGGTTTGCCTCCTTCCCTCTCTGTAACTTTTTTTTTTCCCCTTCCACTCCCCCATGGTCTTCTGTTAAGTTTCTCAGGATCCACATATGAGTGAAAATAATGTTTATTTTTGAGGAGGAGGGGAGGGGCAGAGAGAGGAAGACACAGAATCTGAAGGAGGCTCCAGGCTCTGAACCATCAGCATAGAGCCTGACGTGGGGCTCAAATTTACGAACCATGAGATCATGACCTGAGTCGAAGTCAGATGCTTAATCGACTGAACTACCCAGATGCCCCTTCCTTTCTTCCTTCCTTCCCTCTTTCCTTCCTTCCTTCCTTCCTTCCTTCCTTCCTTCCTTCCTTCCTTCCTTCTTTCCTTCCTTCCTTCCCTCCTTCCTTCCCTCACTCCTTCCCTCACTCCTTCCCTCCCTCCCTCCTTCCCTCCTTTCCTGTTTAAAGAATCACCCAGACTTAAGTAGGGTTTCTCACCATTGATCTATATGGTACATTACCTAGCAAAAAAGAATAATACAGTTATCTCCAGCTAATACACAGGATTTCCCTTTTTTTTTTTCTGTCCCTACCTCACCTTTGAAAATAATTGGTGGTTGAAATGAAGCACAGGACAGCATTTCCTAAGAAGATACCATTAAATTAATTTTCTATTTAATAATATTTTACTCAACAAATATCTATTGAGAATCTATTATGTGCCAGGCACTGTTCTAGGCACTAGGGGTAAAACAGTGAACAAAACAGAAGACAATCCCTGTCCTCATGGATCTTTTATTCTACTTGAGGGAAGACAGTGAACTAATGAACTGGATATAAACGCACACCTATATACATATTATATATACAATATATACATGTATTGTATCAGAGGGTAGGCAATCAGCATTGTGGAGAAAAACAAAAATGTTAAAAAGTAGGTTGCTAATTTATAGAGGGTGGTCAGGAATGCGCTCTCTGTTCAGATGATATTTTCTGGAATACCTCAAGGAGGTGAGGTAGTAAGCCCAACACCTGCAATTTTGTTTGGAAAAGTGCCACTTGGCTCAACCCCTCCTCATCCTGGTTCCTGGCAGAGAGGTGACCCATGGTCCCCACTTTGGCTTGTGTGTGTTGTGTCTTGTCCGGAGGGTCCCAGCTGAGGGAGTAAGTGGGGCTGATATCCAGCCTGCATTCCTCTTGCCAAGCCTATGATCCTGGGGCTGCCTCTGACCAGGGGGCACCTTTTTGTAATTCTCACAAAGACATCTATTGGTCCTGGATGAAACAGCATGGCGGAGTAAAGTGCAGTGGACACACAGGCTTCTGTTTTTCCAGAGGGGTGGGTGACCCTCCCTTAGTTAACAGCAACTATAATTAGTCCAGCTTAGCACCATTGCAATGAGCATTGCATCACCTTATTCTCCTAATGACCCTCTAAGGTGTGTCTGCTGAGTCCCATTTTTTTGCGGAGGAAGTTGAGGCCAGGAGGTTAAATGTTGTGTTGAGGTCACCTAGCCATCTAGTAGCTGGGCCAAGAGAGGGTTCCTGCTTGATTCCAAATCTTGCACTCTTTGTTCTGCCCTTGAAGGGTCAAGAGCTGATAGCCAATCCTGTAACCACCCCCAACCCGGACTCCTGGCTTTTTTGTGGTTTCTGAGCCTGAAGCAAATCAGTAGTTCAGAAACTTTCCTTGTGGCCCAGGACGTAGCAGGAGGCAGCCTGGGCTGCCTGGCCCTGGCTGAGGTCAGCGGCAGCCTCCTGCCTCTCTGAGCCCCTGGCCAGGCAGTGTGGAGCCAGCAGTGCTGTGGCTCTGAAACAAGAAGCCTTTAGTGGTTCACTGATTTTCCCCCCTTCCCCTCAGGAAGACAAATTGGGGATTTTATGAGCTAATGTAACTGTTTACCCAGGGGCCGCTGGAAGACTGTGAGGGACGATTGATTAATTTTACATGTTTACAATTTTACATGTAATTTATTGGTTAGCAGGAACACTACTGTATAAGACGCAGCTGGAAATGGGGCCCGGCAGGCAGCACCTTTTTCAAGGTTCAGGAGATGGGCTGGGGCTTGGAGAGACTGTCCTGGAAACACCCAGGAGAAAAGCGGCAGGTGATAGGTACTTCACTGGACTTGTGTGTGGGAAGATCCGCAGCCCCTCCTCCTAGTCCCTAGGAGGGAGGTTTCAGATAATAAAGTAGCACCAGGGGCACCTGGGTGGCTCAGTCGGTTGGGCGTCCGACTTCGGCTCAGGTCATGATCTTGTGGTCTGTGAGTTCGAGCCCCGCGTCGGGCTCTGTGCTGACAGCTCAGAGCCTGGAGCCTGTTTCAGATTCTGTGTCTCCCTCTCTCTCTGACCTTCCCCCCTTCATGCTCTGTCTCTCTCTGTCTCAAAAATGAATAAATGTTAAAAAAAATTAAAAAAAAAAAGCACCAGGCATTTGTAGGGTGCTGACCTGAAGGAGGTGAGGGACACTCAGCTCTGATTTAACTCTTTACCTCAACCCTCCCCTGTCCTCTTTCAGATGAGAAAAGCCTCAGGGAGGGTCAGTAACTGCCCAGAATTTCCAGCTGCTAGGACAAGACAAGGATCTCAGATCTGTCTGGTTCCAAAGAGTGTGCTCTTTTTCTTTGAAACCTTGGCATTTCCAAGGCAGAGTTGTGGGCCTCTTATCTGTGTCTGTACTCTTAGCTCTCCGCGAAGTGCATGGAACATAGTAAGGCCTCAAAAAATTTATTGAGCAAGGAGTGTGGGAACAAGTATCAGGGCATTGTGAGTCTGTAGGGTCCCTGAGCCATATTTGAGCTGAAAGGCCATCCTGTCCAAAGAGTACAACTATTTTACTTTTCAAAGGAGGAAACTGAGGCCCAGGGAGTGGCAGGGACATCTCCAAGGCCAGGTAACCAGTTTGTGGCCTGCAAGAGACCCTTGTCAGGTACTTATCCCATGCCTCTGGCATACTGGGATTTGTCAATGGTCTCCCTGTGCTGCCTGGGGACAGGAGTGGGCAGGCCCAGCCCAGTACCATATCACACCCTTAGCTCTCTCCCTTTTTCCCATGTGTTCTAGAACTCTCTCCAAGGGGAGAGCAAGCCCTTTGAAGGCGAGAAAGGATCTAGGAGGCAGGGAACAGTGCTGGGGCCTCTAGGTGTAAGAACCCTCCCTTCCCCTCCCCCAGTGCTTCCCCTCCAGCCAGGAGGGGCTCTTTATGGTGCTCCAATGACAGTCTCTCTCCTCAGAAGGGATAATTTCTCAGACCGCCTGCTGATTAGAGCTGGAATTTAAATGAATAACTGTGACCTTGTGCAAGTGCCCTAGTTACTCAGAGGCCCGATGAGGAAATAGGCCTCTCGCTTCAGTCCATCAGAGCCCTGGCAGGCGCAGGAGGAGGGGCTGCTGTCTGCCGAGGCCCAGAGGAGGCCCGGTCTGCTGTTGCCCGAAGCAACTGATGGCCTTCGCTTGAGCCTCCGTCTGCCCACTCTTGATCTCTGCCCTCGGTGTCTTCCCCCTTCAGTTTAAGTCATCTCAAGGCTGTCCTTGGAGAGGGGACCTGATTATTTGTCCTGAGCCCTGCCCTGTCTCTGGGGAGTCCAGCCCTGTCTCTGGGAGGGACACTGTTCTGAACCCAAAGTCAGACACAGAGCCGACGTGTCTGACTCGTGTGATGGACACGGAGGGTCTGCCCTAGAAGTTGCTCCATGGAGGAGAGCCCCCAGAACCGCAGCCTCAGCTTCACGCAGGAGCTTGTTAGAAAAGCAGAATCTCGGGCCTTGCCCCAGACCTGCTGAGTCAGAATCTGCTTTTTTACCAACATGTCCAGGTGTATGTACACACATTAACGCTTGAGATGTGCTGACCTAAAGAGTCCAGCTTCTCCCCTTTGGGGCCACGAATGTCATGTTCCTCGTCTCTTCCGTTTTTCTGGGTTGACAGGAGTTGGGAGGGAGGATGGGATTAGGGAAGGGAAAGGGAATGAACACTTCCTGACCACTGAGTCTGTGGCTGTCACTGTTCAGGCCCTTTCGACTTAAGAATTTACATACTGTGAGTCAGGGGAGCTCAGGATAGAACAAGTTTCCGTGAACAACTGCTCAGGGGCCAAATCCAGCCTACTGCCTGCTTTCATATGGCCTGTGGGCTATGGATGGTTTTTCTCTTTTTAAATAGTTGAAAGCAGCAAAAATAATTTGTGATGCACACATTTTATGAAATTCAGACTTCAGTGTTCATAAAGTTTTATTGGAACACAGGCACACTTGTTTGTCTCTGTTTTGTCTCTGGCTGCTTTGCAAAGGCGGGGTTGAGTAGCTGTGACAGAGACTGTGTGTCCTGTAAAGCCTGGAAAATTTACCATCTGGCTCTTTACAGAAAAAGTTTGCCACCCTCGGTCTAGAGCATAGACTTGGAGCCAGATGCCTGGGTTGACATCCTAGCTTTCTCTCCGTATGAACGGTAGGACCTGTTCAAGTTACCTTCCCTTTGTGGGCCCTACTTGCCTCATCTGTGAAATGGGGACAGGAAGTACCTTCACCAACAGGGGCTGTTGTGTAAGTGAGCTCATGCATGTCAAGTCTTTAGAGCGGTGCCTGGCACGTGGTAAACCATGTATAAATTAGCCAGTATTGTCAGTTCTCTCATTTGATCCTTTCCACATGTTTTCATTTCACAGATGAAGACACTTGGGCTCAGAGGGTTTAAAACAAAAGACGTTCTTTGGTCTGTTTGGTCTTCCAAACTATTCACAGGCATGCCACCAATCCTGTGCTGGAGAGCCCCTCAAAAGACACCTGCTATGCTCCCCCTTGTCACAAATTTTCTCCCATCCGTCCTGATCTTTATGCCTTCAGTGAAGAGGTCCCTCAAACGTAGATCCTGGCCACCACTGCTGTGAAGCAAGGCTGAGGAATCCCACTGAGGGGGAACGAAGGGACCAATACTTTCAGAGGTCCAACTGTATGCCAGGCACCCATCAAGATGTTATATCCTTTGCCCAAGGTCAGAAGCAGGTATGGTAGGCACCAGGATTTAAACACATATCTGGGATTTCTGCTCTCATTCTGCTTCCTTCTGGCTCTGCTACTTTCCCTGGGGGTTGTGTGGCCTTGGGTAAGTCATGCAACCTCTCTTTTCTTTAGTGTGGAGGGGTTAAATCAGATGGCCTCTCAGGCTTCTTTCATTCTGAGGATCTAGGATCCAGCCTCCAACTGACATACATTGGGGAACAGCAATCAGGAAACTGCCTTCTTGGTTACCAAAGCCTCAACAGTTCCCAACATCAGTGGTACCTGTACAGTATTTTGTCTTTTCTTTCCTATTCTTTTGGGCACATTTGCTTTTCTCTCTTATTTCTTAGGAAAAACACCTGAGCTTGTATTATGAGCCAGGCACTAAAAACCTAAGTTTTTGCACGCATCATTTAGTTTTTTTGACATCCTCAGGAAATAGATTTTGTTATTAGGCCCATTTTACCCATGAACAAACTGAGGCTCAGAGATGTTAACTGACCAGTTCCAGCCAGAAAAAAGTGGCAGAGCAGGATGCAAACGCTGGTGTGTCTGGCCCTGGAGAGGCCTCCTGGCATCATAAGTTTCACCAGAATGTACATTCCACAAAGGTGCACCCCTGTTCACTATTTCTATGCTCTGGGCCTGAAACAGTGCCAATAGATCATAGGAATGGAATAAATACTGGCTCAATGAATAAATAGTGCTCAGGACTCAGCTCTTAGTTTTACCCCTCACTCCTCTGAGAGAAAGTCTGCTTTTTGTATAGGTGTTCACCCTGAGATAGAAGGTAATTGAATCTTTATTCAGTGCCTGTCTTGGGCTTGGGTCAGTGGGGGATGCAGGCAGTAGGGAATCCACCATGGCTGTGCATAATTGGATTGGAAGGGGGTCCTCAGCTGGGCTAACAGTGATCGGCTTCCAGCCAGTTGCCCACTGGGGCCGGGGAAAATTCCACCCCCCCCCCCCCCCCACTTTGCTGTGGCTCTTCTTGATGAGTAAGTGTGGGTGGGGAGCTGCTTCATAGCCTGCCTCCAGCTTTGGCTAACTCAAGGAGGTAGACCACTGGCCCTTGGTGCCTTTTTCTACATCATTTTAAAATCATGTCCTTTACCGTCCTGGCAAGGCAGACCTACTCAGGTGCTGCTTATGGTCCCAGTTTGTTTCTTAGTTCTGTAGGGCAAGGTCAGAGTTAGAGCTGGAAAAACATCATTAGAAATATCTCACAGTCTCACTGGAACAGTAGTGCCCCACCCCTCCTGATCCTGCCAAACATGTGGGATGTGGGGTATATATTTATTGCTCCAGTGATGATCAGGCATTGGTGGCATTAAGAAGAATCAATGAATGCTAAATGCACTGTAATGTGTGGGAGAGTCTCATTCAAAGACATGTATCCTCAAAATGCCATTGGTGAGACCATAGAGAAACTCTTATAGACCAATTCCTGCCTTGTACAGGTGGAAAACTGAGACCAGAGAACTTCCGTATAACTTAGGTAAGTCACACAGCTTGTATATGGCAGCTTTGGTGACCTTCTCAGTCCGGAGACCTACCTAGCAAGGTCTGGTAAGGACCTGAGCTAAGCTAGTCGGTTTGTGGGGCTAGGTCTCAGGAGGGCTAGGGAGATGAAATGCAGCTGAGGGTTGAGGACAGTGGGTCCCCTGTGGGGCAACTCAGTTGACTATGACCATGGAGGAAGGCACCTGAGGATACACTAGGCAGGTGGTCTGTTAGTGCTGCCAGTTTGTTGGAAGACTGGTGTTGCCAAGAGGCGGGAGGTGGGGCAAAGAGAGGGCTCAGATGTACCACTCTTCTTAATAATGACAGTGATGACTACACACTTTTGAGCCTTCCCTGTGTTCCATGAACTGTGCTAAGTGCTGTCCATACGTGGTTGCACGTGATTGTCACAGTGATCCTGAGAAGATACTTTACAGGAGTGAGGCATGGAAGAGTTAACTTGCTCAAAATCCCATAGGTAGTAAGAGGTAGAGCTGGGATTTGAATTCAGGTTTGGGATGGTTTAGAGCAGTTGTTTGCAAAGTTTGGTAAGCATCAAAAATCCCCTGGAAAGCTAGTAAAGGAGATCTAGCGTTATTAAATTAAGACATTTCCCCCAGGTGATTCTGATAATGACCAAAGTTTGAGAACCACTGTTTTAAAGCAACATGATCTGGAAGGTAAAGGAACTTGAAAGCTCCAGCATTAGCCACTATTTTCTACCTTATAAACATTAAGGGAGGCAGGAAGTTGGAGGGGCAAGTGGAAAGGAGGATGGAATGAATGATTCCCCCTTTGAGGTCCAGTGGCACCTTAGGTTATGGGGCTAGTAGAGCCATCATCATAATACATTATAGTCAGCTGTGTACTGTCCTTCACAAGCCCCTTCTTTGGCCACTGTGGGCTCTCGAAGGACATGAGGTGTCGTACTTTTTGAGAACAGAGATTTATCCATGCTTGCATCCCCACTACCTGTCACATTGTATGTGCTCATGAAACTGTTGTTAGAAACAGCATTTCAGGGATGGAAAGGACCCAAAAGGTTGTGAAGACTCTGTGCACCTAATTTTTTTAATTTCTTCTGTAAGAGTTCATTCAGACTTGGCTTGAACCCCTACCGTGATGAGCAGCTCATTGCTCCTTTCACCATTCCATCCCATTCCAAGAGCACTGAGTGTTCCAAAGCTCTTCCTTATTCTGAGTCACTCTAGCTTTTACCACCTGTATTGCTTCCAGCCCTTGGAGACACACAGAATAGATCTAATTACACTCCCAGTGTTTGAAGACGGGGCTTTTGTCTTTAAGGATTTTCTTTTCTAAAGGCTAAAATATCTCCAGTTTCCTTGGGCATTCTCATACAAGGGTTTTAAGTTCTCTCATCCAGATCATTGTTTTCCAAAAAATGACTTTTTTTTTTTTTTTTTTTTTGCATCCTTTCCAAAGAAGCATGCCCACACTACATACAGTATTATGGACATGTCCCAACCAGTTCATTAGAGAGTGAACCTACTGCTCCCTTTTTCTAGACTTCCTACTTGAATCCGTGGTGGTATGAAATACCTTTGCTTGTTTTTTTAATGACTATAACATTAAGTTGAACATAAAGTCACTGAAAATCTTTATTGTTTTGTGTGCACTGCTGCTAAACTATTTCTCTCCCATTCCTGTTCTGTGAAATGGCTTATTTGACTTAGACTTTGGGATCATCCTTTGATTTTGTTCAATTCTGCCCTGGATTTTTAAAATCAAGCACACTAAGATCTATTAGGGTAAAGTTCTTTTATCTAGCGCATCAGCTGTCCCTTCCAGCTTCGTGTCATTTATGAATAAAGAACAATTTTAGAAAAGTTCATGACAGTTGGAGTGTAAGAACTTCTCCTTTGGGAAGAGTCTCTTCTAAAAGCCACAGTTGCAGATCCTTTAACCTTTAGGGTATAAAGCATGACTGCCTCCATTTCTTTTTTTCCATGGTATTCATGCAAGAGGAAACTCCAACCCACCTTCCACCCTTAAAGAGGTGAAATAGTTTGCAAAGGCCCTGGGTTCTTGCCTCTGCCCCATGGTTATGCCATACAGAAGCTATTGGTGATTCCTGGGTGATAATAGAAGAAATACTTTCTGTTCAGTACAGCCACCAAGCTGTAAGTACAATGTTGGTCTAGAGGCAAACAGTTTGTGGGCTCGTACAATTATATCCTACAAAGGGTTTAGTGGTGAGAATGGCACATGGTGGCAACATGGAAAGGCAAACCAAAAAGCTGGGACCTGAGTGCATCTGGCTTGGAGAATTAGTCTCAGGCTCTCTTTGTCATCAGTCCAACTATTCAGTTCATCCCCAGTACTATTCACGGCTCATGGAAAAGCCAAAAACATATGTAAACGGGTGATTGTCCCAAGTGTCAGCTCATGATTGCTGTCAGGTGATTGATTGAAGCTTTGTTTACTCTCTTCCTTTTTGATTCTGGATGGTGATCTCAGAGCATTAGTTTGAACCATTTAAAATAGTCATTTTTATAGGTCAAAAGCAGTCAACTCTCGGTTTTATATGATTCAACCTAATAGCTGGCCTCTTTAGATATCATCTTGGTTCATAGAGGCATAGTGTCTTTGAGTTGGAATAGATTTTTGGTAATTATCTCCAGAAACCCCACTCTGACTCTCTTCTGTGGCATTTCTGGAAAGTGAGACTTCCCCTATTACTCCACCCTCTCTGTTCCTGCCAAATTTGCTTGCTCCCTTGTCTTGCCTGTGCAACTTTAAAAATACTTGAAGGCAGCTCTCCTGTCCTTTTATTGCTTGCTCTTGTTTAGGCTGTAAGTAGCAGTTCCTGGAGCCATTCTTCACATGATGTCGTTTTGGACCCCTGACCATTCTGATTTTCTCCTTTGGACACATCCTACCTTGTTAATGCTCCTCCTAGTGTATGACACCATTTTCTGAACCAAAACCGTAGGTTTGGTACATTCAGTGTTGAGAAGAGGGAGGACTATTGTCTTATTTTATTTTGAGGGGATAGGAGGTGTTGTGCTTAAGTGCCAGAATTTACATTTGTCCCTTAAGATTAAATTTCACTTTTGCCTGTCCACATCCTTTTGGACTCTGATTTTGATATATAACAAATTAGCTATTCCTTTCAGCTTTAGTTCATCACAACATCCAGACACGTGCCAATGAATGTTTTCAGCCAGGTCACCGATCAAAATGTTGAGCAGGCGTAGGCTCTGCTGTAAACTGCTGGTGAACCCCTGATAGAACAAGGAAACTACAGTCCATGATGAAGGTCAGGGAATTGCCCAGGGGAGGGCTGGTTTGGGCACAGTTGTGGAAATAGGTGAAGGTTTCTTTCAAACCCGTCTCTTCCCTTTAAATATTCCTCTCTCCTTTCCTACCCTATCTCCTGAGTTATGTCTCCTACCCAACAGTGCCAGACTTCCTCAGTCTGTGACTGCCTGTTTTTGTCTTTCCTTCATTCAAAGTCCCTGTGCTGCTCCTGTCTTTGAAGGAAGATCTTTGGTTTTGCTTTCTGAGGATTTCACACATAGGACAGTGTCAATGGCTGGGGAACCTGAGTGTGTCTCATATTCACATTTGCAGTTTAAAGAGGGGAGGTGGCTTAATAGCCCTAAAATATGCCCCAGTAAGTAAAGGCTTCATGTTTTAGAAGAATCTGGGTGTGGGGATTGGGGAGAGGGAGGGAGATGGTGGCCTTTTAAAAGGGCTCCTTATTCATGCTGGACCAGAGTCATAAATAAAGTTGAATTAATATCCAGGCACTATTTTCTGCTCTTGAATTCTCCAAGGCTTGTCTCTTCCTTTATCCACCAGCACTGAAGGAGGCAGTGTGGCTCGTGTCATAGCTACCATCATAGCCTGGAGAGTCCATCTGCTGGCTTAGAATCCTCACTTCACCACTCACTAATTAATGTGACTGTGCCTCTTAGGCCTTGGTTTCCTTACCTGTCAACTTGAAATTACAGCAATGCCTTTCCCATTGAGTTGTATTTAATAAGATGACACATAGCCATGTCTTGTCTGTAGTAACAAATATTAGCTATTGTCATAATTCTTTTTCCAGATTTAACCAGATTTCCTCTGTTTTGAGCACTTAAAATGCCAACTTGTATATTTCTTCTTTCTTCTCTCTTTTCCAAATTCCTAGTCACCCCGTAGTCACTGTGGCTTATGGATTCTCCTCATTTGGCCCCACCCCCTACCACCTTCACTTCTTCACATCTTCTTAGTTCCTCTGGAAACATCAATGACTATTTCTATTACCTTCTGATTTTATGTAATTACCCTTTTAAAAAGTTCTTGTGGCTTCATAGGCGTTCAGTGTTAGCACTTGGCACTTGCAGCAATTAGTGACATTTAATGTCTCTACTTCAGCATGGAAAAAGAGATGATATATGTGGATTTTATACTGGGATAAGAGTTACCCTGGAAGTGAATGAAAGAAAAGTCTTGGCAGGAATCACTTGCTTTTTTTTTCCTGAATCTTTTTTTTTTTTTTTCCTCCCATGAGTGACTTCTTTCCTCCCTTGAAATGGTTTCCCCAGTTACTCAGGCAGAATGAAGGAAGGTAGGATGGATTGAAAACCATCTGAGGTGGGTGGGATATTATAGGTTTGAGAGGGAAACATTATTAGCTTAAATGATGAAGGCCTTCAACTTCTGGCCTGGTTCCTGAACACTGCATCTTCCTTTTGCCTATTTCAGTAAATGGTTTCTATTCTCTGTATCAGTCATTCTCATGACAGGCTTCATGATGGCCATAGCTGCTTACAAATGACTTTGCTTTCATAGCCATTTCCATTCTCCCAAGCTGCCAAAGCTGCTATCTCCATGGGGATTTTCCCAAAGGATGTAACAGTATTTAGAGGGCCATACGTATATTTTGCATATAATTTACATATGATTTACAGTCTGTTCTACGGCAGTTTCAATTTTGTGTGCCTTACCTACTGGTGATCTTTTTCTCTTCTTGTTCTTGCATCTACCCTGAGAACTTGCACACACAGATAGGTAGGCACAAGAGGGTAGGATATAGCTAGAAAGAGTGAGATGAAGGATAAACATATTAGACATATTATTGGGATCCAGAATGGTCCCTGGATCCAGCTAGCATAGCACCCTGTCAGGTTGTCACATCTAGATAGGAGACACTTTTCAGTTGCTTTCAATTTTTTGTAATTGTTTTTTTTTCTTTAAAGGTGCTGTAGTTCCATAAGAATTCCGTGTTGGCAATTCTCAATATCCTGCCTATCAAAGGCTCATCCGAGCCCACCTCTGGTTTCCTACCCTCCACTAGGTGAACTTTTATGGAGCTGACTTTTGAGTCTTAGTTGAGGATCTATTCAAATCCAGAGCTCATGGTGAGATTGTTGAGGAAAGATGTGGTCCCTTTTGCTTCCCCGAGCCCCTGTTCCAAGCCATGTCTTTTCTTGAACATCATACCTGGAATAAATGCCAAACTCCAAACCCAGCCAGGTGCTAGCTAGTACCAGGGCTGGCTGTGTAGCCTGCAGGGCTATTGCTGACCCTCTGTTGCTGAGGTCGATGAGAAGACCAGTCTTCATTTTTCCCCCTTCCTCATCAACCGCACAGATAACACACACCCAGCATAGATTCCTTTTTTTCCCTTACTAATTATATCCTTCTCAGTTAAGATTTTTTGAGCATTATTTTCTGTATCTATATTTGAAAGCCATATCGTTCCCTTTTCTTTTTTGAATGTAAAATTTTATTTTAATGTTGAATATGATGGAAAAAATAAAAGAACCTCCAAGCTATCTTCATACTTCCCTCCCATCTTTCCCAGGTTAAGTCTCAGTGCTTAGCCCCTTTTTCTTTGATGATTCATTGACTTACATGGGCACAGACCCTCTCTTCCATGAAGGAGAGGTGATATACCCTGATATTTGTCCTGACTTTCTTGCAGACATTAGACCTACATTTTAAAATGCACCCTAGACATTTTTTGCTTAAGTGATTCTTCTGTTTCCTCAACTCATCATGCTTAAAACAGAACTCATTATTGCCCTCACTGCCCATTCATCTCCCAACCCACCCCACCTTCCTATTTCTGACAATGTTCACTCAGCCTCCCATCCACTCCTCCCCTGAAAAACCTCATCAGTCACCCAACGCCTGTTGGATCCTCTTTTTCCTTTTCCTCCCCGTTGCCACAATTCTAATCTAGGCCCTCTGCCTGTGACTGATCTTTCTGCCTCTGTCTCTTTTCCCTTTCATCTATCCTGTCCGCACCATTGCCAAAGCAATCTTCCTCGACATCATTTTCCCTGGGTCATTCCCTTGCCCATGAACCCTCAGTGTGCCCCACCAGCTGTAAGATCCTTAGCCTTGAAAGTCAAGGCTTTCATACAATGGTTCCTGTTCTCATTCTTAAGATCACCTTTCATTTCTTCCTTATATGAACTGTTTATATGTGTTTGTTGTTATTTGAATAGCATGTATTACATGCCTACCATGTGCCTGACAGTGTCCTAGGTCCTTCTGGAAAGTTGAACAGGAAAGCCCATGCAAATTCACTCTGTGGTCCAGGGCTTTGGATTCCCTCTTATACCAATTGCCCTGTGGTGTTACCTGGAGTGTCCTGCATCTCTTTAAATCCTAAACCATCTTCCAAGGTTAATTTCAAATCCCACTTTCCTCCAAAAACCTTTCCTGTACACCCAGGGTCCCCCTCACAGTCCTGTGGTCTTTATTGTCTGAATTCATCATTTGACACTTAGTAATAACCAATTCATTCATTCCTCATTCAGTCACCAAACATGTACTGAGCACCATCTATGTGTCAGTTATTGTGCTAGGTGTTGCCTCACACATCAGTATGTTTTTAAAGCATAATAAAAATAACAACAATAACTCTTAGAAAGCTCTTACCATGTGCAGGCCCAGTTTTATGTATATTCACTTATTTAATCCTCAAAACAACCTATGAGTTTGGCATTATTATTATCCAAATTTTGCAGATAGGAAAATCAAGGCACAGAGATGTTCAGCAAATTTACCAGGGGTCACAAGCTAGAAAGCAACAAAGCTAGGATTCACATCTGGCTCTGAAGTCCTTGATCTTAACCCCTTTACTTCACTGTCAGATACCAGTAATATATATCACATGCATGTTTATGTAAATATAAACACATAACATCTTCCCAGTTAGACTCTACACTCCTACAGGTTAGTGACCATCTACCATACTTGTTTGAATCTCCAGTATCTTATCCAGTCTTTGCATCTAGTAGGTACTTGCATCAGTTGGTTGGTGGATTGTTAGTTCTTCCATTCATTTGACCAGCGGGGGTGGGGGGGGAGCGGGGAGTGGAGTGGTGGGGAGGGGTAGCAGCTGAGATTTTTAACAGCAGGTGGGAGAGTCTGGGAATAAGAGGGGACAGAAACCATTACAGAATAGAACTGGACACTCTGGGATTCTTGGTTTCCAGTTCTTGACCCTTCAAGCGTTGAGAATAGGTTTGTATAAGAGAAGATACTGATATAAAAGCTCTTGAAAGTGGAATAAAATTTCCTTGTCCAAAAGCAAAATAAAACTTAAACCATATTATGGTTGTAGTTTCTCCCTTCCACCATCCTGTCTCTTGTCCATTTTGCTTCTTTGCCTGCAAAACCAATTTTAACATCAGGATCCCAGATTTACATTCTTGGTCTAATATTTCTATTTAAGATTTTTGTAAGTTGAAGAATATGAATATCTTATTCGAGTTGCAGTACTGCAACTACATATGTAGCTTAATAAAGCTTGATAAGTACATATTTGAATTTAAAAAACACAGGTGGTGGGTTATTTGCCTTTTAAAAGGATTCTTTCTTTTACAAAAGGATCCACTGCAGGGTTTCATCAAATATCCAGTTCCTCTTAATGCATTTATCATACAACTTAATTTACCAAAATTTGATTTATATGCCATTCTAAAGGGGTAGCTCTCAAGTTCTAGTGAGCATGGGAATCACTTGGGCAACTTGTTTAAAATTCAGACTTTTCCCCAGACTCCTTCCCAAGATTCTAACTTATTAGGGTCCTGGGTCAGGGGCCCAGGATCTTCATTGTTAATAAGCATTCCCAGGTGGTTGATGTAGGTGGTCCCTGAAATACACTTTGGGAAACACTGCTTTAAAGAAACACATGTAACACATAGATGAACCCCATCTCCAGGGCTTTGGATTCCCTCTTATACCAATTGTCCTGTTTAATCTTCATTCAGTACATTTTTTTTTTACAATATCTATTTGAGTCAAAAAAAAGACAAGACTCTACCACGTCTTCTCTGAGCTGTTAAACATCTTTAATTGTAAGTGTGAAATGTTTGTCCTTTCATTTTTAAATTTAAAAAAATTCTAAACTTTCCCCACTAGCTGTATTTAGGTGTAATTGATGTGCAACGTTGTGTAAGTTTATGGTGTACAGGGTGTTGATTTCATATATTTAAATATTGCAAAATGATTAGCACCATAGCATTAGCTACCACCTCCATCTCTTCACATAATCACTATTTCTTTTTCGTGGAGAGCGTTTAAGCTGTACTTTCTTAACAACTTGCAAATATATAGTACAGTATTAGTTTCTTTTCATTTTTAACCCCTTCTTTTGCTCTTAGGTTTCTTCTTGGATCTTCTTCTCGTTTCTTTTTTTTTTAATTTTTTTATTGTTTATTTATTATATTTGAGAGAGAGAGACAGAGTGCAAGTGGGGGAGGTGCAGAGAGAGAGGGAGACACAGACTCTGAAACAGGCTCCAGGCTCTGAGCTGTCAGCACAGAGCCCAGCGTGGGACTTGAACTTACAAACCACGAGATCATGACTTGAGCTGAAGTCAGACACCTAAGGGACTGAGCCACCCAGGTGTCCCTTCTTCTTCTCATTCTTTTTTTTTTTATTAAAAAAATTTTTTTTTTAACGTTTATTCATTTTTGAGACAGAGAGAGACAGAGCATGAATGGGGGAAGGTCAGAGAGAGAGGGAGACACAGAATCTGAAACAGGCTCCAGGCTCTGAGCTGTCAGCACAGAGCCAGACGCGGGGCTCGAACTCACGGACTGTGAGATCATGACCTGAGCCGAAGTTGGACGCCCAACCGACTGAGCCACCCAGGTGCCCCATCTTCTCATTCTTAATTCTTACAACTCTCCTATGAATATTCACTTTTACACATAACCCACCTGCCTGCCCCAGACCTCCCCTTTAGCGCTCTTGATCTGGATGGTGAAGGCGATGGCTTGGTGCAGAAATATCAGGCATTTTAGGAACAGTGACTTCCACTGAGGCTTCTCTTAGCCAAATATAGGGCCTTTGTCTTCTCTCCTATTATCCTTTCCCAAAAAAGACAAAAAATTATTTTTTAATTTTTTGATTAAATTCAACCCTAACCCTAACCCTGACCCTAACCCTAACCATGATTCCATTCCTCTGTGAGTATATTAATCCTAGGTCTGCCAGAAATGTGTGTTTAAAATATGGTTATAGGTTAATGAAATTTGTTTAAAAACTAGATTCCATGACATTTATGACACATGTATCTATGTATTTAATATATCATTGATCTTTTAAAACTCAGATGGTTGACCCATATTTTGCCTCTGATTACATTTCTAAATCTCTAGTAATCTCCAAAAACATTTAGGGATTTCTATACTTTATGGAGATTTTTCTCCTTTGTTAATCCTGTATGTCCCTGAATTTCGCTTTGGGCAAAGGTTCTGTGTGGTGATACGGAGTTTGTCAAATATCTCCAGTAGTAATCAAAGCGATGGTAGAGCAAATAACTGGTGCAGTTCGTTACTGGTTGGAAAATCTTTTCTTCTAATAGATTTATCAGAGTTTACGCTTCTCATGAAGTAACGAGCTCTTAATAGCCTCGCTTGACTTCCTTAAGAACATAGCCAGAGGTTGTGTTATTTGTTAATTGGGATTTTGGTGTACCTTCTTTAACCCATTCAGTGCTGGTCTCGACCTCCCTGATCCAGGGCCAGAGACCTTCTAGGACAAGATGGGGGTGGGGAAGCGATGGAAGGCAAGGCTGTGGTCGTCACTGTCCAAGACAAAGGTGAGAGGGGAAACAGTTTCAGGTTGTCTGAGCAACTCTTGGAAGCAGGAACTCATTCCATTTTTGTAGAAAAGAATATCGTATCCAGAAAATAAAATTGGGTGGTAACCTCTGGATGGTGGGATTACAACGGATTTTTTTTTCTTTTCTGAATTTTCCAAAACTGCTACAGTGACCATGTATTAGTGTAAAAAGCCATTTAGAAGAAAGAAGGAAACATGCTTGGCCTCACATCTTGAGTCTCCTTCCTAAGGGACCTAATCTTTACTCGATTTATTTCAAATCCTGAGCATTGCATAGAACAATGGTGAGTGGAAGGTTCTTAAGGTGAGGCCCAGAGCAGTTCAGTAAACCAAAGAGTGTCCTTGACCCGGAGGGTTGACCTGGAGGGCCGCGGTTCTGTCAGCAGCAGGGAGGTGGCTTCTCAGTGTTGGTTGCATGTGTGTGAGTGTGGATGTCCTGCCACTCACTCCTCCTCTTACTTGAGAACTAATTGATGATTGCATTGCATTGGGGATTTTTAACTTTGTCTTCTTTCTTTTTTCCTTCCCCTTCCCCCTCCTCACCCCTTTCCCCCTCTTTTCCTTCCTCAAGGCCTCTCCCACCTCATGATGAGTGAACAAGGTAGGTGCTTTGTGCTTGTGTCACTGCAGCTGCCTGAATTGCTTGCCTTTGTGCCTCTGGCTGGTTGCTCAGAGCCTCATTGTTGCTGGCAGGCCATTTGCTGCCTGTCCCTCCTGCTGTGGGTCAGGCTGGCAGCGTGGCTACCGTGTGGTGGGGGGTACCTTTCCCGATGCATCTTGGTTTCCTGTCCCCATCATCCCCTTGGCTTGTCCATTCTGCACCACCATTTGTCATTCTGGGCGCTGGCCCTGCCAGGCTGCCTCCAAGAGAGAAGCATGAAACAAGGCATGACGGCGTCGATAATGGGGGTGAATGAAGCTAATTTCAGAGCAGCAGAGCGGTTAACTTCCTCCTGCTCCTCCCCAGGCCCCATGCTGGGGCCCTGTGGTTGGGGGAGAGGAGCTGGGCTTCTCCCTGAATTTCACTCTGAGTAAAGGTTTGCTTTTTGTCTTCCCCTCCATCCTACTGCCCATTGTAATGACTTTCAGCCCCACATGGTCAAAGGAAGCCCTTGGGGGGGTTGACTGTTTTCACTTTTATATAAAAGCAAAAACCACCGAAAGAACATGCTAATGTCTTCATGGCAGGATTCTAACTCATTATACACCCTGAAGAAAACTGCATATAAAGATCTGTAAATTCAGCATCTGCAACCTAAAATATTCAAATATGCAGGGAATGAGCTGTGCAGGAAATTCAGCTCAGCTAAGCACAGGGTGGGCTGTGAATGAAGCCTTTTTCTCCTAAATAAAAATTTTCCACATCATCAGCCTAAATCAGGATTTGAGAACTGAGCCTACTTAAAATTGTCTTTTCCTTCACTGTTCAATTGCTACTATTGTGTTTCTTCTGAGCCTTGGGATGATTGCAAGATTGGTCTACCTGCCTTGCCCTGACACCCAAAGAGTATACTTTAATTTCTCTTGTCTGTTTCTTTTGAAAATAAACACAGGACTCAGTGTCTCTTTTGGAGGGCCTAAGAAAAGGGGAAGATGGGGTCCTTCTGTGTTTCCTGGTTTTTCTTGATCTTTTGAGGAGGATGGGGCACTCCTGAAGGGCCAGTCTCCCTTCCCTGTTCCCTTACACTAGACCCATCAGATAGTGTTGCCATAAAGGGGAATACGCTTAGATACAAGAAACCACTCAGGGCTGAGAGAAGTTGCTTATGATGTCCAGGGAGCTGATGTGGGCAGTTTTGGGCATCCTGACTTGATAAGACAGTGTAAAGAGGAAGCACACTTTCCCAGTAGAAGTGTATCCTCCAGACCTGAGCCAAGATCTGTGCTGTGCATTCCAGACTTTCAGTGAAGATACTGTCTGATACAGAGTGAGTGTCAAAGAACAGAGCTGGAGGCAGGAGGTCAAGTGAGTTTGCCAGTGTTAGATGGAACTCTGGAAGAGACTGGGATGAAGCCTCGCTATTCTTGTCTGAGAGTGAGGGAAGTTATCTGCCAACAGCAGGTAACCCTGAAGTGGGTATGAGCAGAAGGTGTGATTGATGTCAACCTGGTGTTTGGGAGCTTGAGAAAGTTAAGCACATCTCTGTGAAGCAGGACGACCCAGGCTCTATGAATTGCTGGATCTGGTGGCCTGACTTTGATAGCAAGTTCCACCAGAAAAAGCAGACCCTTGGAGTCCTGATGACAAGACCCCCTTTCATTCTTGCCTTGTGCTCCCCTTTGCTCTTTAGGGGTCCTCCTAGCTTCCAACAGTAGCTTGGGGGTGTGATGGCATCATGTGGCTGCTGTGACTGGATAGAGACTAGGCAGATAGGCTAGGCTAGTGGGACTTCTTTAATCTTGATTTGGCTTATTTTAGACCCTTTGGAGGTGCAGCTCAGGTGTTTCGGAGGGCTCAATCCCAACATTGTTATGAACAGCATGTGGAGATTTGACCTGTACAACTCCTCCACTTTCTCACCCCCTCCTCAGCTTCTCGTGGGTCCCTGGCATCAATGTGTACCTGAGTAGAGAATTCACACACACTCATGTACACATGCTCTGGAGGTAAGTCAAGTACTTTCTAGAAATAGAGTCTTTAGGCAATGAAAGAATGACAGACACAGATACTGGGAGTTCCTCTTTAGAGAGTTTTTCAAGAAAGGATGCAGAATTCTTCTGGGTGGTCAGTGCCTCTAAATTTTTAAGTTGCAGTTTGCAGTTTAATATGTTTTTAAGAAGGTCCTTTGATTGTATTCCCCTCCTTTCCTGTTTTCCCCACTTTCTACTCCCTTCTCTGTTCTTGCCCTGTGATGATTGTCTAAATAACCAACTCTGCTTCCCATCTATACTGCTTTCCTTCCCCTATTCCTTCAACATGAAAGAAATATTTCTGTCTGGTTCCCACGGATTCTCCAGAATTTGTATCTGATGCCTGAAAATATGTCTGGAAATATTTAGGTGTGTTGTGTGTGTGCCACCTGTGCATGTATGTGACACTCTTGGTCCTCAAGACTCATGTTAACATTGGGAAAATACCAGCGGACGTGGCTTCTCTGAGACTTTCCCTAAGCAGTTTTACATACATACCAGTTGCATTGGTTAAGTGTGTGCAGTTTCACATACATGTGGCCACGCGGTGCTTTTGCATGCAGACTTGGTCACGTTCCTAAGGATGGGCCTGGGAAGAAACGAATGGGAAAAGCTTAAACATGAAGCTGGTGAAGGCAGCCTTGCTGGTCACACTGTTTTGGCTTGTTTAGGCTTCATGTTTGTGCCTTTGTTTGTGCTGCTTTCTCCAGATATTGTAGTGCTGTTGCCTTTACTGTTGTGGCTTTTTGTTATGTATGTTACATTTCTTTGTGTGTCTGCAGTGTGCTGATGTTTTCCTCTCCCTGCTCTCTCCCTTTCCTCTCTCTCTCTCTCTCTTACCGTCTCCATGGTGGACACCTTGCTTCCTCTACTTCATTGGACCTTCCACTTCATTTCTGTAGGTAGAAGTAAAGGTAGAGATCATTTTATTTTTCTCATTATAACTATCAATCTGCCTTCTGAAATATTCATGTATCCAAGGGGAATTGTTGATTCTGATGAATACAATCCAGATTATAACTGAGTGCTTTTAACAACAACTTAAATAAATAAATAAACAAATTAAAAAAAAAGCCAATGCTATCATTTCCCTTCAGTGCACTTCGTGTTCAGTGGTTGGGGATCATTCCGAGTTGGCCTGCCTCTCTCGGAATCCAGGATGGGTCTTATCCATTATGGCATACTATTTCTAGCAGGAATGGGAGACTCTGAAAGTAGTTATGCAGAACTATTTTACTTAAACATGGGATAGTCTAAGATCCCCTCCCAGTAAACGTGTTGAAGGAACAGGAGAGATGTGAAAGGGCCTAATGTTGTTTCTTTTACTCGGGGACAACTGCATTCAGGGACAGCATTTGTGAGGGAAGGATG
Source organism: Panthera tigris (assembly GCF_018350195.1). Lineage (NCBI taxonomy): Eukaryota > Metazoa > Chordata > Mammalia > Carnivora > Felidae > Panthera > Panthera tigris. The sequence goes on from NC_056665.1 coordinate 122,223,149, forward strand.
ATAGACAAGAAAGGGGAGAAGAATGGTGAACTGCTTGACATTTAATGTGAAATTTTGGAGATATTTATGTATTGCTGTTTTCTCTTCTGTGTTTCCTGCCTTTGGGGGAGTGGAAATGTTCTGACTGGGGGCAGTGGGCTAAGAAGGGTGGGACCGGGGCTGTGGAAGAACACAGGAATGACAGTGCATTCCATCGGAAGGAGAACACAGAGAGAGGTAACACTGGATTTTCGCTTCTGAAGTCAACCTTTTGCCAGGTAGGCAGGAAAAAGGAGAGGTGTTGAGTGGGTGGGCTTGCTCCAGTGCTCTGACATGGCTTTCAGCTTTACACCTTTGGAGAGCACAGCTCACTCTGTGCCAATGAAAGCTATCAGAGACGCGTGCCCAAGAACCTGGCTCACCAGCTCAAACTGGAATAGCTGTGCAGGAGTGAAGGGAGAGGTTAATTGATAAATTATAAATGCATATCTGCATCTGCATCTGGTTCTCCCCTCTTCCCTCCTAATTCTCCAGCCCATCTCTGTGGATCTGTAGGCTGCTGCTTGCTGCAAAGGCCAACAAATAACAGGAATAGGAAGTGTGAATTCTGGCATGAGGATGTTGGAGAAAGAAGGGACTGATGGGTTATTGAACATGCTGATTTGATACTAGTCTGTGAATGGGCCATCTCTCATTTGAGTCCCATGCTTTACTGGATTTTTGAAGTTATGGATGGTTACCTTGGAAGCAGTTTGGTCCTCTCCATTTTGGAGGTGGTCAATTGCCTATTTTTTCTTTTTTTACATGAATCACAGGCAGGCTCATTCTCTGAGACTTGTCATGGGAAACCCTTACCCTGTTGTGAGCTTGGAGCGTTTTGAAAGGAGGTGGGGATGAGGGAAGAGGAGGAGGAAGGATGAATGGAAGCATACAGTTGGCTGCCCCTTCCACTTCTCTGCTTTATTCAACCAGAGGTGCCGGCAATCTCCTCATAGGCAAAGCCACCAATCCTTGCCCAGAACTCAACCCTTCTGAAGCATGTGGCACTGTGTCCCCTGCCTCTTCTCCCACTGGCTTCTACGAGATCACATGAGAATCACTCTTCCTGTCTTCCTCCCTTCCCACCCCTCCAGCACTCTCCTTTTCTTTCCCTAATCCCCTAAACCATCCTGCAAGATAGACCTTTTTACCTTTTGCACATGGGTGTCTTATTTTCTTTCTCTGGCCACTGCTGCTAACCACTGAACATGTCCTATGTACCAGTCATTGTGCCATATACTTTATATGCCTTATCACAATCCTCATACCTGTTTAATGGTGTAGGTGATGGTATTGCCATTGCTTTATGGATGAGTAGAACAAGGCTCAGAGAGCCAAGTCGGATGGCTACTAAGTGGAAATGAAACCCAGAATCTGGGTCTCTAACCTCTACTCGTACTGCCTCTCTTGGATCCAAGGATGACTTCCGTGTATGTACCTCCCAACTATTTCCCTGGCACCAACCTGTCTCAAGTTCCAGCCTGTCACTTTGCATTCTGTGGCACACATATCCATATCGCTGTCCCACTACTATAACCTCAGTATGTCTAAAGTCAGTCTTCGTATCATCTGGCCAGAATCCAGGTTCTCTTTCTGACATCCCTATTTTTGTTAATGGTGTCCCTATCCGCCTCATCACCCAGACTTGAAAACCAGGAATTGCTTTCTATCTCTCCTGAACTTTTCTGTTCCCAGGTGATCAGTTGAGAGAGCTTGTTGGGATTCTTCTCTGGAATGTCTCTTGCATCTCTACTGCCAACACCCTAGTTCACTTCCCACTTAGCCCTTATTAGATTATTGTCTTAGCCTAATTAGTACTCCCACCTCTATTCTCTTCCAGTTTGTCAGTAACTGAGAGGTGCTTAAACCCTGCTGTCCACCAAATGCAGTGCAGGATTAGCTATCTCATTGTCAAAGCCATCCATCCCTAATATGACCTTGTTTACCTTTAACCTTCTCTCCTGTTAATCTTAGATGCAAAATTGCTGCCAAATAGGATACCAGATAACCTTACTGGACCTTTCCTTGTCTCCTAGCATTACTTATTCTGTGTCTCTCCCCTGTAATAGCTCATTCCCCCCCTTTTTTCTGCCCATCGAAATCACACATAGATTTCATTTCCTAGTTGATGTTATCCTTGAGTGCTCCAATCAGAGATGAGTTCACTCTTCATGTATCTCTCTAATATTTTATATTAGAGTTATTTGAGAATTGGGGCACTCTGCTCTACAAGATGGCAAGTATGTATAAGACGAACATATTCATTTGTTAATGTCCAGATGTGTCTAGTACGGTAGGTTACATGTAGAAGGGACTCAGAATCTCTAATCCTTCTTATCCTGCTGTCAGTCATTTTCCTAAAAGTGAAAATAAAGAAAAATTAAAATTAAATCAGATCATGCAGCTCATCTGTTGAAAAGCTTTTGAAGGATTCTCATTGTATAATTGTCAACATGCCTTCCCAGTTTTATTTTCTATGATATTTTCCACTCCATACTATCACTCCTGCCAGCTGCCTTTCTCCTGAAGTCAACAACTCACTCTGCCTGAATCCACAGTATGATTTCCTGCCTTTGGTCTTTGGCCTGAGCTCTGCCCTCTTTCCTGAATGTCCTTGGAACATCCTTCTCCTCCTTATCGTCCTTTAAAGCCAAGCCTCCTAGGTGTGCCAGATTTTGTGCTTCTGTTATAGAGTACCTGTGCCAAACTGCCTTGAATAAGTTTATTCATGTGTTTCAGGCATTCTCTTCATAAAGGACAGAGACTGTATCTTGGCCATTTCTGTCACCCACACTGCACTTAGCTCAGTATTTGGTCCCGAGTTGTACAACAACCTGTGCCCCTTAATCACTACCCTCATTTCCCCAACCCACTGAGCAAAGAAGCCCCAGTGGGTCATGGAATGAGGCCAAATGTTCTGGTTCCAGTTCTTTCCTCACCGAGGCCTTCTCTTGGCCCTGTGTGTGCAAGTGACAGAGGGAGATGGTCACAGATTGTATCAGAATAAAAGCGGGAAAGGCCTTTGGGTTTATTCTTAGGAGCTGGTCAGAGAAAAGAAAGCCTTACATCTTGTCATTCTTTAAAGCTGAACAGCCAAGCAGTGAACCCATAATGGAAAGAATTATGAAGTTAAATATACAAAACTGAGCAGGGTGTTTAGGCTATAATGATAATCACCACATTCAGGAGGCCTTTGGCTGCACTGAGCCGAAAGCAAAGTGACTACCTGGAGGTGGCCGACCAAAGGAGTTACTCAGCAATGTGCCTTGGTCAGCTTTTTTGACCTGATTTTGACAGTCTTTGTTTAAGTGTTTAGAGTGTGTCTTAGCCTCTATTCTCCTTTTCTTATTGATTTGGGGGTTGCCCATTCTGGGTTAGGTTACCAAATACTTTTCCTTGAAACTGAACTTAGAGTAGGTGTTGCAGACTCAAATGTCAACAGAGGCCTGATAGATATCATCAAGGAGTAGATCTCATGTAAGAAAAATTCTAGGGTAAGATCGACAATGGAGAGTATTGGGGACTGTGGCAAACTAGAGAGCACAAATCCTGTCTAGGGCAGCAGCCTCTGCTCCAGCTGCTTGCTGCAATGAAGAATGTGTGCCCAGGGGCACCTGGGTGGCTCAGTTCGTTAAGCAACCAGCACTTGATTTCAGCTCAGGTCATGATCTCACAGTTGATGAATTCGAGCCCCACATCAGACTGTCTGCTGTCAATGCAAAACCCACTTCAGATCATCTGTCCCCCTCTCTCTTTGCCCCTCCCACCACCCCCGTCAAAAATAAATAAACAGTAAAAAAAAAAAAGAATGCACGTCCAATGCCACCAGTTCCTCAAGAAAAGCCAAAAGTGGATTTTTTAAAAAATATCAGCTCATGGCATCTCTTGCTGTATGTATGTATGAACACACACACACACACACACACACACACACACACACTCACACTGATTTGGCCCACAAGCCACAAGTTTTTGACCTTTGGCTTGAGGAGGAAGGAGTAAGATACTCCTCTAAGATTTCTTGCTGAATGTCAATAGTGGGAAGTAGTCATGTTTGATTAAATTTCTCTTTGCCTGTGGCATTGGTCAGGGTACAGTAATCTCTCTTTCATACCCTAGGCACTCCTGCCAGGGGGACTGATCTACATGTTGGGTGAAGTTGGTTTTGTAGAGTAGGGTAGGCATGCTTAGGTAGTGTATACAAATGCTAAGAATGGCCAGGAAGAGAGATAACAGACACCTGCAGTGATTGCCAAGAACTGGCATGATTTTTAAATAATTAGTGGCTGTTGGGATGAGCACTGGGTGTTGTATGGAAACTAATTTGACAATAAAGTTCACATTAAAAAAATAAATAATAAGTGGCATTTAATTTCTTTTTACCTTTTGCTTTACAGAACTCTTTATTACTGGACTAGATAGTGTTGACCCTAAGATCTACTTTAGTCCATCAGAACTTAGAGGCCTCTTCCGATTTATTTACACGTATTTTTCCCCATGTAGATTTCATCATTGGCCTTCAAATGCTGAACTAATCAGTATTGGCCAAACTGGAAAGGGATAATCAAACTATATGAACTTGAACAGGATTTCATGTAGATTGTATTTTGCTGGTAATAACATTAAGAAAGCTGATTTGAGGAGTTGAGCCCTCTCTTGTCCCTGCTAGGACCAGTGAGCCCTGCAGATAAGTTACTGTTTTGATAGCCAACTGTTTATGCAAATTAGTAAATGCAGTGCCAGCTACCAATTATGAAAATAAACTCATCTGTGCTCTATAAATATCTAATTATAATAAAATAGGGACAATATTACATTTCCATCTCTTGCCTCATCTGTTTCTCAACCACTACTGTTTTGTCCGCTTGACAACGAATAAAATCACTTTGTTTTTTAAAGAAGTCTGTTTTCCATGTTTTTCCCCCCCTCCTAATGTTTTGAAAGTCTGTGGGGGAAAATAGATTTATTTTAAATGTAAAAGTAAAATTGCCTGATTTTAACAACTCTGTGTTTTTGACATTGACATCTTTGAAATGCTGCTTTAAAAATATGAAATGTTTTTTTTAATTTCCCTGTTTAGAAATTTTCATTGGACAGTGAGGGCTTTTTTCTTAGAACAGCTGTTTCTTGGAGCATTTTTAAAAATGTTAATGTGAACAGATTTATTAGTAAAATGCGTGATGGATCAATGGGATATTTCAATTAAATTCCATTTGAGCACACAAGGGAAAATATCTCTGAGATTTCTAAGCAACATGTTTATTTCCTCCTCAATTATCAATTTGGGTTAATCGATTACACACAGATTTTTTATCTGTGTATATATATCATAAAACACTTTCTCCTCGAAGGTGAATACTGCTCTGCTTGTGTAGACTTTTGTCAAACCAAACTGGTTAATCTTAGGGGATGTATAATTTTCAGCTGTAGATCTCTGTGGATACTCATATAAACTTAGCTTTGACAGCACCTACAGGTAAAGGATCTCTCAAATTAAATTGTAATATCCTTATGACACATCTCATCTATAGAGAGAATTCAAAAGAGTAGTGTGATGGAAAAATATTGAATAAGAGAACAAGCAAGTGCATTGCCTTATATGCTTAGGCTTGTATATGTCATGGTCTGTTTCTCAGGTGTGCAGGGCAGTATAATGTATCTGGGTCTAGATAGAATTTCTCCAAATACATATTCATAGGTTTATAATGATTAAATGTGTTCTCACATGTGGCTTCCGTTTGAGGTGTACTGACAATTATACATTCTAGGGTGCTGTGCATCTGAATTTAGCATATTGTCTGCTGTAACATTAGAAAAGCGATGTTTATTCAACATTCCACAAAAACTGACAGAGAGCCAACGATGTGCTGGGCCAGGTGCCAGGTGATGAGTACACAGGGCTGACCGCACTGATATGGGCCCAGCCTCTGACACCTCGGTGACAGTCCATAGGAGTTTGAAAAGGACTTTCTGATGTAACAACCACCTCTTCTCCTAACATTCTAAATAAATTCTGTTTTCAACTTATTAATATACCTAGAGTTTTAAAATTAGTTTTATTTATTTTACAGGGAAACTTTCAGGTAATAATTTAGTTCAAATCACCCACCCTTTAAATTTTCAGATGCAGAAAAGAGAATTTGCTTTGTGTGTGAACAAGCAGAGTTTTCATTTATTCATTCATTCTTTTATTGAGAGATAGCACACACACACAGTGCAGAGTATATAAAATCCACACAGCTTAAGTGTACAGCTTAAATATTTTTTAACCCATATTCATCCATGTTGTTACCGTTCAGATCAAGATACTGAACCCATCACCTGCATAACATTCTGTCATGCTTTCTGTCACTTATTTTTAATAAATGCATGCATTCTCTGCTGCCTCCAAAGCTGTGCATATCCACGTAGTAATCAGCAGGCAGGCTCCAGAGTGCTTTCATTTTCATTAAGAACAACTAACCTTGTGAGAAAAGGAGGCATTGTGGTTTTTTGCTGTATCTAAACAGTCACAAACATTGCCCTCTGATGAGGTGTAGCTTTGCCCCCTGTCTTTGAAGCCACTTGGATTTCCTTCGGCACAAAGAGAACATCTAATTGATATCATTGGGCTTTTCTTCTTTTTTTTTTTTTTTTCCTAAGGCATTAGTGGCTAGTAGAACAGCAGAGGTAGAAAAGACCATATGCTTTGTAAAAAGCCAGACTAATAACACTTTTTGATGGACGTCTGATGTTTTAAAGTGCCGCATCTTTCATTAAAATTTACATGTAAAATAAGGGCAAGCGTGGTGACATGAAAGCTAATGCAGCTTGCACATCTTGACATAATAACAATCACAAGAAACTGGAGATCCCAGATGGCAGCTTGGCCTTTGCCATCCTTTTAATAAGCTACTAACTGCTAATTATTTCACTCTTTTGGGCAAGTTAATTTACTGTTGACTCTTAAAGAGATATTGCTCTTTTTCCCTCCATGCCACAAAAATCAGAGCCCTTTCACCTGGGCTGTAACAAGAGCTTCCCTGCAGGTTGAAAGCTTGTCAGCTGATTGTAACAATGATGGCAAGTACTGGGGTGGAAAATGTTGCTTAATACATAATATTTCCTTGTATTCTTTGGATGGAGAAATTTTTTTAAAAATTTGCTTGGCTAAGGATCCACTGTGTGTGTCTAAGAGCAATAATAGATCAAGGAGCCCCGTAAAAGGAGAGGATCTGAAATTGGGAGCCTGCTTAAGAGTGAAAGAACAGCTGCCTTTTAAATGGTTGCTAATTCTGACAATTAATGTTGTTTTGTGAGTGTGATTTTCTGTGATCGAAGTTAGGAGGGCTGATGGTGTGTAATAGCTCACTTCCTAAGCTTTATGGTGATGTAGCATAGTGATGAAAGAGAATGGGGTCCCACATGTTCTGGAACCCTTTTAAATGAAAAGCCTACCAAACATGCTTTTTTTTTCTGTGCTTCAACTTTCTTAGGATGATTTCATATTTTAGCACAGACGCAGATTATTAACTAAGGGTGCAAGTGGGCTTGGATGCATCAGGAGTGTTTGGAAAAGAACCTTGTTGGCAACGGAGCTGTCTGACAATCAAAATATTTACTTAAAGATAAGCTAATGACGGTGCCTTGCAAATGCCTGCAGATCCATTATTGAAATGAGAGTCGCTTCTTTGGCTTGATACTTTCCGAAACTAAATCTCAAACCTCAGATACTATTGCGTGTGTATGTGTTTGTTTTAGAATTCTCTCAAAACAAAATAACACGGGTGCTAAACAACAAAGAAAGGTAGGGAAATCTCTCAACCCATTTTCTTGAAATATTTAAACCGAGCTTAGTGTGTTACTATGATCAGTTGTTCCCTGTTGGTAAATGGTTTAAAATATGCATTGAGAAAACACCTTCTCCAATTATTGGTGTTCTTTCTGAACGTGAACTTTGTAACGTGAGTTTTCTACTGCACCATCATGTCTCTAGGGACTTGTGTGTTATTCAGCTGATGGGAGGGCTGTGGAGGTCAATCAAATACTAACCATTTGCTTACTGTTTAAGTCTAGAGGAGCCAGAGACGTTTTAAGTGTTATGTTCCTTTAAAAATAGGTGGCTCAATTGAGCCTCTGACTCTTGATTTCGGCTCAGGTCATGATTGCAGAGTTCCATTAGTGAGATCTAACTCTATGTAGGGCTCCGAGCTGCTTGGGATTCTCTCTTTTCCCTCTGCTCCTCCCCAGCTTGCACTGTCTCTCAAAATAAACAAACTTAAAAAATACTAACCATTTGCTTACTGTTTAGGTCTAGAAGAATCTGAGATGTTTTAAGTGTTATATTTCTTTAAAACTAGTGCATCACCTGGTTTAAAATAGCCCGAAGGAAAAACATACGTGCGTGTGAATTTGAGGAAGTTTTGTCATCTTTCAGAATCTGATATTATACAGTGTGTTCAGCCAGATTGCCACCTTCTAGAAGAATTTTGAGAAATGCTCACAATATTTGAAGAAAAAAAATCACCGAGAAGAATAAGTTTTTAAAACATAGGTTGAAGACAGATTTTTTGACCACAGGACTTCTCAGAGCCTTTGTTATGACAATGTTGAGTTATGCATCTTTAAGAAAGAAAATGTAGTTTTCAAAGTTACCCAAATTTATTTGATGTGAAATGGTTTTTTTATGGGGGGTGGGGAGGAGGGCGTGGGGCGCCTGGGAGGCTCAGTCAGTTAAGTACCTGACTCTTGATTTCAGCTCAGGTCATGATGTCATGGTTCGTGAGTTTAAGTGCCATGTCGGGGGTTCTGCACTGACAGTGCAGAGCCTGCTTGGGATTCATTCTCTCTCTCTCTCTCTCTCTCTCTCTCTCTCTCTCTCTCTCTCCCCCTCTGCCTCTCTCTCTTTCAAAATAAATAAACTTTAAAAAATTTACATTTTGGATGAGGTTAGCTAGAATTAAAACTAGTGTTCAGTTGAAAAACTTTGGACAAGATAATTCTCAAGTCGTTTCCAAGTCTAATATTATGAGTTGTAATGTCTCTAGAATTTGAAAGAGGCTTTTGGATTGGCTTTACTCAAGAATCTTTGTGACTACATTTTCTGTTTTGATTGGGAATAGTTTTGAGGATGGATTAGTTTCAATAGGGAAATTACTGCTTCCTGGTAAAATGCATAACACAGATGTTAAAACAACTGCAGTTTTAAAGACACTAGTCTTGTTAAAACGCTGGCAGTTTGTATTACCTAAGTACTCGAACGGATCTCCATCTACTGCGTGTAAACACCGCTCCTGATAATGGCCTGCTTCACTCCAGGAAGGGCTGATCTCAGCACAAGATGAGAAAATTACTGGGAACTTTAAGTTTTATTTGCTTTGAAATTTGGAGCTTGTGAACAGTCGTTGTGGTTATCTGTCCACTTGATTGCTGAGACCATTCTCACTACCACTCTGAGAATTTGACCATCAGTGGCTTTGTTTTCCCCAGAGAGCGAACATACAGGCTGGAGAAATTCTTCCTGGAAAGAATGACTTGTACTGTGTTTAGAAATCATTGGCTCGGCTAAGGATTTTGTGGGCTCTCTCATTGCAAGGCTGAAGACTTTGTCCTATTTATGTGCTGTCTGTTCGGGATGAAGTGGCCGCCATTGATCCGTCTATTTAGACCATCCACCTGGGGCTGTTAATCTGGTTGTGGAGACTAGTTTTCTGAACCAGACATACCCTGCTTCGTTCTCCCAAGTGACCAACGATGAACATTTACAAAGGTCTTGGCCAAAACTGTTATGGGTGAGATTCCCAGTTGTAAACTAATTGATCCATGTGGCAATTGAGCTTGGAACACCAGATATCCAGGTGTGAATAATTCTAATGCAGGGTCAACACTTGGTATAGAAACGGCACTGAGCTAAGTGTCAGAAGACTAATTCGAGGTGCTGGGGAAGAAAACATGATAGATGAGAGTGCTGATATTGGTGCTTGACACATGCTATATAACCCTGTTAAGCCTTATTATCCTAATAGGTAAAATGGGCACAATAATACTACATACTTCACAGCATGGCTGGGAACCGGTGAGACAATGTATATCAAAGGCTAATGTTAAAGCTTGGATCTAACATTAAAAAAGCATTAGTTATCATAAACATTAACAAAAAACATTAGTTATCAGCATCATAAGTACATATTGTCCGTATCACCATGGATCTGGGGACTTTGAACAAATTAATCTTGTTGATCTTCTATGTCTTTGCCTGTAAAATAGATACTTGGTAGGTTTGTTCTGGGTAGTAATTGGCATCATGCAGCTAAAGTGCTGTGCAAATGAGACTGGCACTACACAATGTTAAGGAGTTAGTAGTTTATAAGAACATACCCTCCACAAAATTAAGGGCAATAAGTGTATTGGTCACCATGGTATATCCAGTGCCTCTACCAGTGACTGCCTCATGGTGGAAGTGACTCAGTGAATACTTGTTGAGTGGGCACTAGAAATAACCGAGCTAGTAACTCTTAGCAGAATTTGGTAACGTGGACAGACGCAAGCTTGCTGTGATTCCATTATACTTGGAGTAGGAGGTCTTTGGGCACTTCCATTGCAAGAGGGAACCATTGGCCTCTTACTTTAGGGCCTCCCATAATAATAATAATAAAAAAAAGTAATCTTGATAAAGCCAGTTTGTTCTTTAGGTGTTTGGTGGATGTGTTTGTCTGTATGTGTGCACAGAGAGTTAAGGGATTTCGTTCTATTACTTGATGAAACTACATGAACCATGAAGAAAACAAAAAAACATTTAGCTAAGAGTTACTTTATAAAAAATGCTGATCTGCTTCCCCAAATTTTAGGAGCGTGTAATTTCAGCGCTCAAAGGAAGCTCAGAATTCCTTCAGTTCATCCCACAGTGATTTTGTGGATGACAAAACATATGCTAAGAGGGCAGAAACGCCCTGTTAGTTGCCACAATGATAATTTGTCATGTTGTTGGTGTTGGACCCAGACCTTCTGACTGTCAGTGCTATTTTCTTTTCCCTCCCACCAACTTGTCATCATCACTGCAAGAACTGTATTTGTTATAGATCATCCACAGGCTGCTGAGATCATTATTGATAACGCAGTGTAAGAAAGGTTCAGGAAAAATCAGAGTGTGGGCACTCTAAAAGAAGATGTTTCTTAAATACGTGACTGCCCTGAAAGCTGACTGCTACCCAGCATTTGACACTGTCTGTAAATTGCTCTGACTTTCAGGATTTTAGAATTCTTTGCACCATTTATGGACTGGCCCTGTCAACTGCTTTGTTTTGGGCTTAAAGTAAGGTGGTGACACCAAGATGACGTTAGAGAGCTTTCACACCCATTTGTTTTTTTCTTTTTACTGTCCTGTGTTGCCAGTTTATAAGAGTGGATGCCCGTGAGGAAATTCACTTGGGACTAATATTCCAACTGTTACTTAATGGTTTTCCCACTTCCTTTCTTCCTTTACGAATCGTTTGGTAATTTTATTTACAATTTTTTTAACTAAAAAGGATAATTCCTTTTTTTCCCTCAAGTATGAACTATGTATCTTTAAGCCGATATTATTCCTTCGTTTTCTTCAAAAAATAATTTTCTCCTTCAGGGTTCGCCGTGGGTCTGATGGATTAAACACTTTTGGGGGTGTTGATCAGCACATGAAATCCGTTCTTAAATTGTTGCAAAACTACCTTCCTTCAGACTGTTTTGATCACAAGGGCTCTCAAGTGTCAAAGTCATTTGGAGAACTGGATAGATAAAATGCATGAGCACTAAGCTTTTTTTCCAGGATAGAATAAATAAATGTGTTTTCTATTATGTGCTCAGCTTTGATAGTGATTTGTTAAAAGGGGAAAAAAGAAAGGCAATGATATTAAATATTTACAAGAGTGATTTAGTTGTATTATCTTGTGCGCTGCGTCTCTGTTTAATAGTGAAATCAGCTACTGTTGAAATAAATGTCATTAAACCAGTGGTAGTATGAAGGTCACTGACGAGGCAAGGTTAAAGTAATTTGTGGAGAATAATGATTTTTGTCAACATTCCAGATCCCTTCCTGTTTTTGTCGGCTTTCCTCCAAAAATAACAGGAAAAAAATACATTTGAGGATTCACAGCCTCACTTTCTCTCTAGCATCCTTTATGCCCTTTCTGGCCAACCCCATAGCTGGAAGCCTTTTATGCATTTTTTGTTTCATCCATTTGGTGGACAGAGACGGGACGTTCTCCCTAGAGGTAAGCGGTTGCATTTCCGTTTACTGGCTCTTCTGTTGGCCCTTGCTGGGCAGTTTGTTTTAGAAGAGTCAGTGCCTCTTCCTTCTTGGAGATGGCTTGTCTTGCCTGAAATGATCCTTAAGTTTCCCCACCAATTCCTCTCTACATAAAGCAATTTTTTTTAAGCTTGAATTACCATGTTGCATTAAAGACATCTCAGAATGATCACATGGCATTAGCCCCATTTTCACAGGCAAGAAAACAGAAGTCCAAGGTTGCAAAAGTAGTTACAGAGCTAGCACCAGAACTAAGATAAGCTTAGCTTTGCCTGACCTCAAAGCCTAGCCTATCATCACTTCAATTAATTTTATCGAACTTCAGTTTTCCCTTCTATAAAATGGGGATAATCATATATTATTATAATATATTCTCAATAGTGCATATAGATAATATTACATATAATGTATTATAAACAATACATTGTTTTACTGGTGGTAAATTGAGAAGCAAATGAACTAACACATGTTAAGTGCATAAAAGATGTCAGGTTCTTGCTGTAATTTTAATAAATAATATGTTCCTTCCATTCTTGACAGTAACAACAAAGTTTAATTGAATTTAACAAGCAATGAGCACAAGGGATACACAAAGTGAATAAAAATCAGTCTTTGTTCTTAAGCAGCTCACAATATGGTAGGAGGAAAACACCTTTATAATGAATTCCAAAACCTATTCATGTATTTTTTTCTTTTGTCTTGGGTTTTGTCTGTACCAAATGCTACTTAACATGTGAGAGCCTTTTACTAGGGGCAAGTAGTTTCCCATGAGGTTGAGATATTATCCTGACATGGCTGTGGCAGCTACTTGTGGCTTGTTTTCCAATTAGACTGTGTTTACCTGACCCTGAAGTCCAGAGAGTAGGCTGGGAGAGCAGGATAGAATGGAGAGATATAGGGAAGTAGTGGTGTGTGTGAGGGTAGACTTACTGCTGTGACAAACAGTCCCCAAATCCCCTAAGTTTAATATTAACAGGTTTCTTGTCCACATCGCCATTTACAGTGCAGATTGGTGCATCGTGGAGGAGGGGTCTCTGGTCCACACAGTCATTCAGGCACCTTCCATCCTATAGCTTTGTCATTTTCTGGAACCTCCTCCTCCACTGCATTCAACTGGCAGATGGAGAGAAAGGGAGAAGAGGGAGCTTGAAGGATTATTTTCTTAAAGCCTGGAAGTAGTGTGTGCCAGAACCCAATCACGTGATCCCATCTAATTGCAAAGGAGGCTGGGAAATGTTGTTTAGCTGTGTGTCTAGGGGGACAAGGAAAGGGGGTTGGTGGACATGATGACCGAAGCTGCCCCAGTGGTGAGTTGTGTTCTCTTCTTCCATCATCTTGTGTCAGGCCTGTTAGACTTCTGCAGCCTACCTTCCTTCAAACTGACAAACGCAATGCCTCCATGGTTTCTGCGAGACAGAGGATCCCTGCCCCTCCCTTTTTCTATAATATATACATGTATTTCATTTTAAATAAAACCCTTCCGAGTTACCATAATGTTTCTCAAAGTCAGAAGAATCCTCCTGGATACTCATGAGACTAAAGACCTTTAGTTCCTGCTGTAGAACCCAGAATCTGCAGGTCTAAGTAATTCTTATAATCAGTCAAATTTGAGACACACAGTGCTCCTGCAAATTCCAAGGAAGAAAGCAAACCAGAAAGGAAGTGTCTGACTCTGTTAAAGTGTTGTATATTGTTTAAAACAAATTTCACATTTAGCTTAGCTTACAAACCTACTTGTTATGCGTGAAATTTTATTATAGCTTTTAAGGGATTTGATCTCAATCTTGCATCCAGAAACCAACAGCTAGAAATGTAGTTGGGATCTTAGCCTACATTGATGAAGTGGGGCCAAATGCCCGATTCTATAGCATTTTGTTTTATTCTGATCATTGGGTAAGAATAGCTCAGCATCTTTTTTCCCTCTTCATCACTTAACACGGGACACCCTTGATTAAGAGACTTTTTTTTAATGTTTATTTTACTTTTTTTGGGAAAGACAGAGAGCATGAGCAGGGGATGGGCAGAAAGAGGGGGACAGAGGATCTGAAGCAGGCTCCATGCTGACAGCAGCCAGCAGATGTGGGGCTCAAACTCACCACCTGAGCCAAAGTCAGATGATCAACTGACCGAACCACGAAGGTGCCCCAGAAGAATTTCTTGTTGCATTAAGACAATAATAAAGAGGAATCCAGGTTTAGTAGGCTTGCTTATTATTTGTGGCTGACTTGTGAATAGTTAAATGATGGCAAGCCATTTTAATTTTTACATTTGTATTATCTTACTTGAGTATATGTATAGGAACCATTACAACCATGATATTTTGAAATGCACCCCCTTCCTGTAAAGCTGGGCCTTTATCCCTTTGGCCATGTTGTACTTCTGGAATGGATGTCAGAGTGTGGATAATTCTGGGCTTGTGACTCTTTTCTTTCTCCTGTTTTATCTGCCTCTTTTTGTGTCTTTGTGTGCAAGTCTATGATTACTGTTGAGTTTTCTCCTAAATGCCAGCAATTATCTCACAGGTGGAGGGATTAGGAAAGAGCCCAGAGCATTGCACTGGGATTACAAGAAAGACTGTCTCCACCCGCTAAATATAGTGATGGAGGGAGTGGAGACTTGGAGGGGGGCCGCAGAATCAGGGGAGGGGTGGACGTTTTGTTTCCGATATTTAACTCCTTAGATGGAGTGAAGGAAGAAACTCCTGATGAAAGAAAGGATTAAAAACCTAAGCTGGCTTGGGGTTATTGTTTCAGAGAGCTGGGGAAGCAGAAAGGCAGGACAGCTAAATTTCTGTAGCCGGTTTAACCGGCCTCTTCATCTGAGAGGTTTATTTATTTTTTTCATTATTTTTTATTTCATTTATTTTTTTGGTCTGACCATCCGTTTGGGGGGGGGGGGAGGGGGAGAAGAGAGCCTGGAGGGTCTAATATATGCCCAGGCCAAGAGAATTTTGGTGAGACATTATCTTTCTTCCCAGCAGGGAATGATTTATTTACCTGGTATGTCACCTAGGAAGCTTTCAGCTGCAAATAACAGAACTTTCACCTCAGCTGCCTTTTAAACAACAAAGGGAATTTATGGTCTCAGTTCTTGAAAAGTCTAGTAACTCAAAGGATTTGACCAAGACCTAGTGTCTCACTTTGCCCATTTTTTGGCTTTGCTTTCTTGGTGTTTGCTTCCTTCTTGGCAGGCTGCTTCCCTAGTGATCCCCAGATGGCTGATGGCCATTCCCAGGGTGATTTGCTTTTCGGTTCATGTAAGTGAGAAGAGTAGCAATCTTCCCCAGCAATTCAGCAACATTTCTGGGGTTTCCAACTAATTGGACCATCGTAAGTCAGATGTTTGTCTCTGACCCAATCACTGTCGTCAGAGGGATGAATTTTGCTGGTATCTGAGTCCTGACTCATATGCTCACATTCCAGAATTAAGGGGAAGAGTTGGTTTTCCCTGCAGCACAGGAGATTCAGGGGGAGGCTGGATATTTGACCCCAAGTTTTGGGACTAGGGGAATGGATGTTGTGTAGCTGAAGCCAGCTGCACCCGAATGGGAGACTTGGAAAAATCTGAAGCCAAACTCAACCAAGTCCTTAATCAGGAATCAGGAAACTCTGGGTGTGTATCTTTCACCCTCTCTGCTTGGCTGTTAAGTGCCCCTATTGCATGAGGAGAGGGTATCAGTGGGGGGGGGGATGGGCGTGTAGTAGCAGAGGCTCTACTTGGAAGCAGAGAGCTGCGAGGTGAAGGCCACTGGAATCCTGGCATCCACGTAATGAAGGAATCCGTATCTGGGGATCTTACTTTATTGACATGAAAGGAGGCGGGGAAAATGTCTGCGGGGCTGGAGGGCATGCCAGGTGCGACTTGCTTCAGGTGAAAAGGGCTCTGATGGAGTCGCATCCTCCTGCCTGGATCTCGGGCCCCTGCTTAGGTCAGCTGACGTGGATTGCTACTGATGGATGGCGGAGTGAGGCAGCCCTCTAGTCTCAAGTGTGTTTTTAACGGAGTGGCTCTCAGTAAATATCTCTTTCTCAAATGCCTCGCCTCATTCACAGAGTCTTTCTTTTTAGCTGCTGCTTAATCAGCTGCTGCCCCTTGGCACACTGACCTAATTCTCAGCCACACATTTTGTCTGGGCTTTTGAGGCGGTGCCTCCCTAGTGTCACTGCTGACGTTAGCTCCACCTTGACCTGTCACCACCACTCTCATCACCTCCCTTCCACCCCCCATGTCACAGGGGCCTTTGGCTGAAGGGGCAGCCAGTGTGGCAGGCAGAACAGAATGGGTCTGACGGAGCTACAGTAGTTGGAAGGATGTGGTTATTGCATCCAGACCAAGCCCCTGGAGGGCAAAACCCCCTCTCTGATGGACTGCTGCTGCCCCTTAGCAACAATGTTGCATTTGACCTTTCTGAAACTGCTGTTAGGCCTGTGCTTCTCACAGTTTAAGGTGCATATGTATCATCCGAACATCTTGTTAAAATGCAGCTCCTCATCTGGGAGGCTCGGAGTGGAGCCTGAGATGCTGCATTTCTATCAGGCTTCCGGGGGAGACTCAGGCGGCTGACGAAGTGTGGTCCGCACTGTGGAGGGGCTAGTCCGTAAGGCTGTCACCTTGAGCCTTATATGGTTCCTTAATAAGTCAGAATGTAAAAGAGAAGAACAGCGTGTCTTTGGAAGTAGGTGGGGGAGCTGAGACCCAAATTCTTAGGAGTCATTTGTTATCTTCAGGCAAGCCAGCAGATGCCTGGTGAAACTCAAGCCTTCTCCTCCTCTTTAGATGGTAGAAGTGGAGTGATAATCTTTGCCTGTCCCCATGTCTGTATGGGGTATGGCGACATTGGCTTATTTCCCGGGAACTCAGTCATGGTGTTTGTGACAGATACACATTCGCACCAGGAGAGAAACATGGCCGTAGCCTGTATTTCCATCTCCACCAGACTCGACCTCATGTTCCTAAAAAAGCCTATGTCTCTAAAAGATCACCTCTGGGACCCAATTCTGGGAGGTCTACATGGCTCCCAAGCTCCCATTCTATGCTGGTTATAATTCTCAACAGGTAAGAACATCATATGTGTCCCAGCCTCAAGTCCCACCCTTTGTTCAAATTCCCCAGAGCTTCTCCTTACACATGAGTGGTTGCTGGAGGCCTGGGAGACCCATGGCGGTGATGACATACATTTTTGCCAGCCTGGGGCTGAACCCTGCACATCAGCTTCCTGTGGGTATGCTCTCAACCAAGTTTCTTCTGCATATGCAGTGTTGGTCTCGCTCTCCCTGTGTTCTGTACAGCCTTATTTGATCTTATTCTTCCAATTTCTTGTCTGTATAATCCCCCAGTAGGAATCAGATCTAAACAACAGCATAAAGGAGGAAATGCCTAGGAAATGTAATCTGATGATACAACAAAGCAGGACATTTAACTGTCTGGTTGACTCCATTGTTTTATTTGGAGGGAAGTATTTATTTACTAGAGGGAAGATAAAAGAAGCCTGGCGTGGCTACTGGAGACCAGAAGTGAGTTAGGTGGCTCTTATTTCACAATTAGTTGCCTGTGCCTATGTTGGCTAAGGGATCTATGACGAAGCTTGGCTCCGATTTCCAGCTGGCAGTTGCCAGGGTTCAGGTGTTTACCTAGTGCCTTCAGGGATACCGCATAAACAGCTGTACGTAGAGCTAGTTATTCAATCCGCTCTGAGAAAGGTTAAAGTGTGGGTCTTAGGGTTTCCCTGGGGATTAATCCAGTTGCAGGAGAGTCAGAGAGAATGCACACCACTTGGGGGAATTGGGTGGGGGGGCGCTGGCCAGGATGTTGGTTGTTATTGTAGTTACAAATGCAAGTGTTTGAAACTTAAATCTGAATTTAGGCAGCAGGAGGAGATACAGGGATGGAAATGAATTATTTATTCCATCATTGGGGTCCCAGAAGCGTGGAGTGGGCGTTAATCTCCTCCACCCAGGAGCCTCTGAGCAGGCTGGAGGTCGTCTGTGTGAGATCTGACCTTATCTGCTCCTGGCCAGACACCTCGCCTTCAACTAATTTGCCTTGAGAATAATCCAAATAAGACCCTTTACCTTGCTGTTCATAAGAAGAATGTTAATATTTACCTAGCATGTGGTCAGAGGAATGAAAATGCTTGTGTCTGTGATTTCTTTTAATCCCACAATTTCCCAGTGGGTCTGAAGGGAGAAGGGAAAGGAGGCCCCAGCCGACTCCCGCTGTTGGTTTGCTGGGTGTCAGGGACATGGTGTGCATTTCTCATGTGATATGCTCCAGCTGAATGTATACCGGCCATTGCTTCCGCACAATAATCCAGTGAGGGAGCTTCTGTTGTTCCCATTTCACTGATGGGGAAGTTGAGGTTTAAAGACATTCAGCCCCTTGGGGAGCCTGGGTGGCTCAGTCAGTTAAGCATCTGACTTTGGCTTAGGTCATGATTTCACGGTTCATGAGTTCGAGTCCCACATCGGGCTCTCTGCTGTCAGTGCAGGATCTGCTTCAGATCCTGTATACCTGCCTCTCTCTGCCCTTCCCCTGCTCACATGCTCGTGCGCTCTCTCTCTCTCAAGAAAAAAAAAGAGAGAGAGAGAGAGAGTTTCAGCCTCTCACCTAGGGTCACCCAGCTCTGAATTATCTTTGCTTGGATTCAAGTCCAGGGTGCTATCATGCCCCCGTCTTGCATTCTTTCCACTGCCCTAAGGGAGCAGATGTGATCAAGATATTTAAAAACTTTCCCAAAGCTACCAAGGGATAAGCAAATAGTTCAGGGATTACAGCTACCCCTGAAGACTGAGCCAAGTCAATTCCCCATAAAGAACTGTTATGTTCCTTTTCACACCCTCCTGTCCTCTCTGTTTCTTTCTGGTTTATAAATATTTGTATTTGCGAACTCTCTTTTCCTCTCTTTCTCTTCCTGTCCCCTGCTCTTTAGTGAACACAATGAGGTTTTATTAAGTTTCCCTCGAGGCTCTCAAGCTTATTCTCCTTGCTAAAACTTTTCTGAGGCAGTTGCCTAATGCAAGGAATGGCAGGTCTAGGTGCTTTCTATCTTTTTGTCTTTAGTCATCAGGGCAGGGTCTCTGGTTCCATGGTAGAGGGAGGGGAGGAGGGGCCAGGCATCTTTCTCTGCCCCGTAGTTTTGAAGTGTCAAGGTCCCTGAGCCAATATAGACAGAGCTATACATTTGACAGTGCATTCCGCCTTTGTGGTTTCCATGGGCTCCAAACCAAGATTGGTCCACCCTTCCACATCCGTTTTTTGTGTGTCTGATGTGTGTTGGATGTCAGAGATTTGGAGATTTTGACAACCAGGAGTTGTCAGACAACCAGGAGTTACCTACTTGAAGGAACCTTAGCACAGATTGGGGAGAGCTTTGAGGGCATATCAGGTGGGGACTTCAGGTACATGCTTTTTGACCATTCACCTTCTTCAATGAACTTAACATCAAACTCCTGCTTCTTCTACATTTCTTCCTTTCTATCACACTGCCTCAATCTCTAGGGCAGCTTTGCTGTTCCTTTAATCGGCCCTTGAATCTCACTTTCATGTAAACTGTAAAACTTTATTGAGCCTCTAAGGGTTATTAGGGGCTGGGGCTTAGCATGAATAAGAATGAGTAAGATAGGCTGGCTCCTTGCTTCAGAATGCTTACAATGCTTTGGGAGAAGAAAGCTGTCAAACATATAATTGCAAATGCGGAGAATGTTAGGAAAACTCAGGGAAGTGGAGCAGAGGTTGCACTCTGTGGCTATCTGGAGAGCGGTGATCATTTCTCCTAGATTCTAGCTCTGTTTGAACATGCATCTCTTGCGAGCTCCCCCTTGCTCTGGCTGCCCTGTGGAAATGTACTCTGGAGCCCATGTGCTCCAACAGCTGTATTGCGTTATGTTTTTGGGTAGCCCTATTAAATTTCTCTTTGTTCTCAGTCTCTGTCATGTTTCTTGCCTTGATGTACTATCTTTTGTTAGGACCACAGTCAAAACTCTGTGCCCATATGTCACTCTCCCAACAAAACACTTTTGATGCCCCCTATAGGCTAGCCTTACCAGATAAAGCCCAAGCTTCTTAGCTTGGCTTTCAGTATGCCACAGTTTGGTCTCACCTCAGCATCCATCCCTTTTAATGGAACCCTTTGCCAAAACCAGGCTCTGCTAACTCATGACCCTCCAATATCCCAGGTGCCATTTTGTCTCCGGGGCTCTTACGCTGGTCCCTTTATCTTGGATACCTTCTCCCTGATTCTAGCATGCGTTAAAGCTTAAATCAAGTGTCACTTCCTCTGGGACACTTTGCCTGACTACCTCAGCTCTTCACAATGTCACAGAGCTTTGTAGTACCACACAGTGGCCACTTACTGTGTATTGTCCCCCTCTATGGCTCATATTTCTTTCTTCATGTCTCCCCAATCAGACTGTAAACTCTTAGAGGCTAGGCACCTCCTTTTCTACTCCTTGTGATGTGACCACCATGATGCCTCTACAGATAGACGCCTGATGATTATAGGATGACAGATAGGCTATATCTGATTAAATAGTTTTGCACAGAGTTTCTTAAAGTGCCAGGCATGTAACCAAGAGATAGGGGACTCATAGGATAAGAACCTGAGGAGTTAAATGCGAATTTAAAATTTTATGTGTCGTCCCATGTTCAACCTCTGGATATATTCAAGGTATATTGTTTTTGTGAAGGATGAAGAAGGGTGGTATAGGGGCTATGGAAATTGAGAGGAGGGGTAGAAGAGAGGAGCAGCATAGAAGGAGGTGAATTGAAGGCAGTGAAGAGAGAGCACAAATCAAAGAGCCCTGGTGTGGACAGAGAAGCCCAGGTTTCCACATTTCCAGCTGCGTAGCTTGGGGAAATCACAGCACACACAGAGCCTTGTCTGTTGAGAAGGAGTGAGTTAGGACCCTGCCTTGCCTGCCCCTGGTCTGTTGGGAGATCAAATGAAAGCCATTTATAAACTGCAAAGTACACTGTGAATGGAAAGGAGGGTTGTTACCATAAATGGCATCATCACTGAATCCTCCCAAAGCCGCAGTGTGGCAGGGATGTATCGGTGGATAGGTCTGTTGTGGCAGGAGGGAAGAGGCCAGACTAGAAGGAGCCTGTGGTCAGACCCTGCAGGCCCGACCGTAGTGCCGCATCTGCGCAAATGTTCTCACATCAGGGCGCTGTTCCCCAAGCCTGATGAATGTAAAGAAGGGTTAGGTGTATGTGCCCTGACCTTGCCTGTGACAGGTGGAAGTGAGAGGCCAGTTCTAGGATACTAAAGGGTCCCCATTGCCATGGTTACTGTAGAGGGCTCGTGGGGTGTCAGCATGGGCATTGGACCTGGGAGAAGACCTGGGTTGTGGTCTCCTTTCTGTACTTACCTACCATGAACAGTTTCTAGAAAGGCAGCATTGGCATATCAAGTGCCAGAGACTAAATACTTCATTGCCATGATCTTGCTTCCATCTGCAACACTATGAACTGGGTGCTACTATTCTCCTATTATAGATGAGAAAATAGATTCAGCTAGTTAACAGACTAGCTCATAGTAACTATGAGAAACAGGAGCTGGGATTGGAACTCAAGTCTCTCTGCCAATCCTGAGTTCTTAACCACTAGACTCTGTTGCCTTCAACTTCTCACAAGCTCAGTCTCCTCATCTGTGCCATGGGGATAATGATATCCATCCAGCTTACCACGTGGGGTCTGAGGATCTGGTGAGGGAATGGATATGGAAGGACTGTGTGCACTGCAAAGTGTATATGTCTTTGTAAATATTCACTGAGCACCTAGTCCATGCCCGGCATCACTGTGGGTGCTGGGATACAAGAGGGGAAAGGACAGCCAAGTCACCTGCTCACATGGAGCTACATCTGAGACACAACCCATTAATAGAGCTGTCAGAAAATAGGAAGGGAAGAAAAAAATAACAGCTATCTAAGAACAGTTGTGTTTTCAGAAGGGAAGAAGTCATATTAATGGGGCAGCCATTGCCTTTACATCCACCTTCATTCCCAAGTAATTTGAAATTAAATTTGGTTAATTTCAAAACCAAATTAAGAGATGAAGCCATGATAGAAATTTACAAAGTCAGTTAAACAGAACAAAGTAAAGAGAGGGAATTTACAAAAGAACAAACCATGTCAGGACATTTTGATCAGTATAAAAAAGCAAATCACAGTTCTAGAAGGTGAGAAGTATGCAGTGGATGTAATATATCTAGATTTTAATAAAATCACTTGAAGGAGAAATGGCCTGAAATCTTGCCTGAGAAATTAATTCAAATTGGCCAGGGTAGAAACCGTGCCATTCAGAGTGAGAACTGGCTGGGAGATGGGGGCGAAGGGTGTGATGACAAATGACCATAGCTCTCGGGGTATGATGGGGTCAGGTGAGAAGACCCAATTTAGCCATCATCACTTAATGATCTGGGAAGAACGACTAAGCTCCTGGTAATGACGTTCATACATGATGCTAAATTGGGAGGTGTCACTGTGATGGCTCATGGATGGAAACACAGAATACGAGGATGACAGTCAAGGTCAGGAGGCCATGGCCATGCAGGCAGGAACAATGGGAGAGGGTTGTAGGCAAGGACAAATGGAATTTCCTTGAGAACAATCCGCAGACAAAAATATGTATATATCAGGGTGCCTGGGTGGCTCAGTCAGTTAAGCGTCCAACTTTGGCTCAGGTCATGATCTCACGGTTCACAAGTTCAAGCCCTGAGTCGGGCTGTGTGCTGACAGCTCAGAGTCTGGAGCCTGCTTCAGATTCTGTGTCTCCCTTTCTCTCTGCCCCTCCCCTGCTCTCATTCTCTCTCTCTTTCTCTCTCTCTCTCTCAAAAATAAATAAACATTAAAAAAAATTTTAATTAAAAAAATGTGTATATCTAGTAGCATCAGAACAAGAATGTGAGACCGGGGTCCTGGAACATGCAAGGATTTATCCTTCCATGATTTAAGCAGAATGTGAAGACTGGCCAGGAGGTATGTTTTGGGGAGCAAAAAGACATCTGGGCCATGGTAGATATTTTAACATCCATGGTCCTGTCAGGTTGAGTCCCTTCCTTCCTCTTTTTAATTTTTTTTTTAATTTGAGAGAGAGAGAAAGAGCAAAACCTGTGAGTGGGAGAGAGGGACAGAGGGAAAATCTCAAGCGGGCTCTCCACTGAGCTCAGAGCCCAATATAGGGCTCGATCCCATGACCCTGGGATCATGACCTGAGCTGAAACCAAGAGTTGGGTGCTCAACCAACTGAGCCACCCAGCCACCTCCTTCCTTTCTCTTGAATGTGATAGTTTAGAGGCGGAACTACTCTGACTTTCAGAGTGTCTTTGACCTAACAGAGCAGGGGCTCTCATGACACAGTGTGCACATTTGTATCCTGACTCTATCATTTAATCTGTAAAATGGAAAAATAATAGTACTTACTTTTGGGGTTTTATATGGATTAGATAAATGGAATGGGTATACATTATGGCTGGTATGTAGTAAGTGCTTGATAAGCATTATTAATATCATTATTATTTTTATCATCATGAACATCATTATTGCCCTGTGTGTGTGTGTGTGTGTGTGTGTGTGTGTGTGTGTGGTTTATACCTGTAGAGGTATATACCAACTTAAAATATATAATGTCTTTTCTGATTAAAGCAGGGGAAGACACATCAGAGAACACAGTCTAAAACTGACAGAGTGAAAAGAGCAGAAGGTCAGAGGATCCAGATTGTTTCCTAAGCTCTGTTATAGGTGACTGTGAAGGAGTCATTTTGCCTCTTTTCTCCTGTTTTCACATCTATAAACATCTGAAGCTGAACTTGAGGTCTTTCTAGCTCAAAAAGTTCATGCAACTCTAAAATACAAAGTGAGTTGGGCTTCTTATTATCCAAGTTGTCAGCTTTGGAGTATATCTACTAGCACATATTAATTACCCTACAGACCTATTCTCTACCAGCAGTGTCACCCATGAGCGAGTTGACTGGCTCATACAATCTTAGCACCGAAAATCCTGCATCCTTAGTCCTGGACTGTGTCCCTTAGTCCTGGACAAACCAGGATGGTTGGTCAGCCTGTCTATGGGATAATTGAGACTGTAGGAGTGCTGCATGGCAGTCCAAATACACATCTGTAAGAACTGAGTAGTTCTATTGAGCTCATGGGAACCATCCTTAAGAAGCCATCTGACATTTTTCATGGGGAGGTGTCTTAGCTGGGCTGCTATCATCAAATACCACAGACTAGGTGGCTTAAACAATAGAAATATATTTCTTACATTTTGGATACTAGGAAGTCCAAGATCAAGGTGCAGTTTGATTCAGTTTCTGGTGAGTACTTGCGTTCTCATTTGTACATGGCTACCTTCTTGCTGTGCCCTCATGTGGTAGAGAGAGAGAGACAATATTTCTTGTCTCTTATTAGGGCATTAATCCCATCAAAGGCCCCCACTTCCAAATATGCTCACATTGGGGAGTTAAGGCTTGAATGTATGATTTTGGGGTTGACACAAATATTCAGTCTATGGCAGGAGTGGGCTATTCAAAATTGTGTTATCCGGGAAAGTATTGCAGTGGAGGTGCCAAAGCATTCTTGTGGCCATTCCTCATATCTACATTGACTCAGTCTCACTTAATGCTTTTTTCCACTCAGGATTCTTCTTGGCTACTTCCAGCCTTGAGGAGAATAGTAAGTCTTAGAAAGGCACCACTTCACAGGCTCAATAAATGGAGTGAGGCTCCTCTGTGGAAAGAGCGAACTGAAAAGAAGAGTTGGTCTTGTTTTCTGGTGCTCTATCTGGAATAACATATTCACTTTTGGATTCTTCGGGGACTAAAAAGGTGACAGATTGAAGGGTGCTGTGAGGGCGTCATCCAGATGATTGACAAGCCAGAGGAAGTAATTGATAAGAAGGAATAAAAGAACAAAAGACCATGCATCAGGCGGGTGCACGTGTGTGCATGCAGGGCAAGAGAAGGTAACTAGGGCGCCCAGGAGGGTAGAGAGGGATGAGGCAAGGCACCCGAAGGGAAAGTGGATGAAGACAAAACTGCTTTAAAGCTACACATTTCATTCAGCAAATATTTATTTAGTGTTTACTTATCCTGTGTCCTGATCTGTTCTAGGTGTGGGGATCACACAAAGATGATTATCAGCCTATCTTTGTTCTAGTGGAGGGGATGGCAGAACGTGTAGCCGTGAAGAACGTGGGTTTACTTACTAGCTATGTTGCCGTGGGCAAGTTACCAACCTTATCTGTAGAATGGGCCTAGCTGGTGTGTTTGGAGAATGTCAAGGAGCCAGTAAGGCTGGAGCCAAATGAGTGACAGGAGGGTGGTAGGTGATGATACCATGGCGGGAGTATCCATCAGAATGCAACCAAAGAAGCAGAACAATGAGAAGCTGGAGATTTTATGTGGATTTATTATCGGCCTATTGCGGGTTCAGCATTGCTTCACACCAATGAGGTGGATCAGCAGATCAGCAATATGCATATGGGCTGCAAAATGGCTGCTGGTTGTCTTCCACCCTGCAAGTGTCCCAAGAGTCTTCCTTGAAGCCCACTCTGAGTGGAAGCATAGAAGAAAGGCAATTAGACAGTTCAGCCTAGCCAACCGATATATTGCAAAGCTACCACATGGCATGGGTGAGTGAGAGCTCCTAGGAAATCTAGAAAAACAAATCTTCATGAGACTTTCTTGGCTGTTCACCCACGAGACAATGATTCTTCTGCTACAGTGCTTTCTTAGGGTGAGGTCCCTTTGGTTTTCCAGCAGTTACCCAAGTGCCCAGATGGTAACTAATAAGAAAGGAGATTTGATTCATGTTCCCTGGGGTGGAAGACTTTAGTTACATCAATCATCATTAACCATAGCATCATATTCAGCTATTTGATGCAATACAATTCGATTGGTGTAATTATTCCACGTAATAGAAATAAAAAATCAAATGAACTTGGCTCTGGGGAATTGCAAAAAAAAAAAAAAAGGCTAATGCAAGGGTGGGGACAGCTTTCCATCTAAATTTGATCATTCATTTGTTTAGTCATTCATTCCACAAATATTTGTGCTCAGCACAGGCACATTAGTGGGCTAAGTATAGAGGTGATGCATAAATTCTGAAGCATTGATTAAACTTTCAGTGTCCTAAATACCAGGCATACAGAGATGGACCTTGATATCAAGAATCTTCCAGATATGTAATTTTAATCCAGTGTAATTAAAAGTATGCACAGGGGTGGAGATACCACCGGCAGGAAGTGTGTCATTCTCTCTGGGCATCCAGAAAGGCTTTGAGACAGCATAATTGTGTACTGGCACATAAAACAATGTCTAGGTGAGGAGCTGTCAGATACATGAGGCAAGGTGCTATCTTATAACTGCACACCTAGGCTGTAGAGGAAGTGTATCAGGCACTTGGGGTGGGGAGAGAAATTCTACCACATGGCCCCAGTCACAGTGCTAAAAGCCAGAGATCTTTTTGTGCTCATCCCAGAATGGCTTCTACAGACTTGTCTTTTCACAGGAAATATCCTACTCAGAAATAGTTTGTTTGGTGGGGGCCTATTCTCCTGTAATCTTTGCCTTTGTCTACAGCGTGTTAAAATAAGAGAGCTTCTGATTCAGAGGAGTTATAAAAATAATATAGTAATTACAAAGTTCACTTTCGTGACTCACTTTGCTCTAAATCATGGCACTCTACAGGGAGCTCTTCTTGGAGTTAAAATCCCACTTGCTGTTTATATTTTGAAAGTATCAATGGATCCAAAATTTTGAGGTTGAATCATTTGGCAACATGGAGTCTGGCGGAGAGGGGTGGGTGCCAGCATGATGAGTTTTCAGTGTTTGTATATGTCTCTTTAAAAAACTAGGGAATAAATTGGCCGATTTGTCATGATTACATCATGTGCAGTGCTTGATCACAGAGTACCTTGTTTTGGATTTGTATTTATTTTTCTCTCTCCCGCTCCTATCTAATTGCCCTCTCCAGAATGGAGGCTTCCACTGCCTTTTGGCTTCATTAACGGCTTTCATTTTCATTAAGAGCTTTGTGCTAATGGACTGTTATAAAATGCACAGTTGTTTCTTGCAGTCACCGCCAAATGACTCTTATCCTACTGACAGTTTTGTGCATTAGGCCAAAAAGAAGCAGGGGGTGAGAGGGGCAGTGGGAATGAATGAGAAGTATCCAAACAGAAGATCTACCTACCTCTCTCCTTGATGTTCTTTAGGGAAGCTTGGATGGGCACCTAGAATTCTATGAGTGTTTTCTATCTCTTCTGTTTTAAATGCCTCTTGGTTGGCAAAATGGAGGGAAGGCAGAGAATAGGGAGCTCATTTTTCTATAATATTTTGGAATTTGAAGTTTTTTGGGAATAAGACTTGCAGAGACCTTGCAAGAAGGAGCATTGATAGTAAGATTTCATCAGCCTTGCTCCAAATATGCACACATTCATTATTATTGTTTTATGAGCATCAAAACAGTTGGTGCTCATTGGGCCATAATTGGTGTGTTTTCCATCATATGCTATGGGAGGCCCTTTACTGATGCATGGTTGCAGAATTTGATTTCTTTATAAAGTAGGCTGGTCTCTGTACTGTTAGTAATCACAGCAATGGGATACTCCTATATGATACTCGCAGTATCACACTTTATGAGATTTCGATTTTAGATTTCCACCCTCATCCCCTTTCTGTTCTCTCCTTATGATCCTTCCTTCCCCAAAATACTGAGAAAATCTCCCTCTTGTTTCACATGGAATAAACCCACCCAATTTTCAGTGGCCTTGGGAAACTCTTCTACTCCAACCCTGTCCCAAAACAAATTTTAGTCTCTCAGACAATGTAATTCTCTCCATCGTATTGCATTAGTCTCAGAGATGGTCTAAAACTCAGGCTTTTTACTTTTCAAATCTCTTTTCCACAACAGAATTTATCTGCTTTAAATAAGAGATTCTGCATGAGTAAAGCCATCATTAGGTAATGATATACTTGTGTTTTGTTTGAATTTGTTTCATCTGTTGCACTTCACAGGAGGGAGCAAAGTTCAATCACATTTTAATAGACTGACACCTAGAATCAAGTTTTAAAGTCTTTATATTAACTAATTATTAAAATCTTTGCAATTAGATTTTTAATATGTACTTAATATAGATGTTAGTATTCTAATTAACATCTTTGTAAATGGAATGATAACCTGTACAGATTTTCTAGCACTTCTTTCTTCCTCACTAAGTACACACCCACTTCCTCTTTTTGAATAAAAGATATTGGTAAATTTCCTACCATTTCTCAGTTTTATGTTCTCATATATTTTGAACATTGGAGCCAGCATCTGTTTGCTTTTGTGTTTGAGCATGCAAATTCTAACAGGTCAGGGCTCTGGCTCTTATATTTTATGCAGGGTATTTGGCTTGTCATGAGCCTATAATGTCAAAGAATAACCACAAGGATTTACAAAGCCCAGTTTGAGAAAGGTCACCAAAATGTATAAGTTGACTTTGAGAGTGGATACTGTAGATTTGAAAGGAGGATGATTAAATCTAAAACCTTCACTAAAGTTTGGAAAACACTGTCTGGATTTGTGATTTAAACACCCTGGATGATAAGCCTCCTTTCCTCATTGTACCCTCACTTATTTCTCAGTTCAGCTACTGAGTACCGTCTTTGAAAGTACTCTTCTCAAAAAAAAAAAAAAAAAAAAAGGAACAAAAGTTTGACCTTGTTAGTTTTAAAAAAATGCATAATGGGATGGAAGAATGATACATGAGACGAAAAGATGAATTTGAAATGTTCCGAGACCCCAAGATGCAAAGCATCCTCAGGGTAGAGAGAACAGGCTACGTGTGGTCCTCCCAATCTCAGCTCCAAAAAGGCAGAGTGTTTACCATCTTTGGAGAAGCTTTATTCCCAGAAAGGACCAATTATAGTTGAATGTAATCCAGAAAACTGTGCTCAAAGGCTACTTCCTGGAACAGGTAGTGCACAGTTCCAGGATTTGTGGACAGAAGAGGAAGTGCTGTTCACGACGAGGGGGATGACTGCAGAGTGAACGGCACCTGAAGGGTGATGACGATTGGCAAGCTGGAGATTGGGGAGTGGGCCGAGGACGAGCTGTTATTATATGATGCATCTGAATGTGAGTGATTATTCCACATAATAATGATTTTATCTTGAGATCCAGAATTTCACTCTGCTGCCCATTTATTGGTGGACAGTACCACAGGCTCTCTTAAAACAAGGGCCACTTAATTATTGTCAGCCTAGCCGATTCAAGAAAAACCATGAAACAGCTGAGTGTTAACTCTGTAGTTTGATGTTGAGAAATGACCATGATCTTTGGAGTTAAGCTGATCTGAAGTCAGAACCCTTACCTGTTTTGTGACTGGTTAAGTCATCAACCTCTCTGAGCCTTTGATTCCTCTTCTGGAAAGGATCTGAGAATGAGGAACTGCCCACAGTGCTTTGGAAGTAAACAAGTTCATGTATGTAAGTAAAGCAGGTAGCAGAATACCTAGCACAAGGCAGGCCCTCAATAAATGATTTTTCTTAATTTTCCTTCAGTTCCCTTCTTGCTCCTTCATCACTTTTCCGGTTGGCCCCTGTTCTATGCCACAATTCTTCAGAGCTGTGCTCTACTACCCTTTCCATGGAGCTCGCTGACAAAGGTTTTAAGTATCAAGCATAATACTTATAACCTTTTACAGACAACTTTGGAGCATTGCATACTTTTTGCGACCTGAAGGAATGAATCCCTAATGGTAAAATTACTGGTTTATTGGCT
The DNA here is from genome assembly GCF_018350195.1 of Panthera tigris. Classification (NCBI taxonomy): domain Eukaryota; kingdom Metazoa; phylum Chordata; class Mammalia; order Carnivora; family Felidae; genus Panthera; species Panthera tigris. The sequence goes on from NC_056665.1 coordinate 122,253,191, forward strand.
TGCTGGTATAGGAGTCAGTTTTGTCTGCAGCCAGTCCCACCCTGGTGTCACAAGGTATAAATTTATGAACATTGTCACTCTTTTATTCATGTGGCCTTTGTTTACCTAGTTGTAAAGTTAACCTGGCTATGAAATGCAGGGCTCCCAGGACTGCTTTAATCAGAACTAAGAATAACTTACAGTTACCATGCCAGTGACTTGTGTGCCCATGAGATTCTGCACAACTTTATTGGTAAGTTTACTGTGCTGGACCTTTCCAGAGATTGTGCTTCTTGATTTGGTCCCTGGATAAATTTGCAAGTGCTAATCTAGTTGTTTGCCGGAGAGCATCCAAACCTAAGGCAGGACTATTTTCCTTGGATTGGTAGGCATTAGATTGCCAGGGTCTTGGACTGGTAAGTTCTGTAGTCCTGGAGGGTGCTTGGTCAGCCAGCCAGCTGTAGGGAGAAGGGATTGTTGGGGAACATGGTGGTGGTGGGGGCATGAGGCTAGTGCTTTAAGGGATTTGCACCTGTGACTTCTGAGTGCAAATTCAATAGAGATTGATTGAGTGCCTACTATGTTCCAGGCACATTCTTGGCATTAGCAGTGTGTCATAGAATGAGACCAATGAAAACATTCCTGATCGTTATGGGTCTTACATTCTAATGGGGGGGGGGCATGAAGCATCAGTGGATAGGCGTGGATTAGGAGTGTGAGTGAGGAATGGAACATTTTATATAAGGTGGTTAGAGAGATCTCAGTGAGATTGTGATATTTGAATGATACACAGGGTAAACATCCAGATCAGGAGTTGGGTGGAGAGTGGACCAGTGGAAGGAATACTTTGGAAAAGGTGAAAGCCTTCCTGGCATGTTTAAGAACAGCCAGGAGGCCTATGTGCCTGAAGCAGAGTAAACAAGAGGGAGAAACATAGGGGATAGGTCAGGAGGTAGAGGGGGGACATATCTCATAGGCCTTTGATGGCTGTTGTATGGACTTTGGCTTTTACTGAGAGAAGTGGGAAGTCAATGGAAAGTTTTGAGCAGAGAATCTCACTTATATTTTCATAGAAGACTTTGGGATGCTGTCCAGACAATAGACTTATGCGTGCTAGGAGGGAAACAAAGGGAGCTGTTAGGAGGCATCCAGGTAAGAGGGTAGGGTGGTGTGGGCCAGGGTGGCAACAGTGGAGAGAATGAGAGTGGGCATATTCTGGGCTTATCGGGAAGGGAGACGCATTAGGGTTTGCTGTTAGTTTGGATGAGGGGGACAAGAAGAAGAGAGGGATCAGCAGTGACTCCAAGGCATTTGTCCTGAGCAGCAGGAAGGAAGGTGTTGCCCTTGACCACAATGGGGAGACTGAAGGAGGAGGCAATTAGGACAGAAGTTGCTGGAGCCTAGTTGAGTCATGTTAAGCCTGAGATGCCCACATTTGAATTTGACATCCAAGAGGAGATATAAGGAGGCGGTTGGGTTTGAGGTTGAAGCTTGGGGGACAGGGTTAGGGTTAGTTATAGATATAGAACTGGATATGAATTAGAGAGTCATCAATATGAAGATGGCAGTTAAAGCCAGGGCACTTACCAGAATCACTTGTTTTTAGTTAGATTTTCCTGCCTTTGACAGAACTCAGTCTCCCGGAGTAGATTTGGGTAGACCCAGTATCCATGGCTGACTTCTACTTTGTCTGCCTTTTTGAGGTTTCTATCTGTTTAGATTCAGGTATTTTTGGGGTGGAAGGTCTGCTCCCTGAGGAGGCTACAAGATGATCCACCAGGATGTTAGGAAGAACATTTTAGAACCTCTCTTTATCTTTGATTTTGTCTTTAAATTTTTCTGTTTGCCTATGTGTTGTGATATGCTTACTATGTGGTTACAACTTCTAAAGAAACAAGGTGGGAAATTAAAGAAGTTTACAGACCACTGCCTGGATGAAGGAGAAAGGGAATGTTTATTAATTTAGGGCCTCTAAGGGGAAAGAGAGGAATAAGGGAGTCCTGTTTCTTTGTCCCTATTGGAGTAAGATGGACATCCAGTATGCCTAATGTAGAAGGAATCCCTTTTTATTTTTTTAATGTTTATTTATTTATTTTGAGATGGAGAAAGAGAGCACAAGGAGGGGAGGGGCAGACCAAAAGGAGGGGGAGAGGGAGAACCCCAAGCAGGCCGCATACATGACCTGAGCCAAAATCAAGAGTTGGACATGTAACTGCCTGAGCCACCCAGGTGGCCCAGGAATCCCTTTTTAAAGGGGACATCCAGATTCCATGAACACTTGTTGAAGCACCTCCTAGGACCAGACAGAACAATGGGCAGTTTCACTGACATTATATCCTTAGCGAACCCTGGAAGGTTGAACCAGAGAGTCATTCCCCATGGAGGAACAGGAAAGGAGCTAGTTGGCAGTGGGCACAGGGTGGGAGCCTTCTCAGGACCCTCATGGGCCCCTGGATAGTCCTTACTCAAACAGGGGAGGTATCCTTCCAGGCTCTCACCTCAAGATGACTCTTTTCTAGGCTATCACCCCATGGAGTTCCTAATTTGAACAATTCCACTTCTTTCTCCAAATTCCTTTTGAGGTTCAGGAAATACTCTTCATATCTTGAGTCTATACTTGAAATGATAAAAATAATTGGGCAATGCCAAGTAGTGGGCAATGGTTCCTTTGAGAGGAACAAAGTCTGTTGCACCTTAAAAATCTTTTTCTCTCTTTCTTAGGCTTTTATAGGAAAGTCTCAAGTTCCACCCTTTGTCTGTAGTCCTCAGGCTCTTTGTCAGCTCTTTTTTATCATTAGTTATATTTTCATATATTGTATCTTATTTCTCAGGCTAGACTGTAGAGACTTTGAGGGTAAGAACTTGTCCTAAAGCTACTTCAGGCTCCTTTTCTATCACTCTCACCTTCTAGTGCTTTGTACCTGGTGGGTGTTTAGTTGCTCTATTGATTGATTACCAATATTGTTAGTTCAAAAGCCTCAACTCACCAGTAAAACAGAAAAAGAGCATTAAACAACTTACAGTAGCCAAAAGGAAGGCAGCCACAGCCTGCTCACCCCACTTCCCACCTCCGGCCCCCTTAGTTTGCTAAGTATAAAGGGGAAGTGTTTCATGAGGCTCTTGCAGTCTACTGAGGTCTCTGGATCATGAGAGAAATGATTTTGAGACTGAAGTCTCTCTCCACCAAAAGGCTTGTCTCCAGCTCCATGAAATGTAAATTCGGGAACCCGTGGGGAAGGTACAAGCAATCAGGTAAGGCTAATGGGCAAGAATGTGAGTCTAGAGAGAACATGGCTAAGGTAACCAGAACCCCAACTCTGAAGGTTTTGCCTGGGTTCACAAAAGACTTCCAGCTTTCCATTTTAAAAAGGGACTCCACAAAGCAGACTCAGGAGAATGTAGTTTGGAGCTGTGGTCTTCGAAATTCAGAGTGCCTCTGAATCACTGGGGAAGGCAAGTTAAATCCAGATTCCTGGGTCCCCTCTCCCAGAGAGTGACCCAATGGTCTGGTGTGAAGGCCCAGGTATCTGCATTTAATATGGTGCTTGTATTTATTTACTTTGTGGGTGGTTCTAGAGACTACAATTTAGAGAACTGCCATGCTTTAACTTGGAGTTGTGAGTGAGGCTTGGGTCTGGGTTCTTTGAATAGGTCTGATTGTCTTTAATGTGTTAATTATCTGTTTGCCAGTAGCTGCCTTTTCTCCTGTGTCCTTGATCCTCAGTTGACTTTAAGTTATGCCGGCTTTCCCAGGCCTGAGTTTGAACTGGTGCAGAAGACAAAAGGATACTTAAATACATTCATTTATTTAGTAAGTGTTTCCTGAATATGTGTTTTGTTCCAGGCACTGTTATAGGCATATGGAGTAAATGGGTGAATAAGACCAAGACCCTGCTCTTTGGAAGCTTCTATTCTAGGGACTTCTGGGTCTATATTTATGGCCCCAGAAGGAGTTCCATCTCTGAAGCTCTAAGACAATTCCAGGCTTCAAGTTAGCAAGTGTGTGCTTGGCACTTGCAGAGGCCTTCTGCTCCACATTTTAGAGACGGGGAGGAAAGGAAGAGCCTATAGTGGTTGAGTGACTTGTGTGCAGTGACTGTTAGTCATTAGAGACATAGCAGGCAGGTGTTTCAATAAACACGTTTGAATAGTAAATGTTGACATATGTTCCCCTCAAGGCTCCCTCCTGTCTGCCCTCCTATGAGAGCACTTTTGGGGGAGATGGCCAAGGGACAGCATCCTGTCGGATACAGTGCATTGCACTGGGACGATGGCTTTGTGCTAGGGTTAAGACAACTCATTTATCCTTAGGTGCCTCTGTCTCTCCGTGTGTACATTTCAGGGGTGTTGGGTCATATATATGTTTATAACCCAGGTCCTACTCTAATTTTCTTAATTTCTAATTTCCAAGAATTTTCTGGAATGTAGTCTAAGCCCCGATTTTTGTTCAAGTACATTTGGTGTCTGCCTCAGTGGTATCTTGAGATGTGAAGTCGTAGGGGCGCCTGGGTGGCGCAGTCGGTTAAGCGTCCGACTTCAGCCAGGTCACGATCTCACGGTCCGTGAGTTCGAGCCCCGCGTCGGGCTCTGGGCTGATGGCTCGGAGCCTGGAGCCTGTTTCCGATTCTGTGTCTCCCTCTCTCTCTGTGCCTCCCCCGTTCATGCTCTGTCTCTGTCTGTCCCAAAAATAAAATAAATGTTGAAAAAAAAAAAAAAAAAAAAGAGATGTGAAGTCGTAGCTTGCTGTAATTTTCGCTTCTGGGGCTAGGTATCAAGTATGCCTTCATAGCAATGGACATACTGGGCCATAGAGAGCAAAGAACCAAATGAAAGAGGGAGATGGTGGGTTCCATGATTGTACAGAGAGGAAGTTGCATGACCCCTGTCTTTGACCTTCAGTTCAGGGGCACCACCCATTTCCACACGCTCTAAATTCTGGTGTCCTGGAACAAAGCACTGGTCACTTATCCTAGTTATGGATCTTGTTGTGTTGTAAGTACCAATGATAATTAGTGAAGTAGGCAGCAGGGGTTATGAGAGAAAGGGAAGGTAATGGGGAGAGCAGGGGCACTGGGAAGGCAGAGCATCTCTGGGGATGATAAAGTAAATGCTGACCTGGGCTTGGGGACAGCTTCCTGCCTCCATCATCAGGAGGGAGCCAAGCAGTCTTTAATTGACTGGTGGCTTCTTGCCAGTGCACAGGGCCCGCCCTGAGGTTGCAAAGGCTATTCAACCCTGTGTCTTAGTAGCACTGGAGAGTTTTCTAAAGGCTTAAGATCTAAACAAAATTTCTCTCTTTCAAGCATCCTAATTTATTCTGCTCCTGGAGCCATGCAAAGGCCACGGTGTGTGGTACTAGTTTTGATATTATTTTCCCCAAGAGGCCTTTATTTTTTAACTTCCTTTATTCAGAGCACTGTGAGTTGAAGAGATGAATAAAGGATGTTTGGGGTCAATGAAGTATATAGGAAGATGGGCTTACAGTCAAAGTTTAAGATCCTGAGGGTCATTTCTGAGCCAGATTAGGTTATCCTGGAGCTTGGTGACTTTGGAGTGCCCAGGCAGGAGGTGAACGGACAGGTGAATACCTGTGGGAGGATGGAGAGTCGGGGCATGTATTGTATATTTCTCTCCTCTCCTTGGCGATTAGGTTGTTATTACTAAGAGTGAGCCAGACCTTTCTGGTCCCAAAGAATAAATCATTCCCAGCAGAGTAAATGTCGTCTGCAGACATATTTGTGACTCCCACCAGCTCTGCCCTTTAAGCTGCTTCTCTGTAACATTTCCATTAAAGCTGCACGACCCAATACAATGGCCACTAGCCACATGTGGCTATTTATATTTTAATAAGTTAAAATGAAAGAAAATTTAAATTTTCGTTCCCCTGTCTCACTAGTCACGTTTCAAGTGCTTATAGCCACATGCACCTGGTGACTAATAGCACAGAATTATAGAACATTTCCATCAGTGCACACATTCCTACCTGATGAAGCTGCCTCAAAGTACCTGGGGGACTAGAACCCCAGGGCCTGTGTTTGCAGGTGGGGACGTGGGGACCTTCTTTCTCAATGGGTCCAGCAGTTGCCACATACCCAGGGCCTACCTGATAACCAGTCCAGGAATGGAAATGACAGACTTATGGGGCACAGGGTGGCAGGGAACTTGCTGGGATTCCAAAAATGGGTAAAATATGCTAAGCATAAGGACTAATCAACTTGGGGTGAATTCGATTTACAAAGAAATAGAAGCAGCATCCAAACCAGGAAAATATAGTCTCTGGTTACAATCTTGGACTTCACAATTGAACACTTGAAGGGGCCTTTGACAGGCTGAGTGACGTGTGCAAGGTGTGGAAGAGGTTAGGCTGAGACAGAGTTAGAGCCCCTGACAGAAATCTTTGCTTTTTGTGTTGGACACACTGCTTCTCAAAGAAGGCAAGATTATGGCCTGATTGGCCATAATGAGTGGCTTTTCTCATTCGACAAGGACACCTGTTAGGGTAAATAGAATAATTGTCTGGGGGTCTTTAGGCCCGTTAAGCTTTGTGACGACCCAGTTGTAGAAGTGGAAAGACAGAGGGAAGTATTATTTTTGAATCTTTACCACATAGTAGGCACTATACCTAGTCTTTAAAATATATTGTCTGATGGGAAGCAGATATTTTTCACTCATTTTATCAGAAGAAGAAACCAGGCTCAGAGAAATTCAGAATTTTGCCCAAAGTTTCAAAGCTAATCAGCAGATGGGGTACAAATTTAGGTTGGTGCCATTCCAAAGGTCTTTGCACCCTTCCATAGTGCTGTAACAAGCAGACCTAGTTAGTGGCAACAAGGCAAGGGACCAGGGACCCTGGACCGGAGGTGCATGTATGGCATTGCTTATATCTGAAAGTATGAGTTGAAAAGGGTGTCAGCAGACCCTGGGGTCACTCTTTCTCAGACATAGGATTCTTCCAGCCATGTAACTTTGGAGTTGGGTGGATACATGGGTCTACCAATTGTTTTGGAGTCAAGAGGGGAATGCCTCTTTTAAACTGCTGGCAGAGAGGAGCACCTAGCTGATTCCTGCTCTGCACACATGTGAGCCCTTAAGATGAGTTTCCTGAATGTTGAGATGCCACATAAAAGTATATATCTTTCTGCAGTTAGTTTGGCTCCAATCATTACTACCAGGGACTTGCTTAACGAGGATGCTGAGGGACCATTTTGCTGGAGTTTCTGAAGAAGGGAAAAGTAGATGGAGGGCATTGGGATGGAGAAGTGCCCCCACAGGGAGGTGGGAAGAGGGATTCTAGACTCCTTTTAACCTAGAACCTTCAATAACTGAGAAGACGACAGGATGTATTCTGCCAACAGCTTGAATTCATAGAGGCAGAAGGGGTGAAGAGATGGCAGAGAAGAATGCTGTTCTCATCCAATGGCTTGCACTAGTTCCTGGGAGGGAAGCATGCCATGGAAATACTAGCTCATCAAAAGCTTGATTTGAAGTAGGAAGTCCAAGAGGGAATTGAGAAAACCAGCCACCAACTGGCAGACAACAGAATTACATCCTCTAGGATGGTGAATGGAGGAAAGTAAGGCCATGTTGTCTCAAGAAGACCTGTCTAATGCTTCTTAGGTCTTTAGGTTTGAGGATGGCTATTTCCTTTACCCAATATAGCCTTACAGGAAGGGGCCTTTGGGAATGAAGTCAAGTGTCTAACTCAGGACAGTGGAAGTCTATCTTCTATTTATTGCTGTGTAACAAAAAGATTGCTTATGACAACAATTTGTTATTTTTCATCATTATGTGAGTTAACTCAGAAGTTCTGCCCCAAGTACTTTTGCTGGGGTCATTTATACAGCTGCCTTCATCTGCCAGATAGGCTGGGATAGAAGATCAAGAAAATATCTCTCACCTACCTGAGGCCTCTGTCTCTACCATATGGCTTATTCTCTTCCAGAGCCTCTTCATGTGGCCCCTTTCTTCAACAGGATAGCCTGGACTTCCCTGTAGCATGGTGGCTGGGTTCCAAGAGAACGAAGTTGGAAATTGTCGGGCTCCTTAAGAGCTAGGCCTATAACTGGCACAGTGTCATTTATGCCACTTTGTACCTGTCAGAGCAAGTTTCAAGGCAGCCTAGATTCAGGGGGAAGGAAACAGACTATCTGTTGATGGGAGAAGTGGCATGCACACATAAGAAAAATTATTGGTGGGGCACCTGGGTGGCTCAGTCAGTTAACTGTCCAGCTTTTGACCTTGGCCCAGGTCATGATCTCATGGTTCATGGGTTTGAGCCCCATGTTAGACTCTGTGCTGACAATGCAGAGCCTTCTTGGGATTCTCTCTCTCTCCCTCTCTCTCTGCCCCTCTCCTGCTCTTGTGCTCTGTCTCTCTCTCTCTCTCTCTCTCTGTCTCTCTCACAAAATAAATAAACTTAAAAAAACAGAAAAATTATTTGCAGGAAAATTGTCATAGGAAGTATGACATAGTGACATAAGAGATGACAGTAAGAAATATGTATTTGCTCTTCATCTCCAATTTCTGGCACCTAGACCTTCTAAAACCCTTGGAATTTCCTGAATGACAAAGGTGAGGGAAGCATCTTTTGTTACTTATAGTAAGTGCCTTTCAAGATACCGGAGTTTATGCTAGTGAGATGACTTTTGATGGGCTCCTAGATAGCTTCAAGGGTGGGAACCAATTGCTTGATTAGAGGGTTAGACCTTTTAGTTCCACCCCCCAGCTTCCCCAGGAAGGGGAAAAGGGATGGAGATTGAGTTAATCACCAATGGCCAATGATTTAATCCATCATGTCTCTGTAATGGAACCTCCATAAGCCCCTGGGTTCCAAGAGCCCCTGGGTTGGTGAACACAGTGAGGTGCTGGGAGTTTGGTGCACCCCTCCCCCCTCATGCCTTGCCCTATGTATGTCTTCATTTGGCTGTTCCTGAGTTGTAGCCTTTATAATAAATCAATAATAATAAGTAGAGTGTTTTCCTGAGTTGGGTGAGCTATTCTAGTTAAGTATCAAACTCCCAATTTATGGGTTGCAATATTTAGCACATAAAAACACAGGATGCCCTGTATTTTAAATATGAATTTCAGATAAACAAAACTTTTTTTAAATTATAAGTATATCTCATGGAATATTTGATACTTATACTAAAAAGGGCATTTGTTGCTTTTTAAAGATTCAAATTTAACTGGATAGTTTATATTTTATCTCACAGCTCTGTGATAATAGTGGCTGTCCAAGGGAGGCATTCTTATGGGGTCATGGATGGGGGCTATAGAAGTTAACTGGTGTCCATAAAATGTAGTCCAAGGCATAAATATTTTGAAAAAAGCCCTTTAGGTTTGCTTCTCAAACTCTAATATGCACACAAATTGCCTGGACATTTGTTAAAAATGCAGATTCTGATTTAGAAGTTTTGGGATAGGATCCAAGATTCTGCCTTTCTAACAAGCTCCCAGGTGATGTCCTGTGCTGGCCCATGGACCACACTTTAAATAGCAAGAAGTTTGGTTTGTAAAGTGCCAGCAATAAAATATTTTTTGCCTTTGCAGACCATAGGGTCTCTGCTACAACTACTCAACTATGATGTATCAGGAAAGCAGCCATAGACAAAATGTAAACAAAGGAGCATGGCTGTGTTCCAATCAAATTTTATTTACAAAAATAGACGGTGGACAGGATTTGGCTTACCGCAGGCTGTAATTTGCTGACCCCTGGGCATGATGATTTCTGATGTGCTCCTTTCTCAAATGAGAATCCCTGGTGCAAGGAAAGGAAGGCTTGTATCCCTTGTACTAGAAGTCTGTGGTTTCAGGGGTTCAGAATTGTCCAAAATCCCTCACCCTCAAGTACACATCTCCTACTTTGCACGTAATTACTTCAACTCTTCAACTAATATTTGGTTCTCTGTTGAAATGCAAATTCCCCAAACTAGGAATCGTTTATGCTCATAAACAGCTTTTACATCCCAGAATAAGTGTATTTAGGATCCCTCTTGAAGGGGAATAGAAGAGGACCCTGAAATAGGAAAGTTGAGGCTATCATTCACTTGTACTTTGGTCTGGTATAGGACAGCTGATCCTTACCTTGCTTTCCACCTTTAAAGTATGCTTGCCCATGTCAATCATTAAATATTCATGTGATTGGAGAGTACTTGGGTGTGCAGAATAGAGGTTGCTGCATCAACTGTCCTGTTTGCCTGAGTCAGAGAGATTTCCTGGGATGTGAAACTTTCTGAGAAGTTCTGGGAAAACCGGGATAGAGATGGAGGGAGATAATGAGCTCTCAGATGAGCCATTCCCACAATAATGATTTGGTGACAATACACATATCTCCATTGAGCTCAAAGGCAGTTAGAAGAGTCTCAAAGGAATATCCGTTTTGTTCTACTTGAACTTGAGATAGGAGGGACTGCCACAAGTGATACTTAGACTACCGTCTTCTTTATAGGTTGTGGGGCGGGGGATGCTTCCTAAGGCCACATCTCATGGCACTTTACACAGTTATATGCTCACTTGGCACTTGCTGATGGTGACAGTGGTTTGATTGGTGATAGTAATAATAATGATTATAAATAACAGCTACCATTTATTGAGTGTTTCATATATGTCAGGTAAATTATGTGTTTCGCATTCATTATCTTATTAAATGCTTTCACAGAAGTTCTGTGAGCCAGGTACTATGATTTTCTCAATTTTACAGATAATTGTGGTTTAGAGAATTGTATTGACTTGTCCAAAGTCACATGGCTAATGTATTGGGGTTCAAATCCTCTAGACCCTTATTATTCATGAGTCCAGGGTACCAAAGCCTTTCCTGCTATGCTCTCCAGCTTCTAGGGGCCCTCTCCCAGTCCCCTCCCCTGGTATGGTGGGACACTTGTGTCTTTGATAGTATATTTAGCTTCACTGAGTCTGTTAACCTTATATGCATTTAAAATTTTTTTTAATGTTTATTGATTTTTGAGAGAGAGAGAGACACAGAGCGTGAGTGGAGGAGGGGCAGAGAGAGAGGGATACAGAATTCAAAGCAGGCTCCAGGTTCTGAGCTGTCAGCATAGAGCCTGACATGGGTCTTGAACCCATGAGCTGTGAGATCATGACCTGAGCCGAAGTCAGATGCCCAACTGACTGAGCCACCCAGGTACCTCACTTATATGCATTTTAAAAATGTGATTAACAATACTTAGATTGTCCTTTTTCTCCCCCCATCTTCCTCCTCCCCCCCCTTTTTTTTTGCCACAGCCACAGTGAGATGGGGCTTTGAGCCTTTGTTTCCTCTTCTCTAATATGGGATATCATAATCTCGCGGTTTTATCTAGGGTGAGGTCAAATTAAAGGATGGTCAAACATCAAAGCATCACTGTTGTCATTATCTGCCCCTGGGGCCCCCTTCCTCTTTGTACATGCTGTCCCTTCCTGCTGAGAGGTAAACCCTGTAGAAACTGAAGTTTGGCTAAGAAAGGGTACAGTAATGTTTTTAGGGCAGGTTACTCTATTCAGACTACTTTCAAATGATTTTATTTAATTCTTATACCAACTCTGCAAGGTAGAATCAGAAGGGAGCTGAGGCCTGGAGTGTTAATGACTTGCTTACATTGCCACAGCAAGTGTGTGACAAAGCTAAGGCTTAAAATTCACTCTCTTGATTCAAAATCTAGTGCTTCCCACTAGATGGCTTGGTTAAAACCAGAGACAAAGGACGGGCAGCTGTCAGCAGGAAATGTCTTCCAGCCATTCGTTCTCCACCTTGGCTGCACATCGCAATCACCTGGGGAGATTTTAAAAGTCCCCAGGCCAGTTATTCCAAATCTCTGGGCAGGGGACCCCAGCATCAATATATTGTAAAACTCCCCAGGAGGTTCAGTGGCAGGGAAGATGGGGCACACAGCCTTAAAGTCCCCAGAACTTCTATTAAGCAGTGATGCTTGACTCTAGCTGCATGTTAGAATCATCTGAGGAACCCTAAAAAAAATACCCATGCCCGGCCCCATCCCAGATCCCAGAATTGGGATCTCTAGGGTTGGTGGTTACTATTAGTTTTTAATTCCTCAGATGATTCCACTCTGTGGCCAGGGTTGAGAACCATAGCCTTATGCCATCTCTTTGGCTCCAAGATGGCTTGCTATCCATTATGCTGGATCCTACCCCCATTTTCCCGGCACTTTCTCTCTCGGTGAAAAAGACACGTGCTGTGTAGTTACTATTGGTCCAGCTTGTGGTTTTGTGCTTTTTGTTACTTGCCACCGGAAGCAGCTGGTGGATAAGATTATCCTGGGAACCACACCCGACCTTCTTACCTCTGGGCATATTGGAGTCCCTCAACCAAAGAGTGCCAATCAGCATCTACCTTCACCTACCACGTAGGATTCTCTCACGTGGCAAAGTTTCTTAAATAGGTAGCCCAAGCCAGAGGAAGAGACGCTGACTTGATTGAAATTCCTCTGGGCTCGTTCACTGACTGACAGCACATGCTCATTAATATAACGGAGCAAGCATCCTCCCTTCCTCCTGCACATGAGGCACATGCCCAGAAGCCAGGCTGGCACCTGCCTTCAGGATGGCGGAAGCTGCCTCTCTGATGTGGCTGCTTTCATCGGAGGCCTTCTGGGGCCCTTGGATAGCCACATCTTCCGAAATGGGGGCTGAGTCAGCTTTCCTTTGTTCTGGAGTCCACTCTTCACTGAATGGTGGTGCAGGGGCAGAACCCTGCTTGTCAAGTGCTCACTGTGTCTCTGCTAATAAGCCTTCACCCAAGTCTGGTCCCCTTGGACCTCCTGGGGATGCTTGTGACAAACGCAGTTTCCCACACCCCACCTTGCTCTCAGAATCTCTGGAGGTGCTAAGGGCTGGGGATCTGAATTCTTTGCAAGCTCCCCAGGCATTTCCTGTGTCTTCTGAAGCATGACAGCCGTTGCACTAACATTGGTATGGTTTAGAAAGCCTGGATCCATCAGTTCTCGGGAATAAAGAAGTGAGACTCTTGGGCTGTAGGGCATTGGGTTGGGAGAGAATGGCTCAGGTAAGTCAGGAGAAAAGGCAATTGTGGCAGCGCCTAGGGACGGTGACACTGGAGGGTGTGTGTGCGTGCGTGCGCATGCCTATGGCCCAGCCTGGGGGGCAGCTGTCATGTTTGCTCCTTAGGTATTCATAGCCAATTGCTTTCATCGTTCCTCACTTTATTAGCTTTTGCCAAGTAGTTCAGCTTTTACTAAGGGCACCCGGGTTTATGGCAGCAATATTTCTCACAGTGTCAGAGATAAAATATCAAGCTAATAACAGACTCCCTGCTAATGTGAATCACACGAGGAAGGCAATCTCGTTCGGGAGGAAGTCCTACCAGAGAATGCTAAGTCTTAAGATTTTAAGAAAGCAGTCGGTGGGATTGGGTACACTTTGCGCTTGCTAAGAAGATGAAATAAATGATTTGTGGTAAGTGGTAACAGCTGCAGAAAAGAGCATTTTCCTACACCTGCCTCTTCCTAAGGGACTAGGGGCTCCCAGAGGCTCAGGCAAAAGGCCAGAGACTTCGCTGTGGGATCTAGAGACTTCTCCTCTTCTCTGCTCCTCCCCTTCATTTTATTGTCCTTCTCAGCCTCAGTGGGTGCGGGAAACCAGTTAGTTTCCCCCATATGCTCTAAAGAGGAACCCATTACAGGATGATGGGGTACCTGGGAGGTCTCTTGGTAATCTCCGAGATCTCCCCTCCCTCTTCTCCTTTACATTCTGGCACCTGCTGGGCAAACCTATGACTGCAACTTGTTGGGGGGAATTTTAACAAGGCTGGGGGGAGGAGAGGGGCTGCAACTCCAAAGAACCTCAGGGAACAAAGATGCTGCTTTTCTGTGCCATCAGCTAGATCCCTGGCGACAGGCCCCCGAATGGCATGTTGACTTGAGAACTCTGCAGGGCCTGGGGTGGCTTGTGTCACACCAGAACTTCTGAGAAGGTGGGGGTGTTTTTGTATGGGAAGGCCGCAAAAGGCTGTAACTCCATTCTTCCACAAGCCTGAGCTTAAGAGGTGGATGCTTAGGAGAGGGGAGGTCCTTCAGAGCCCAATAATGAGGCTCTGAAACCATTGCTACACGCTGAGATCTGAGGCAGGGGCAATGAGGGAAAAGGGACAGCACCCTGTGCATTTGTGCCCCAGTGCCCATCAGGCCCCAGGTCACTGGTTGGTCCCTGCCACAACCTTGACCTCTTATTTTGCCACCTTGGGGGTCACCAGAATCAGATGCCCATCTGCTCAACACGAAACAATTGGAGCAATTCTAATATCTTTTTTATCTGTTTCTAGAAGATGGGTCCCACTTTGATGCCCTCCTTCCCCACTTGGTCCCATCTTAAGAACTCACATGAAAACTTGCTCTCTCCACTGGGGAATAATTGAAGGGAAATGTTAGACTCTGTGTGAGTCAAGGACAGCCTCAGAAATAACCTCAGTCCCTCCTTGAAACAATTGCAGCAGTCCTGTGGAATAGGGAGGGCAGGTATTATGGCCTCCATTTTCTAGGTGAGGAAACAGGCCCAGAGAGGTTAAGTGGTTTACCCACACTCACACAGAGAGTTCACAACACAGCTGGGATGAGATGAGGTCTTCTGACTTTTAAATCTGTGATCCATCCAACATCTCACCTTACCCAGAAGAGCCTCACTGTTTATTACACTGTCTGCACATGCTCTGATAACTGCCCACACCACCTAACCCGGCAAACCTACATGCCACGAGTCACATGGTTAGGTCACAGATAACTCTGAGACAAAACGCCTGCCGCTGAGTGGACAGGGGACAGCAGGATCCCCCATCTGGGAGACCAGTGGGAAGCGGTGGGAGAGGGTGGTTTGTGGGCAAGGGCTTGTCCACTAGATGTGAGAAGAAAAGCCGTCACATTTTTGCATGCAAGGCAGGAAGGAGGGCTTGGCTGACAGTCGGGGGGGGGGTGATGGATGGGGTGGGAGAGTGCATGAGGCATGAGCAGTGATGTGATAGAGGGAGCACATTACAGGCAATTACGATTTGAATAAGTTATCAATGGAAAGAAGTAGAGGAGTAGAAAGCTGTTTTATTAACCCCCTGAAGTTACGTTCACAGCATTTTGAAAAAGTTTATGAATTGCTGTGAATTATGAGCTCAGTGACAAATGCCGATGCTAGTAGGATCCCTGGCTGCAGCTTCTGGAGCAGGAGATGTTTTATGGGGACGATTTAAAACAAGAGTCTTATGTATTTTAAAACATCAAAGGAAGAAGAAAAAGAAAGAGCTCAGGGAGCCTAGTGAATTTACCTGCCCGTAAGCAAACTTTGCTATAAATCCTACCTATGATTTCTCAGTGTTATCTGTGTTCCTTCTTTTGATATTGTACATTTTCTCTAGGCACACTGCCTGGGGCTAATGTCCTGTGTGTTATCCCAAGGAGTGTTTTACCAAGACACTCCCTGGATGAGATAGGAGTTCCAAATAGAGATAAGACCATGTGTAACTACTGAAGTAACTACTGAAATCTGCCCCCCCCCCCCACCTCCAATATTTCTGTTTCTGGACAACAAAAGGTAAGGTGAGTATGAGCCAATTACTTCTTCAGGGCTCCTGCAGAGCTCTGCTGATTCTGTCCTATGGTGACTCTGTTCATGTGTTTTCTCCACTACCCAACTGGAAGCTAGAGGCCTCGGTCCATGCAGCCTGGGAGACAGCATTCAGCTTGCAACCAGGAGCCCGGGGTTGTATCTGAGATAGGCCCTGGGCTGGCTTGGGAGTTAGTTGATCAGAAGCCCATGATTTACCCACCATTAAAATGGGTAAAAATGTCAGACCTCCCTGGCTCATAAGCTTGGGTGAGAGGTGGTGAGAGAAGGGAGATACCAAAGGAGGGTGAAGTAGTTGCAGATGGTTTTTGTAGATGGAGTGAGAGGGTGCTGGGATGCTAGGTGGCTTCCATATATTGTTTATCTTGTAATTCTGTGGGGTAGGTGTTAGAGATTTTAGAGATTTTAGAAGAAAATCTCCCATTTTAGAGATTAGGAAACTGAGGTTCTGAGAAGTTCAATTATAAGGAAAAACATGTTGGAAGTGATTTGAACCTTGGGGGCGTTTGGCTCCAAAGCTCATGCTTTCCACCATACCAGGTCCTCCATGTCTACACTGGTAGAAAGCTACTCAGCATCGGCATCACCCGGAAATAGGTCAGAAATGTTACTCGGTGGTCTTAGACCTGTGTATTTGGAGGCTGTAGTTTAACAAGATCCCCAGGTGATTCCCATGCACGGTCAAAGTTGAGCAGCACTGAGTTAATAGATCAGAGGTAGAAGCAAAGCAACGGAAGGGGTTGTGTGCCCAGTTTATGGAGAGGGAAGTATTCATGACCAGATGCAGAGGGAGAAGAGTGAATCCTGGCCTGGGCTTTGCAAGTTTGCACCCTCTGCATGCTTGCAAAAGGAGCCTCCTCACCTTGTATCTATCACGTAGTGGTCAGGAGAGTCCAAGGCATGAAGAGGCAGAGGTTCTGGGTGAGGAATGAGGTGGCACACATTTACTCTCTGGTCATTTGGACAGTGCCCTGCTGTGGATGAAACACGGGATTTGGAGACATAAAACCCTTATTTGAATCTGGATCCAATGTGTATCAGCCAGGTTGACCCTGGAGCATGTACCTCAGTTTCTTTTATCAAATGTGGTGGCAACACCCCTTTCAAGGGGTTGTGGTGAGGATTAATCAAGATAAGGAAATGTATAGCACAGAGTCTGGCTCAACACATGCTCTGTGAAGCCTACTGCCAATTTCACCAGGGGTGTCCTGGAAGTTTGCTCAGGGAACATGGGAGAAACTTTCTGCATGCAGTTCTTGCCAATGGGGAAGCTGTTAGCCTGGAGTAAGGAGGTGGGTGTCACCTAGTAGGGCAGCACTTCTCCAAGTGGGGGACCCAGCCCAACAGCATCTGCGTCACCTGGGAACACGCTGGAAACGCAGCACCCTTAGCTTGCCGAATCAGAAACTCTGGGATGGGACTCACCATTCACAAGCTCTCTGGGTGACTGGAGAACCATCACTTTAGGGGCTTGGAGATCAGACACCTGAGGAGTGCCTAGTTGGTGGTGGGATATTTGCATATTCTTGATCCTGGAGCATGTCCTTTGCGGCAGACCTCACGTGCTCCAGTGGGCACTGAGGCCATGTTACAATTAAATGATCACTTATAGGCGGTCACCATGCGTAGGGCACACGGGCAGCCAATTCATTAACCAAGAGTAACTTTTTGCAAATTAAAAAATGTTAATGATCAGTTTTGAAGCATTGAAAGCCTATCAGGGACCACATGCCTGGAATGAGCATTTACCATATGGTGCCTTTGGAAGCTAATATTGATTCTCATTATTTTAAACGATTACAAACATTGCAGGTGTTTTGTAATAATCTCCATTGTCTAATTAGAACATGCGTGAAATGAGCTCATTCTGCCTGCTAACGAATATTGATTTGAACAGCAGAGCCCTGGTGCAGGGGAAGGGCTGGGGCTGTCTGGCCAAGTTGCCAGCCAGTGCCAGCCCCCTTTATCCCTAAATTATTAATCCTGGGGATATGGGGCATTTTGACAGGCAGGCATCCATGGTGCCCTAACCTGATTTGGGCCTGTTCCAGCTTCGGTGTCTGTTCCCATCAGAGCAGGAAGCTGGATACTTTGGAATGAGCGTTAGTACTTTCGTGGCCTTCCCCTCCTTTCTCATTCCCCATCTCTTTTCTTTTTCAGTTTCTACCTCTTGTTCATTTTTAAACAACTCCATATCTAAATGTTTTAAGGGAAAGCTGGAATTGGACATTACTTGTTTTAGGTTTCAGTTACACACTATATAGTTACAGACTTCAGGCTGATTCTTAGTATTATCTCTCCAACAAAACCAGAAGCTCCTTGAAGACAAGGCCTGTATCTCTCCTTACTTTGTGTTCCCCCTCAAGGCCTAGCAGGTGCATTATAAACACTCAACAAAGGAGGGCTATTGTTCTTCATATTATTCCTAGTCAGTGTCCAAGGAATGAATGGATGAGTGAATGAATGAATGAAGGAAGGCAGGCAGGAAACAACTCTTAGGGTGATACTTTGTGCTAAGTGGGTGTTTCACATATGCATGCCTATTTTCATTTATCAATCTGAGAATTTACTGAGCACTAATTATGGCACAAGGGAAAGAGCTTGATGAGATGTGGTTCCTGCAGACTGGAAGCTTGCAGTCCTCCCGGAGAGAGAGTGGTTAGAATGTGGCGTGCTAACTGCAGAAATGGTTTACACAAGGCTCTCTGGGAGGCTGGGGAAGGAGCCCTGAATGCAGGCAAAAGGTGATGCCTGGGCCGGGTGTTGAAGAGCAAACCATCATTAAGCAGAAACTGGTGGGGGAGAGTGCCCCACAAAGGCATCCAGGAGTTGGGACTCCGGGACAGCAGTGTGGCCAGAGCATGGGGTGTGTGTGTGTGGTGAAGGGGAGGGACTGGCATTTTAGAGCCAGAGAGAGAAGCAGAGGCTAGATTATGGAGGACTTTGTCTATCACGCAAGGAAGTTAGGATTTTATTCCGAAAGTGAAGGGTCTATATTAAGAGAGTTAGCTTTGCATTTCGTTTTATAATTTTTTAAGATTTATATTTCAGGAAGATCATCCTGCTAACATTGTAGAGCTAGAAACTGGAGGCAGGGAGATCAGTAACAGTGTGTTAGAGAAGAGATGAGAGTCTGAGCTAAGGCTGGTAGGTGGAGGAAGCAGAATGTAGACATATTTAGGGTATGAGGGTTTACATTTAATGTGAGAACGTTATTTGCTTTTCTTTCCTTGGTTATGAGCAAATAGAAAAATCTGGAGAATAATGTTACAAATACCTGTGTGCCCATTGCCCAGCATGAACAAATATTTACATTTTGTCAGATTTTCTTCAAATCTATTTTTTATTCTAAAAAATTTTAAATTATGAATAAAGTTTCTCTGCTTAGTTTCACCTGCCACTCCACTGCCATAGGCATTCATTGTTAAAGATCTGGTATGTATCTCAGTCCAGGCTTTTCTATGATAGTCTCATGTTAAATATTCATATGTAGTATTTGTGGAAATGGCTACCATACTTTTCTGCAAATAGTTTTACTTAGTGTTGATACATTTAGCTCTAGTATATCCGTTTTGTTTGTTATATAGTATTCTGTCACACTGATATTTTTTCCATTCCCATATTGGTGAACATTTAGATTGTGCAGTTATTTGCCTTTGCAAACATTTCAGCTAGTATGAACATTCTGCACTCTTCTCCTGTGCACATGTATGAGGGTCATTCTAGGATGTATACTGGAAATGGAATCGTTGGTTTTAAGGAACATACATTTTCAAATTTAGCACACAGCGCTAGAGACTCTCTGATGTGATTGTACCCATTTAAACCCCACCAGCAGTGGACATTCTGTCTCTCCATGTGCTTTCCAACGCTTGCTATTATGGGCCTTATAACGTTTTCTTTCTCTGATTTTTCTTTGCATTTCTTTGATTATCAGAGATATTGAGTAACTTTTCATGTCCGTGTATGGGCCTGAAGATTTCCTTTTCTCTTAGGTTACATGTTCATATTCTTTGTTCATCATTTGGGTTGCAATTTTTGGATTGATTTGTTAGTGTTCTTTATATATTCTGGATGCCGGTCCTTTCTCTGTATATACATATACATATGTACATGCACATATGTATATGAAATATAAAATACATATGTGTATATGTACAAATGTGTATATATATTTATAAATAATACCTTATTACATTTTATCTCATTTTTACATTTTGTTTAAAGTATCTTTTGCCAAAAAGAGATTTTTAAAACCTGATATTGTCAAGTTAATTTGAATCTCCATGAGTTGTATTTTTATGTCTTTTCTAATAAATATTTTCCTATTTCAGTGTCATAAAAGCTCCTATGCATACATATATTATGTATATCCACACACATATATACATATACATTTTATTTATTTATTTATTTATTTATTTATTTATTTATTTATTTATGACAGAGAGAGAGAGAGCATGCATGAGCAGGGGAGGGGCAGCGAGAGGGAGAGAGAGAATCCCAAGCAGGCTCCACTCTCAGGGCAGAGCCCGATGTGGGGCTTGATCTCACAACCATGAGATCATGACCTGAGCTGAAATCAAGAGTTGGGCCCTTAACTGACTGAGCCACCCGGCGCCCCAGGAATACATTTTTTAGGGGAACCTGGCTGGCTTGGTTGGTTGAGTGTGCAACCCCTTGATCTCTGGGTTTTGAGTTCAAGCCCAACATTGGGTATGGAGATTGCTTAAAAATAAAATCTTAAAAAAAAAAAAAGAAAATATTTTTTGCAAGTGGTACAAGACAGGGAATATAATTCCATTTAATTTTTTCTTTTAAAAGCTAATTGCCCCACAATATTTATTGGATAATCCCACAGATTTATAGTGTTCCCTTCATTATGTACCCAGATCCCTTGCAAATCCTAGTCTCTTTCTTTTCTGTCCATTGGTCTATGTGTTTACCCCTGAACAGGCACCAGAGCACTTTAAAAAACTGCCATTTTAGCCCCTCCACCCCAATCCCATCCAGCACCATCACGAGTCTTCTCCTGGGGATTCTAGAGAGTTCCAGTGAAGCCTAAGACTATCATGACCTGTTGTTGGGGAAACCTGGTCTCCTGGCTGGCTCCTTGGGGGCATTTGCTGTCTGTGCTGTCTCTCTGTCTGCTCTGTATGAAAATCAGAGTACAAAAAGCAAATCCCTGGCTTTTCCATCATCTCAGAAATGGTCTTAAGATAAAAGAAGAGAGATTTACATTTGGCTGAGGGAGTAAGTGAGGATGTAACTGGAAAAAGTCTCATAGACTGTAGGCCTCTGTGGCATCTCAGACCTAAATGTAAGCAGAGAGCACACAGCTGGTGGCTGGGCCAGTCCTCGGAGAGTTTGCTGTCATCGGGAAGGCCATGGGAAGCTATGGAAAGTTGGGCACCATATTTCTCGAACCCAGGGAGAGAAGAAATTTTGGTCTTCTGTAACCTGTATGTGACTACACACACCATCTTGGTTTGCATCAACCAGAACTTCCTGGGGTAGCCACTCCTTCCTCTAAGAGGGCTGGTATGACTGGTTGAGTCCCACCTTTTCACCAAGCATCCTGCTCCTCTTAATACAGCCGCCAAGTGCTTGGGTCATAGGAAGAAGGATGTGATTGGGGTGGGAGTTTGAGTCTTCCTCAAAGTTATGACTGGATAGGACAGATCCTACCCTCTGTCACAAGTGTAAAATCCTAGATTCTTGGGACTGGAAGGACCTGCCAGATTACCTTGTCCATCATGTTCTTTTGTGTTGGTAGATGGGGAAACTGAGGTAGGAAGAGGTTTAGTAGCTAGTCCAGGTTATAGTGCTAGGGAAAGACAGGGAACACTGGAGAATCCAGGCTCTGGGTTCCCAACCAAGTTTACTTTTCACTCTGCTGCTCCCCTTGACTGGAGAAAAAAGGATTTTGAGGAGAGAAAAAAAACCCAGAAACCTCTGCAAAACTCTTCTTATGTGTGTCCCTTCCCCTAGTGGCCTTGAGAGCCTGGAGTTGTCTATGCCTCGGGACTAAGGGAGAACTACATTTCCAGAGATGTTTGTACCTGGAAATAGGCAATTTCTATATCCTCAGAGATGGGTCCCAGGAGTACAGATTGAAATTCAGAAGGGGATAAAATAAACCTGCAATAATTGTGAACTTCTGGTTTCTTATACAAAAAGAGCTTCGGAGTCTACTGGGATTGTTTATGGAGGTAAAACTTCACTCTGCAGTTAGATTCTTTAAAAAGGTCATTTGTAAATCAGACCTTAAAAAATAAAGTCCTTTTATTCCCATTGACCTGCACTTTTATTTGAAAAGTATTCTCACTTGATTTCTGATTGATATTAACTTGTTAGTGAGTATTCACACTATAACTTTATGTTATTTATTTTAGCAGATGCCATATAATAGTTATACCCATTAGAAAAATCTGTCTGAAATGGGAAGCATCATTTGAAATAAGAATCATCATCCAACTTAATTAGGTCTGTATCTTCAAAAGAGAGAAGCCTCTGTACACTTGTGGAGTCTGGAAGAGAAACTCGCACAGCATCAAATCTACTGTGTCCTATTGGTCAGAGCAGCCACAGAACAGTGTCAGGAGTCACGGCCCCTCCCAGCTTCCTGATCGGAGAAATGTCAAAGCATGTGTGATTGCCACATTTCCCTTTCTACCTCTGTCCATCTGAAACCCAGAGTAGACATTTGCCCTACACTGTCGCCCTAGCCTCTCCTATCCCATGTCCAAATTTGCCACCAAATCACCCATCTTTGAGAGCTGCAGAAGTCATACATGCCTCTTTCTGTCCTCTATCCTTCAGCGCAATAGGAACTCAGTCCAGACAGATACCATCTCAAGTGATTACTGGGACAAATTTAAGGGAAGTATTCCTCAGCGGCTGCAATACTTTGGGACACACGAAGGGTTCCGGGGCCAGATTTTCCTGTTTCTAGTGCAGCTTGCACTACCTTTTGGCATCAGTGGTAAGAAGGGAGGAGTTTTTGTTTTTAGTCTCATCATACCTAAACAATGAGTGTTTACTAAACATTTCCTCTCTACTGCAAGTAACTCTTGTGAGATAAAAATGCAATACCCATTAACAAGGTTTATGTGCTTTCTGAGGGAACAAGGACTGCAAAAATCTCTGGACACTCTTAGGCTTTTAGTTGAGTAAGATGTCAGTGCAACGTTGAGAGGGTGGAGGGAATCCACCGTCTGTGGTGAGACATTAAGGGTCAGCACCCAAGTCCCAGGGGGTGATGCTGAACAAGGTGAAGCAGATGAACCAGAGACTTTCCCTGGAAGCAGGGGAAGCAGTAGGAGGGGTTACTTACGTGGCAGCTCTTCTCCCCTTTCGAAAATTGTTCATCAAGTCAATGTCATCCTTGCCTTGATCATGACAATAGCCTCCTAATTGGTTTCCTCATGTCCTTAACTAAATAATGTTTTCAAAATAAAATCCTGTCATGTTACCTCCACTTTCTCCCCGGCTAATAGCTTCCAAAACTCAGGATAAAAATAAAACCCCTAACATGGCCACTAACAAGGCTTGCATGATCTGGCTCCTGCCTGCCTCACTGCCCACCATGCCCCTTCCCCCTACCCCCAATATCTCAATATAATTCCCATGTTTGCAATTCTTTAACCACACTGGCAGGTTTTCAGGCCACATATGAACCTACTTCTCCAGCCACAGGGGCTTTACATATGCTCTTCCTTCTGCCTGGAATGCTTTTCTCTTGCTCTTTCTCTGAGATCCCATGAATTCATTATCCACCATCCATTAATGCAGTATAGGTGGGGAGGGATAAGCCATTCAGAGAATCACACAATCATAGTAGGAAAGGGACTGGCAAGGTTATCACCTCCAGCTGCTCTCAGCATGGGCAACAATGGAGCACCTTCGTCCCCATCCATGTAACATTCAGATTTGTTCCATTTGTGGTGGAAATGCCAAATCTGGTGGTAACCTTTCTCTTAAAGGCAACCTTGGAAACTGGTGGTAGAAAATCTGAGACAGGAGAGGAGAATTAAAAAATATGAATGGCAAGGGAAGGGACAATTGTTAACATAGAAATTCTCTCATTTTGTCATGGTCTGAGTTGGCCCTCTCTCTTCTCAGATGGCCTTAGCTTTCAAGCCTTAGAAAATCTCTACATTCTAGCCCCCATGATTTTTACCTGATGTATCCAGGGTCACGCAGTGAACTAATAAGAAAGGTGGGACTAGAACTCTACCTCTTGATAACCAGTCCAGTTCTCCTGATAAGGAGCATGCATGAGTCAGGAGTGGATGGGATATTTCAACACTAGCCCTTGATTTTCAAGTCCTCAAGGCAACAAATTTACATGGTACTTTCCTCCATCTCAGAAAGGGAAAAGCTTGGGACCCCTCCCAGGTCTTTAGTGACTGCCTTGCCCCTTTGGACCCTGCCTCCCCGTCCAAATTCTCTGCTTTTGCATTCACCCAGTCTCCCTCCAAGTGGAAACTCATTCCTCGGGGTAATCAATGTCCCTCTCAGCCAGAACCCCGTTACCAGGGAAACCATTCCAGGCAGCCCACTTAGGCTCATTGAGATGCAGCTGCAGAGCCTAGGGCCTGCATAAGGGCAACTGCTATCAGAGTGGGCAGTTTTTGGCAACTCTGGAGTGTTTTGTACCAAGTGGGACATGGTAATTATGTATTTGTGGCTTTCATTATATGCCAGTTTAATTGTCACGGCTTCATTGTTGTTTTTTAAATTTCTTTTTTCTTTTTTTCTTTCCCCCTAGACCACTCAGCAAAAGAGTGAAATTGGTGCCATAGGGCAGATTTCTTTCTGGAAGAGACACTCACTTGGGTGGAAAAATAAATCCAGTGACTTAATGCTATCTGATTGATAAGGAAGTTTCCCTTAAATAGTAGGGTTACAACCCCAACATGGCTGCCTGTGAGCCCTCACCAAGGGCCTAGCATTGTGTCACTATGAATGTCAACAATAACAGCAGAGTTGGGTTTGGCATAGTGATAACACAGGTTCTCTTGAAGAGAGGGACCTTTAGAGGACACGGAGGTCACGGTTCCCTTTCCTGTCAGGCTTCGTTTCCATACTGGCCAATCTCTGCCTGTGTGACTGTAGGTTTTTGAATTTGGATTTCTCTTATAAAATTTCATCTTTGCCCTGTCCCTTGCTCATGATAGCTTGGAAGTATGGCTTCTATTATTTTAACCATAGTCAATACAGGAGGCTCCCAATGTAGGCAGGGGACAATTTAAGCAGGTGATTTTAATTATGGTACCAAAAAAGAATGCTGTTTTTACCAAAGAGTCGGACATCAGATTTCTTAAGATAGCTAGCTCTGCAAGTGAGTCTCCAATATGGTAGACATATGTGGTCAATTTACATGTGATTTTCCTAGTAGTTCATCAATTGGATGATAACAGTGGCAGTCATAGCAATAGCTGACATGGATTGAGTGCACATGATGTGACAGGTCATCCCAGCTTTACTTACATCACTTCCTTTGATCCTTGCCTCACTTACAGCGGGTTGTCATTGTGATGCATACCACACTGGAAAGGCTACAGAGAGGGTCTCTGCTCAGTTCTCGAATGAGATGAGGAAGTTGAGAATATAAGATGGGAAACATGGGCTTCAGTCCTGTCTCTACTCTTACTGGCCTGTGGAACCTGGAGCCAATCACTTAAGCTCTTTGAACCTTGGTTTCATTTTGGGCAAAGTAGGAGAGAAGTGATTTGTGTGTTGTATGGAGTGCTGTGGTGGTGGTAGTGATGATGGTAACTAAGCTAATGTTTACTCAGTGGTTACTGTGTGCTTTGTTTTGTTTTAGTTTTTTTTTAAGTAGGCTCCACACCCAGTGTGGGGCTCAAATTCACAACCCTGAGATCAAGAGTTACATGCTCTACTGCCAGAGTCAGCTAGGTGCGCTGGTGGTTAGCATGTATTAAGCACTCTTCTAAGCACCATACATGGATTATCTGATTTAATCTTCATAGCAAGTCGATGGTACTGCATTAGTTCCATTTTTCTGGTGAGGAAATTGAGGCACAGAGAAGTCACACAGCTACTAAATGGTGGGGCCAGGATTCTAACCCATGAATTCTACCTCCTGATCATTCCCTGTTACTCTGTTGCTGATAGGATCAGAATGAAAGACCTCAGTCCTTGCTGTTATTATGAGGGGGCACCATTGGAGGTCTCCATAATTTGCCTCAGCCTGTACTGCTTGTTTAAAGACCATTATGAAGCAATTGGCTTCCTTAATGCATTTAGGGCCTTAGATTCCTGTGGGAAGACCCTGTCTTCTCTCTTCACTACAGCAGCTCTTCTCCTTACATGGCTGGGTTTGTGACTAAGAACTCTTGGGTAGCTACGCATCCGGCTGGGAGCTGCCCAGCTATGCTGCTTGGATGATCATCCTCATTTGATCCTGTCTCTTGGGATAAATCCCAAGCTTTGGATTTGGTGAGGGTCAGATTCTCCTGCCTTAACTGAACATTCCATCCAAAACTCACTGTTGCTTGGAAGGGCCTTGGGTCATGTATTATTCAGAAGGGTGGATGAGTTCTGGGCCAGTGCCCAGATCCTGGAAGAAATTATCTGGTAGAGCCAAGAAAATTCAGTCAGGGGCCTTAAAGGAATTCAGCATGGTCTCCATTGCTCAAGTTGCCTTTTTTTTTTTTTTTTTTTTTTTGTATGGCAATACATGTATTTATTATAGGAAGAGATTTTTTATTCTTTTATACTAATAATTTGAGTCAGTTTATAGGAATGGGTAGGTGGAGGAATGTGATTCAGTAGTGTGTAAATGGAGCTACAGTTCATTTTGTGGGACCATTATTTTTTTCAGGTATAATTTCTTAAAGAAAATTATTTTCAAAGCTGATATTAAGTCATATTCAATGACAAGTAAGCAGTGGTTCTCAACCTTGACTGCACACTGGAGTCAATGGGGAGCTTTGAGAAATTCTGCTGTATGGTTCTCACCCCCAGAAGTTCTGGTTTTAATTGGTCTCAGGTGTGGCCTGGGCATTGGAATTTTTAAAGACTCTCCAGATGATTTTAATGTGCAACCAGGCAGGGCCAGCTTCATAGGTAGGCAAACTACAGTCACCGTGCTTAGCAGGGCCCCGCACTTGGTTTGAGGCTCCCCTGTTGCCATCTTGGAATTATTAATAATTTTTGAACAAAAGATTCCACATTTTCATTTTGTGCCTAGTCCCATAAATTTTGTAGCCTGTTCTGCAGTTGGGGTTGTGAGCCCCTGGACTAGAGTAGCAACCCTGCATAAAAGAGAATTCCGCACGTGCCAGCCTGTGGTCCTCCAGGAGCAACATGTTAATCAAGCATAGCACTGGTACCCATGAGGGTTTGGACATGACTTGGTAATGTCGTGCCTTACTGTTCTTTTTTCTTTTCGAGAGACTTTGAAAAATTGTTTCTAAGATAGTTATTAACCTTGCTATCCAGTACTGGTTTGCAAGTACACACTTCCACCACTAGACGCAGTGCCAAGAGGCCTGGCATGAACCCATCTTTCTAGGAGGCCTCTCCTGTGACGGAGGCTTTGGCAGGTGGACTCCCTGCAGTTGCCACACGCCCGCCTGCCTTCTCTAGAACCTTGTTCCATCATCAGTTTCTCCTGGTCTTCCTTGAATTTTTAATCTCTCCTTTTCTCCTGGCACTTTCCCCTCTTCTAAAAATAACTTCCCTCAAATTTCTACCCTTAACCAAGACACTGTTTGGAAGAGGAGCTGCCCCTCACTGGCTCCACGTCCTTAACTCTTTGTAGCTTAGCTTCTGATTCTCCAGCTTCCCAAAAGGACTTTTTTGCAAGGCTGCTAGTTCCCTCCTCATTGCTGAAAACGCTTTATCTCAGTTCCCATCCTGAACTTCTCTGGTGACTTTGATAGTGTCAGAAGGTGTTTCCGCATTGTTATAAACACAGGTTTATGGGCCCCACCCAGACTACTGAATCAGAATCTCTAGGGAAAGGGGCCCAGCAATTGTTTAAAACATTCCTTCTGGTGATTACTATGTGTGCTAATGTTTGAAACAACTGCTTTATATATATTTATTGAAGAAATTGCATCTTAGCCCTTGTGAGACTTAATGTGCTAACTTTAGTTTCTAACTTCAGGCATTTGCTTTATGTGTAGTGCTGCAAGGCGGTTGAGAGTAATGATGAAGAGCATTGGCTCTGGAGTCCCTCTACCTAAACTGGAATTCCAACCCTGTGACTTACTACCTGTGTAACCTTGGATACCTGAGCTTCATCTCTAAAATGGGATTATACTACCACCTACTTCATAGGGTTGTGGGGAGATTTAACCGTAATACACATAAGACACTCAGAACTGTGCCTGCATATGGTAAGAATTCAACAAAAGTTAGCTTTTAGATTGTATAGGTATGCTTTTTTGTATTTGTATTTAAATTTTATTTCCTCCCAAAGCTAAAGTTAAAATGATCAACAAAGGAATGCCAAATCTGATGGGTTTCTATCTTTGGCAGCTTTCCATGTGGTTAATTGCTCCTGGTTTAGTTACTGGGAAAGTTGTCTTTTTCTCCTTAGGTTGAAGCACAGTCCTCAGCCATTATTTTCCTTCTCAGGTACCCCAATCTATCTTCAATGTATATCATACTCTGATCAGAGATAATGATTTCCCATGGCAGGGGTTCTTGGCTGGTGCTCCTTAGCTAGCTAGGACTCACTGATTTATTGTCATCTATAATCTTAGTCTGGTAGTATTGAGTTAATATTAATGTGGCCAACAATAAAGCATTCAAAAACTAGACAAGGAATATGATTGTTGAACTTGTAGAGAACTGGTTCTCAAAATTTCTGAATGTTGGAATCGCTTGGGTATTCAAAACAAAACAAAACAACAACAACAACAACAACAAAAAACCCACAAAAAAGCCACATTCAATATGCCCAGGTCCTACCCCAGATCAACTAAATAAAAATTTCTGGGCATGAGGCCTGGCATCGGTGTATTTCAAAAGATCCCTGGGTGAACCTGATATTCTATCAGAGTTGAAAATTATTGATGTAGAGTGAGACATGGGGCTCAGCATTGAGAGGTAGGACATGGGACCAGTTTCTCGTGAAAAGGAATAAGCCCTTGTCTCTGTTGACCTCTACAACTTACTTAGATAAAGTGGCTCAAATATATTGGAAGAGAACAGCCTACAAAGGGCCAAGAGGGAGCTAGAGATGGACCGGATGATTTAATGGGTCATCTCTTCTGTAGTTAATTTCTCTAGATCTCTTGCGCTATATTGATTTTGTAAATCGCTATTGTCACATCTGCCCCTTCTGCCTGTGGGAACTGGTGGGTCTTAAAAATTGAATTGAGTGGGGAGGGGTAGTTTAATCAATATCAAGATTTATTGACTTGGGACATTTATATTAACTGTAGTGAAGTCAGGATTAATTTGAACCTTTTCAATACTTGATTAAGTG
Organism: Panthera tigris; assembly: GCF_018350195.1. NCBI lineage: Eukaryota > Metazoa > Chordata > Mammalia > Carnivora > Felidae > Panthera > Panthera tigris. The sequence goes on from NC_056665.1 coordinate 122,282,220, forward strand.
GCATGGTTTGTGTTATCTACAAGGTATTTTGCAAATATTATCCTTTATGGATTTGGTACAGCTCTCACCTCCACTTCCTGAAATGACTCCCCTTGTTTGTGAAGCTATTAGGATTTATATTTTAATAGCAATCAAATCAAGATACTTTTCAAAGGCCAAGTTGCAATTGTAGGAAGACACTTGTTTCTGCTTGCACATTAATTCTTTCAAAATGTGTTTCTCCCTGAAACACTTTTTTTTTTCTCCACTCGGGTTAAATTTTCAGCTAGTTTATTTTTGGGAGCAGGAATTAGAGATGCACATATTATAAAAATTCTGTTCTTTGTGAAAAATGTGCCTATTGCTTTAAAAAAAAGTCAATAACTACTTTGTTTAATTAAATAATTAATGCCTCTCCTTTTACCAAGAAGGATTTCCTCTGTCTTTTTCAAAGGGCATACATAAGAACACTTCAAACACAACCTGTTCTTAACGGGGATGTTTTTCATATCATTATGCATAAGCAGGGCCTCTGTGAGGAAGGAGAGAGTTTTGAGTTGTCTGGTGCCGGGGAGGGCGCTGCACCAAATCTCTCTTGGTCTCTGGTTGAAAAGACCTTAAATGTGTCTGTAAGAATATGGCCTTGTTTTGTGGGGTATAAGGCGGATCAAACCTTGTCATTCTCCCTGGGATCTGACTTAAACTTGATAAGCAGCTCGTTGTGGCAGTGGGGCACACTGTTGAGGGAGTCCTTCTGGGTGTTTCTCTAAGGACAGAATTTAGTGCGGTGTGAGCTAGAGAGGGCCAGCTTGTTCAGACATGACTTGAGGCAACGGCTATCGCACGAGAATGGTTAGATTGGTTCAACTGACTTGGATCAAATGGGTCCTTTTTATTGATAAAGAAGTTAAGATCCTCTTGTCAAATCTTCCAGGCCTTTAAGTCTTCCTCTTTGCTCTTCATGCATTGCATTTAGAGTGTCCTTGAGTCAGTAAGGTCATTCCTGCTGCTGGCTGCCAGCCGCTTACCCACTGCCCCTCCTTCAACCTGGCCAGGGTTTGTTGCTTTGTTTTCACTGCTTATCACCCGTGACTTCTTGGCAAGGTCTTGGAGGGCATGAACATCCACTCTGCAGGACCCACCACAAAGTACTTCTCTAACCTCTGATGTTGATAAGCGCTTGCCAAGCCTAACTCTTAAGTACTTGGCAAATGTTAGCTATGCCTCATCTATTTCCTTTTAAAGATGGGCAAAGCAAGGGCAAGACAAGTGAATGATAATGATGGTGAAGAAGATAACTGTTTATTGAGAACCTATTATGTGCCAAGTCCTAGAGTATATCAGGCATAGTTACAGTTTCATTAAATCTTTATAAGCATGATATAAGTAGGTATTGCTGTCTCTACTTACGATAAAACTGAGGCGCATACAGGTTGATTACATTACTCAAATTCAGTCAATGTCAGAGCCTCAATTTGAAACCCGTCCTGACTTCAAAGTCCATCACAATGTTCTGCCCGGATCTGATTGTTCAGCCCCTGGCTATGTGTTCTCTGCCCAAATGGAGAGTCTGCTGTGCATTCTATACTTTGAGTGCCCAGGAGGCCTTGCTCCTCTTCCACTTCTCCACTGTGAGCCTGCCTTCTCAAGGCTCTTAATTTAAAGGAATAAAAATCTGAAATGTTTTAGGGTTTTTCTTGTCTTGTGTTGTCCTAAGTTACTCAGAATTTCCTGGAAGACAGCATCAGATGAAAGGCTTGTTGTTTTTGAGAACACTTTTCTCAAATTTTTGCCAAATTGAAGCCTTTCTGGAGCCCTCATGCAACCTACCCAAGCTAGGGCTACAAGAAGCCTCTTCTCTCATAGTTCTTTATTCTTTTTTTTTTTTTAATGTTTATTTATTTTTGAGAGAGAGAGAGAGAGAGAGAGAGAGAGAGAGTGTGTGTGTGTGCGCGCTAGTGAGTTGGGGAGGCTCCAGGCTCTGAGCTGTCAGCACAGAGCCCGATGCGGAGCTCGAACTCATGAACCATGAGATCATGACCTGAGCTCAAGTTTGGATGCTTAACCGACACAGCCACCCACGTGCCCCAGTTCTTTATTCTTTTTATACTCCTTTCACAGCTCCCGGGCAGTAGGGCAGGCATATTGTTCCTGTCCCATAGACAAGGAGACTGAGATACAAAGGGCTATGTTGACTTCATTGAAGGGACAGTCAGATAGAACCTGGATCTTATCACTCACAGCCCCTGGGTGTTGTTACCAAATCACACTGCCTGTCAGCCACCTTTTTGGCCATATTTACTTGAGTGGATAAGATAGGATTTTGTTTCTTCTGTAATTTGTCTTAGAGCAAATCAAAGAAAGGTTAGTAGCTAATATCTATCAGTGTCACTGGAAACTAAGGCGTCCAACCCATGTTACCAGGGGAAACTCTGGCTTTGGAGTAGGGTAGGGGGCTATAGTAGAAGATAACTAGGTGGAGTAGTTGTCTTACTCTATGCGTAGCTTGGAGGCAGATCATGGACTTCAAAAACCAAGAGCAGGAAGATCTGGATGTCCAAAACACCTGAGAGAATAGTGTCCTCAAAAATAGAGTGCCTATTGCAGAGTTCATAAGTGCTAAAACTTCAATTTATTTTAAAATGAAAAAAATGTTTTAACATATTTTTAATATGTACATTGATACTAGCTAGCATCCTCAAATGTCTGATGTCAGATGATTCCGTATATCATCGTATTTACGTGTCTTAAAGGAAAGGCAGGTTTTTGAAATACATATTTTTTTAATGTTTTATTATTTATTTTTGAGACAGAGAGAGAGAGTGAGCAAGGGAGGGGCAGAAGGAGATAGAGAATCCCAAGCAGGTTCCATGTTGTCAGCACAAAGCCTGATGCAGGGCTTGAACCCACGAGTCGTGAGATCATGACCTGAGCCGAAACCAAGAGTCACATTGTTAGTCGACTGAGCCAACCAGGCACCCAATACAGACATTTTAAAGGAAAGGAAAGTTTTGATATTGGTACTTTCATCTGTTCATTTGTCCTCGGTGCACTGGGACATCACATTATAGTTGTGTCTGGTAAAGTGAATTTATGGGTTACATGATCTAGTTTTTATGAAACTAACCTTCACAAAATAGACAAGTGTTTTATACAAACTCCTCTAAGGAGACCTTGGATTGAAAATAATACCAGTATTACAGGTGAGCAGCAGGAAAATGGCAGAGCTGTCACCTCTGCTCCTAACCTGAGCTCTTTGTCAGCCATGGTATGATGAAAAAACAATAAAGGTATAATCAGGAGTGACATAACATCAGCCACCAAAAAAACCCTCAATAAGACCATTTGAAATATAGAGTTGTTTTCACTGCTGTTAATGACAAACCTTTCTCTAAGCCCCAATGTGCCTTGAAATGTTGCTTAGTCATACAGTAGAAGAACCATTATGATTAGCAAGAAACTTAAAAATATTTTTATTTTATCTGTATCTCGTTCATTCCAGTTTCATATTTTGGTGTAGGTTTTATAATAATTTCCATAATGTTACAGTAGGCCTTGTGCATAATTTACCAGAGTTTATATGTATATAAATACATATTTACATGCATACTATATGTACATATATCATATATTATATATATATGTATATATATGTCATGTTTGTGTGCTCAATTTGAACTGAAACCATTATGTATTAGGGAAGAGTAGCTGCTATAAAAAATGACTCCAAGATATATTGGTTTAATAAAATAAAGGTTTATTTTCTGCTTATGCCTAGGCCAAGAGTAGGTCAGCTGAATAGAGCAGATAGGCAGATACTCAGAGACCCTGGCTTTTTCCGTCTACTGCTTGCTTCAGTCATGCATCCAGCAGAAGAAATAAGAGGGCATGGAAGATTAGGCATTTATACGTCAGGTTTAGAAGTGGACACATCACTTCCACTCATATTTCACTGGCTAGAACTCAGTCATAAGCCATCATTAACTTCAGGGAAAGCTAGGAAATATTGTCTGGGTAGGATTCCAGTAGGTAAAGGAAAACTGGAGAACAGTAGAATTATGATAATCTTGATCATAGCAGAAGACTGAAAACGTGTGGAAACTACTTAGTTTGTAGATGTTGGACAACTACAAAGATAATATTGTGATTAGAATCTGATGTGCTAGGGGTTATTCATCAATCCAACAAATGTTTATTGAGTGTTTGTTATGCAAACGCACTATTCTTGGCTTTGGTGACATAGCAGTGGGCAAAACAGACAAAACTTTCTTCTACCAAGAAGTTTACATTTGAGATGGTGTGCTGAACAAGAGAGGCTCAGGTGAGTGTGGGAGCAATGCAGAATGGAGAAAAGAGTAAAAGGTGACATTTGAGCAAGTTCTGATTTTTACCAGTGGGTTAGGACTGTGGACTCAGGTCTGGCTTTATATCCTGGTTTCAGTAGTCACCCACTTACCATGTGTTCTTTTAGCAAACTGCCTGACCTCTCAAGCCTCAGTTTCCTCCTGTGTAGATGGGGATAATGACAGTGCCCAGCATGTAAAGATGTTCTGACAATTAAGGAAATAAACCTAAAGCTTTTAGTGTAGTACCTGAACACAGAATAAAGTCTCAATAAATGGTAGCTATGGTAATATCACCAAGAAAATACTAACAATCATTAGGAAGGATGAAGCTGTTATCTAAGCAGGTTACCTCAGCTAGTGATTTGCCATGACAAGTTAGGTCTTCCAGAACTTTCTTCTTTTACCATCTGGCTGGTTATCAGGTCATTGTTGTGCTTAACATTTAATGTTTTTTTAAATAAAAATAAAAATGCATATTTACAAAAGTTAGGTATTTAAAATTAATGCCTACCTATAGTTGAAAATATTGGAAGTATGGGAAAGCATAAAGAAAAATGGTAATCACTTATAATCCTACTATTCAAACACAACCACTTTTATCATGTTGGTATATTTCCTTCCTGTCTTTTTTCTACAGAGGCTCAAGCTTAGGAAGGCACAGAGTGAGGTCTTCAGTCTGGCACCAGTTATTCAGGGTCGATAATCAAAGTTGTCTCCTGCACCTCCACAGTCCTTCAGATAGAAGGTTCTCTGTAGGAGCAGGCACAGCTCTTCAACCAACCTAGTGGGCTCTTTGCCCCGTCTCATTCTCATTCATGATGCTTTCCAACTATACAATTTCATCTCCTTTATTGGAAATGTGCTGGAAACTTCTGTTCCCTGAATACTAACTAACATTTTTCTTTATATTGCTGCTCTGTACTTCGTGGGCAATTATGGGGGGCCAGGTGTACTTATAAAAATATGTATATCTCAAAAGACAGAGGTGCTTTCTTGACTTTTTCTTGCTTAGTCTATGGTAATCAAAGACCTGCCTTGGCCCTTGGAAGCCATGTGCTAAATAAAACCACCATGGGTTCAGTAAAACCAGTCAATAAATCAATCACTATTCATTCAGGAGTGAAGAGGCTCAATACCTATGTTGCTGTAGTAGTCACCTCATTCTCATCGTCCAGTAATACTGGTTGTATGCTTACAATTCACAATCAGCAATCATTTATTTGTGCTCAACTACTCTGTGTTGACCCTGTATGTGAGGTCCTTTCATAAATGTATGTGCCATTATCTCTTAAGAGAAATAGAGAGCAAAGGATAGAGGACATGGTTCAGTTGAAAGAAAACCTGTCCTGGAAAGGGTTTTTTGGGAGGGTGGGGTTGGAGTAGGGGGGATAAGAAAGGAATAAGCTGAAGCTGGCAACTGGGCATTTGGAACATCTTGGCATTTTTCTGAATCTGGTCCTGATTTCATTTGGATTTTCCCTGAGTCAAAGTTTACTTTTGCGTCTCACCGGCTTTCTTCCAAGGTATAGATAATGCAAATTGATAATGTAAACAAAGCTGTGGGGGAAAGATCTTATTGCAACACTAAAGACAAATATTTTCTTTATTCCTACCACTAAGTAGGTTTTCAACAAAAGTCTGGGGAATGACTTTAAAAGGTCTTGTAAATACCTATTCCTTACAAATAATTGATATGTGAATCACACGCCTCTTCTATCTATCCATTGTAGCTGGTAGTCCAACAATTTTACTAGCACTTTGGCAGTTTTAGCTAGGGGAAAGTGAGAAAATTACCATTTAAAATGCTATTATTTAGTCATTTTACTAAATTGGGCTGGCCTTCCTTATCCCTTATCTCATTAAGGTGGCTTGAGGAGTTTATAACTGGACATGCGAAGTGAAACCTGTTTTACACAGGGAGACACTCAAGAGCACTTGCAAAACAGTGTAGAAAACAACACTAGTTACTAGGGCGCAGGGCATGGAGGAGCCATGAGCCCAGCCTTAGTTTGCAACCAGAGGTGTCCGGAGTTAAACACCGGTGTCCTGGTGGGACTTGGTTTCAATGCCATTCACATGCTTCCTAAAATGGTCTATAAAAAACTGGAGATGTAAAACTGCCATGGGTGTGGCCATCTGCTATGGATTTAGACAGTATTGAACTGTTGTGAGTTCCCAAGCCCCAAAGATAAATATCTAAAGTTTTATAGAGTCCTAAGAAAGACTTAACGATATGGTCATGAGAGGTCACACCCTGAGGACTAAAACTCCTACTTGACCTGTAACTGCAGCAGGGTTATAGAGTGAACACAATCTGTTCATGTTCTACAAATTACTCCTTACCTGGGATCACGTGCTGGTCTCCCAGGTTGGACCAGCACCACAGATGAACAGAAATACTTACTGAATTGGGAGTCAGAGGATTCAGGGTCCAGCCCCAGTTTTGCAGGTTGTGGGGTCCCAATACCAATCACTTAATCTTCTGTACATTGAAATGTATCCACCTGTGAAATGGAACAGATAAAGTTCATTCTATAGCCCTATTTTATAAATGAGAAATCTGGGGCTCAGAGAGGTTAAATCATGTGTCCAACATCACACAGCTATTAAATGCACAACTACCAGATGCAATGGTGCTTTGTCATGAATGGTTTATGCAAAAGAAAATGCTATTATTATACTTGTGAAGGCAGTCTTCAGAATCTCGGCAAGGCTAGACTTCTTCATACGTGGCCTCTCTTTCCCACTTTTGGAGTTTTGATTCCCTTCTTCCTAGTGCCTGGTGTCCAATTGCTTTTCCTATCCTTTTAGCTTCCCTCATCCTTTTCCATTACCTGTCCTCTCAGATCTGCTGCTATGGGCAGTTTTTGGTTTCTAACCATGTCAACAAACATATTCTATGTATTCCTTCAAAATATGTCCTCCTAGCCTGCTCTCTGCTTTCCTGACACTTGAAGCAGGTTAGTGTATTAACAACCCAGGGTGGAGCATTTGCATTTTAACAGGTATTTATTGGGAAAGCTTTGACCCAGAGTCCAAGATGGAGCAGTGTGTGTTTGGGAAGCGAAGACTTTTTTATTTTTTCTCCAGTCAGTTTATAAGCTGGTAGAGCTTCTGGCAGAGAAGATGGCCTCACTTTGCTATAGGGTTTAGTTAAGTGTAATTGGTGATGTTGTGGGACTAGTTCAAAGAAGAAAGATATGTAAGCAAAAGCCAAAGACAGTGTTAACAGGGTGAGGCTCAATAATTCCAATTGGCAAATCATAAGCATTGACTGGAGAGAGGTTCTATGTACTTGTTATCCTGGATTAAAAAGAAAAGTTCACACTGTGAGTCTGCTTATGGTAAATATATCACTAAAAAAATAAAATTCGTGTATTTGGGATCATCATTCCCCACCCCTCCATCATCCCCCCCACCTCTGGCTCATGTGTTACTAGCCCAGCCAGTGATACTTTCTGAAGATCATATGGAGCCATTCTGACCTCTCCTCCACCCACAATGCGAAGACAGATCATGCTACTATCGTGGTCTTCTGACTGATTTCCTTGTGTCCAATCCCTCCTTGCTCTGATTACTCCAACATAGTAATCTGGATGACGGATTTCGTTTTCCCATCTCAACTCTTGACACTCACCCAATGCAGCCCATGTTCCGGGCACACAGAACTTACTGATTTTGCCATGATTTTGCTATTACACTTTTTTTGGTGTGCACTGCACATAATGTTCCCTCTTCCTTTACCTCTCTGTTTTGTAGCTGCTTCTTCATCTTTCCAGATACTGCTTCAATGTTACCTCCTTGGGATGCTTTCCCTTGAAGTAGTTAAGTGGTTCTTACAACTTTTATTCCATTTGCTCTAGCATGTATCAGACCATATGGTAATCATTTGCTTTACTTGCCTTTACTCACCTCCAGAGTCTAAGTTTTCCCTAGTACCTGTCACAGCAACCTAATAAAAAAAAAACAGTGTCTGTAAATGAATGAATAAATGAACAAATGAATGAGTGATGAGCAAGTATCAATTTCATACCATCCTGATACTTTGAGTAGCATCAGTCGCCACACTAAATTTAAAATCTGATTATCTATGGATGTCTAAGGTTGGACCAAGATGTAAACTTTAGAAACAATTGTTATAAGCCTGAAGGAAAAGCTCTCAATGGCTAAAGCTCGTTCTACATTGTGTCTTTGCAATGGAAAGGGTATCAGTCAATTAAAGAATCCAGCAAACGGAGCACCTATTTTTGATACTACTGTGAATACAAGAGGTAGATTGCCCTGATTTTCAAAAAGTTGATACTCCATCTGGGAAGTTGGATTTGCAGAGTTCTTAATATGTATTAGGTATTGTTTTAAACTAATTATGTTAACACATTCGATCCCCACTGAAACCATAGAAGGTAGGCACTGGTATTATTCCTCATCTCATAGGAAAAGGAGGCACAGTGAGTGACTAGTCTACAGTTATGGGTAGTGATGACTAGGCATTGGGGCTTCAGAGTCTGTCTCTTAACACTGTGACGTGCCCACAGTGACATAATGACACTCTACAGAATTGCAGAACAATATGAGAGAGCATGGCATTATTGTGGCAAATAGTCCCAAATTTGATTTCCGGTTTTATCAATTGCAAGGTACTGGTGCTGTGCATTTTATTAGAGTTATTGGAGATCATCTAAAAAGTAAGGATATGATAATGTGTTGGGAACATTGTACATAGCTGCTCACACATAGTAGGTGTTCAGATATTTATGTTTCGTTTTTAATAAATGGCTATCTTCCCCTTCCTCTTGAAAAAAATTGGTAAAATATATATGTTATGAAAAATAAATGGCAGTGTATCATAACATAGGAGACATTAGAAGAGGTCAGTTGGATTGACCAAGGCAGGAAGCTTAGGTAGAATAAAGAATCAGTTCTGGGTTAACGCACCAAAGGCTCTATCAAATATTCATGACATTATCATGGTCTGGGCTTCCTGAAAAGGAACCATCTAACCTGATGTGCACTCTCAAGACCTAGATACCTTTCTCCTGTTTAGACCCTGAACTTTTACATTTAAGTATCTCAAGTATATTAAACATCAGAGGTCATGGATTTCAAGTCCAAAGGAAAAAGGGAGCTTTTCACAGTGGAGATGGCTGTTTCTCTGAGGTCAGAAGGGACAGTAGTCATCAGGAGGATGGGAGCAAGGGTGAGATGGGAAAGGTGCTGTTCTGAGTAGAGCAACATCAGACAGCTCACCATGAAGCAGGTGCCACAGAGGACTCACATATGCGACAGCAGCAGCCTATGGCAACTGTCTTTTGCTGCTCCTTAATAGCCTCTTTTTCAGCTGATGAACAGATAGTCCACCTGTGTGGAGCTGGCTTAATGCAAAAACAGCTGTGTCTTAAATATATAAACACTCACCAGAAATCTGTAAACCAGGGACAAAGCCATGTGGTTGTGTATCCTCTCTGTGGTGCCTGTGAAAAAAAGCTGTGTGTGGAGACAGCACGTGTATTATGTGTACTCCTGAATGGAACAGAGGTCAGAGTGCCCATTCTTCCCCCAGTGTGGTGATCCAACAGCAAAGGAAAGGCTGCTAGATGTGGGAAGGGCTGCTGGATGTGGATGGAGTGGTGGGGTGGGAAGAGGAATCAGTGGTGAGATGGAAATACAAGGCAAAAGAAGATAGCTTGTGCCATCTGCAAATGAGATGGAGCCCTCCTGAATTCCTGGCAGATTCATTGAAATGGACTTGATAAGGAACATGGTAAAACTCATCACCCACTTTTTCTGTACTATTTCTGTGTGAAGAAAAAGACCCATGTGTTTTAGGTTTTTTAGCTTGGACCTGACGGATCTAACTAGAGCTGCTGGGATAATATTTCCAATATTCTTCTTCCTTTTTTTTTTTTTTTTCCTAATTTTGGCTTTGAGTGTGTGCTTTTATTTTGTGTTAGTAAGGTGAATTGTTGAGCTTTTATGGTTTGTTTGAATAATGGAAGATGGACAGTTTGAGCTCCATGTAAGCATGAAAATGGTATTGTGTAAAAAATAGATCCCTAGCGGGTCCTAGTGAGTCCTAAGATTTCCTACATACTGATTCACATTTAGTTATGGTGGGCATTATAATTATAAAGCAATTCTGTAAATATTAGATAACAAGATCTTGCATTCTTTGGTTACATACCAGGTTAGAGAAGCAACTTCTAAAGTACTATAGATTGAGCCAGACATGTTTATGTGCCTAAGGGGACTTTCACTCCAAAGAAATCTTTAGTATGAGTTTTATGGTTGTTTATTGCTTAAAATAAGAAAGCTTCACTAATCAATGGTTAAAAGTAAGGATTAGTGAGAACACATCAAAGTATACCTAGAAGTTTGTAGTTTTTTAAATCTTGTCTGTATTGCTCTTTTAAATATGTCATGTGACACAGTTCATAAGTATTTTTAATACTTCAAAATATCAACTTTGACCAAAAAACATAATTTCCATAAAAACTGTGCTACAACCAGTGTGATGTTATATTTATTTGAGATATGATCTATATTTGCTGTGACCATCAATTAGTAGTTGCCTAAACTGAAGTCCTAGTATTTGTGAGGAAATAGCTTTAAACATGAGAATCATTTACAATTCAAAGCCATATTGAGAAAATATCTGTATTAATTATAAAATGTTTTCCATCCTGGTTTCTGCCATTGAGTTCCAATTGTAACACACTCAAGTAAAAGCCAATTCTTTCATATTTCATACTATCAGGGACTTAAAACTTTTTATAGATTTATGTTTCCTAACCCCCCTGTAATTAACTCTCTTAAATTAAGCCCTTGCCTCAGCGATGCTGTCTATGGTGCCTCCTGAAATTGTAAAAAATGAAAGTCCAGCTCTATCTCCCTTAAAGTATGTTAGAACTGTGGGGTTGGATGGGACTTTGGAAGTTATCCAAAATTCCCAAACAGAGTTGGGATTCCTTTTACGATTGGTCCTTAAGACGCTATTTAAGTTTGGCTTAGCCAGCTTCAGTGAGTGGGAACTCGCTGTATTTCACTATTGAAGACTTTTTAGTTATTAGGACATTCTTCTCTATAGTGGGTGCCAATTTATCTTTGGAGCAACATGAATATACTTATCTACTTTTTCTTCCAATAAGCAACACTTTAAATATTTGATGAGAATCATCATCCCACCTTTCAGTATCCTCAATCTGAGATCCCTCAGTTGTTCAGCATTTTTATGGTTATAAATGTTTTACTTTCCTATTCTGAACACTTTCTATTTGTTAGCATTCTTATTAAGATGTTTCAGGACATGATTCATGCATTCATTACATGCCTATTAAGCTCTTATTATGTGCCAGGAACCAGGGATGCAATGGTAAATAAGACAGGCAAGGCCTCCATCCTCAAAGGTATGGGCAATGAACAAGTAAATAAGAAATATACATAATGTGTTTTCAAGTATTAAGTGCCATAAAGAAAAATTCTGTAAAGCATAGAAAGCGTTGGCAATAAAGGAGGGCTATTTTAGATAGGTAGGTATTTTAGATAAATTGGGTAGTCAGGAAAGATATCCCTGAATAAGTGGGCATTTAACCTGAGACCCAAGAGCTAAGGCAATATAAGTGCAATAATCTTGAGGAAAGATGTTCCAGGTGGGGAAACAGCAATTGCAAAGGCTCTGAGGGGAAAATGATGTTGCAGAAGTTACTAACAGATGAGGGTCCATAGCTTTTCCCCCTTCTCATAACTAACAAGGAACCCTGTAAAGCAAAGTCTCTGTGTTTCAGTCTCAGTGCAAATTCTCCTTTCCACCTGTTCAACTTATTCCCTCCTCCTTGACACACATTTATGTGCATGTGCACACACATACACACACACATTCTCTTAAAGATAATATCATCTCTGCTATATGAGTTCTTAGGAATTTTGTGATGCAGAATTGAAAGACTAAAAAGGGAGAGAGTGAATCAGATTGGCAGGAAGAAAATGGATATGCTTAGTCAGGGAGGCATCATTAGAAGTTGCAAACTCAAGTTCTTACACAGGCTAAGGGTAACATAAATGAGTGACACAGGTTGAGCGTAATGCATTGAAGAAACGTGGCTCCAATTGTCACATATTCCATATAAACAGGTCAGCTCCTACTCAGCTAAAGAATATTGTTGGAATGCATAATGCAAGCCCATATTGCCATATGTCCCAATTTCTCAAGAACAGCAACAGATCTGTTTTTTTATATGAGATTTTCCATTTTTAAAGACACTGCCATAGGGATTTCTACTTCCAGGAAGATATGGTAGACATATTTCTTTCTAGTCTATCCATTAAATATAACTGAAAACCCTGAACACTATGTTTAAAAGATAAGAAGACACTGAAAGGTGGAGAGAAAAGGGAAAATCAGCTAAGGGCCCTAGAACCCAAGGAAATATACTATTGTGAGTTACCTGTTTTTGTTTGTATTGCCGCCTGTATTCCAGAGTTGGAGCTAAAGAATCTGAAAAGCTGGAAATATCAATGGGCATAGACAAAAAACAAAAACAAAAACAAAAAACAAGAAAAGCTTACTCTCTGTAGCTCCCAAATAGGAAAGAGGAAGCCTAGCAAGACAAAAACTTAAGAAACAACGACTCTGTTCCAGCCATATAGCACAGAAATATTTAAGGCAATCATGTAATAAACATGAGAGGGTATGGAAAAGGAAGGTTTCTTTACTTCACCTTAATTAGTAAAATAATAACACTAGTAATTGTGATAAGTGATGTATATGTAATGTAATACATAGAGCAACCACTTATAAAAGCTACAGAAAGAGATATACTCCAAAACACTATAGGTAAATCAAAATATATTTCTAAAACAAAGTTAAAGTAATCAGCAGGAAGTCAGGAAAAGAAAACAGAGAAATGAAAAGCAGAATAAACAATAAAATGTTTTAACATATCAATAATTACATTAAATGTAAATGAATGTAAGTGGTCTAAATATACCAATTACAAGGCAGAGATTGGCAGGATAAAAACATGATCCAACTATATACTATCTAAAAGAAACTCACTTCCAGTATAATAATATAGGCAGGATGAGAGTAAAATGATGAGAAAAGATGGATCATGCCAACATTAACTGAAAGGAACTAGGAGTGGCTATATTAACCTCAGATAAACTGGACTTCAGAGCAGAGACTATTACTATCAACAAAGAGGGACATTATTTAATGATAAAAAGAGTCAATGCACCAAGAGGCCATAGCAATCCTGGATGTCTGTATATACTAAATAACAAAGCTAAAAAATATGTGAAGCAGAAACTGATAAAACTGAAAGGAGAAATAGACAAATCCACAATTATAATTGGAGAGACTTCACACTGTTCTCAACAACTGATAGAAAACTACCCAGGAAATCAGCAAGGAGACATGTGTTTGTCGACTAGGGCTTCCATAACAGTACCACAGACTTAAACAACAGAAATTCATTTTCTCACAGTTCTGGTGTCCAGAAGTCCAAGATCAAGATTTCAGCAGGTTTGATTTCTTCCAAGGCCTCTCTTTTTGGCTTGCAGATGGCCACCTTCTCATGTGTCCTCACATGGCCTTTCCTTTGTGGTACACACATCCCTTGTGGCGCTTCTTCTCATAAGTCATATTGGATTAGGGCTCACTTTATAACCTCACTTAACCTTAATTATCTCTCTAAAGGCCCTATTTCCAAATCTGGCCATAATGGGGATAGGGCTTCAAGGTATGATTTTTTGGGGTGTGTGGGGTGGGGGACAAAATCCAGCCCATAACAACATAGAAAAACTAAACAACATCATCAACCAACAGGATCAAATTTGCCATTTATAGAACATTCCATTCAACAGCAGCAGAAAGCACATTTTCCCTTCCAAACATCCATCAAATATATACCAAAATATATTACATCCTGGGCCATAAAACAAACTTCAACAAATTTAAAAGAGTTAGAATCATACAGTGTGTTCACCAACCAAAATGGGATCAAACTGGAAATCAATAACAGGAAGATAACAGGGAAATTCTCCCAAAACTTGTAAACTAAAGAAAATACTTCTTTAATATTACTTCTTTAATATTACTTCTTTAATATTACTTACTTAATAACCCATCAGTCAAAGAGGAAGTTTTAAGAAATCAAATAATACACTAAACTGGAAATAAACATACAACATATATGCAGGATACAGCCAAAGCAATGGTGAGAGGCATATTATGGAACTGAATGGATATATTAGAAAAGAGGGAAAGTCTGTAGTCTATCCCAAACAACAAGAAGAAAGAGCCAAATTAATGAAGTTGGAAACAGAAAAACAATCTAGAAAATCAACAGGGGGAAGAAGAAATCATTCCTTGAAAAGATTGACAAAATTGACAAAACTTTACCTTGACTGATAAAAAAAATAGAGAAGACACAAATTACCAACATCAAAAATAAAATAGAAAATTTCATTACAGACACTGTAGACAACAAAAGGTGCTATAGACAACACAAGGAAATAACAAATTAACCCTACACACATAAATTTGACAACTTAGGAGAAATGGACCAACACCTTAAAAAACACAATCTACTGCAACTCAGCCAATATTAAATTGATAATATGAATAGACATAAAACTATTAAGAAAATTGAGTCAGTAGTTTAAAAACTCCAAAAAATAAGTCTCCAGGTTCAGATGGTTGCACTGGAGAATACCACCAAACAGAAGAGTTAATGCCAATTATATACACTCTCTTTCAGAAAATAGAAAAGGAAAGATCACTTCCTAATTTATTTTATGAAGTTAGTATTACCTTGATACCCAAACCAAAGATAGTACAAAAAAGAAAACTACAGAACAGTATCTTTTGTGAATATAGTCATAAAAATCTTAAATAAAATTTTAGCATAAGTAATTCAGCAATATATAACAAGTATGCATCTTAAACAGATGGAGTGCAAGAGATGCAAGGCCAGTTCAATATTGGAAATTCAATCAATGTAATCTACCGTAATAATTGGCTGAAGAAGAAAAAAATTGCATGACCCTATCAATTGATGCAGAGAGAGCATTTAACACCCATTCATTATAAAAACTCTCAGAATAATAAGAATAGAGGGGAGCTTCCTCAGCTTGATAAAGAGCATCTACCAAACACCTAAAGTTAACATACTTACTGATGAGTGACTAAATACTTTCCCCAGGATCAGGAACAAGCTAAGGATTTCTGCTGTCATTACTCTTATTCAACGTAGTACTGGAAATTGTGGCAAATGGAATAAGGCAAGAAAAGGAATAAAGGACATAGAAATTGAAAAGGAAGAAACAAAGCTTTCCTTATTTGAAGGTGACATGATTCCTTACGTAGAAAATACCAAGAAATCTACACACACACACACACACACACACACAGACACACACACACACACACACAACCTCTTCTAGAACTAAGTTTATCAGTGTCCCAGGAAACAACATGCAAGAATCAATTGTAGTTCTGTATATTAACAATGAACACATGAGCATCAAATTGAAAGTATAATATCATTTATAATAGGTCAAGAAAAGAAATAACGTAGGTGTGAGTCTAACAAAGCATATGCATGACTTATATGCTGAAAACTGGACAATGCTGATAAAAGAAATCACAGAAGATCTAAGTAAATAGAGAGCCATGGATGGTGTCAGGGATTGGAAGACTCAACATACTAAAGTTGTCAGTTCTCCCCAAATCCAGGTTGTAATGGGTTGAATTGGGGCCCTTCCAATGATATATCTACATCTTAATCTCTGAAACCTATGAATGTTACCTTATTTGAAAAAAGAGTCTTTGCAGATGTAATCAATTTAAGGATCTTCACACGAAGAGATCATTCTGGATTATCAAGGTGGGTAGACATCCAAGGCAAGCATTTTGTAAGATACACATAGAGGAGAACACAGGCACAGAGAAGGCAGCATGAAGATGGAGTAGAGAGAAAATGTAGCCAAAAGCTGAGGAGTGACGTTAGTGAAAGAAGCTTGAAGAGTCAAGGAGGTATTTTCCCCTGGAACATCCAGAGGAAGTGCAACCCTGCTTACACCTTGATTTCAGACTTCTTGTCTCCACAACTGTGAGAGCATACATTTATGTTATTTTGTGCTACCAAGGTTGTGGTAATTTGTTACAGCAGCCGCAGAAACTAATACACAAGTTAAATACAATTCCTATCAAAATCTCAGCAAGATCTTTTGTGGAGATAGACAAGATTATTGTAAAACTTATATAGAAAATAAAAACAACTAGACTGGCTAAAATGATTTTGAAGAAGAAGAATAAAACGAAGAGCCTACTCAATTTTAAGACTTACTATATAGATACAATAATTAAGACTGTGGTATTGATGGAGGGATAGATCAATGGGACAGAGTAGAGAACCCAGAAATGGAGCCACAGAAATATGCCTACTGATTATTTTAAAAAGTGCAAAGGTAATTCAATGGAGGAAAGACAGCCTTTTTAACAAATGGTGATGGAGCAATTGGATATCCATAGGGAGAAAAAAATGAACCTCAAGTCTCTTATACAAAGATGAGCTTAAAATGGATCATAGGCATATCTGTAAGATGTAAAAATAGAAAACTTTAAGGAAAAAATAGGAAATTTTCTTTGGAATCTAGGGGCTAGGAAGAGTGCTTAGACTTGATACCAAAAGCATAATCCCTAAGAGGAAGAATTAATAAATTGAGCTTCATGAAAATTAAAAATGTTTGCTCTATGAGAAATGCTGTTAAGAGGATGAAAAGACAAGCTATGGAGTGGGAGAAAATATTTCCAAAGCACATATCTGGCAAAGGATACGTATCTAGAATACTCAAAACTCAATCCTCGAAAGTAAAAAGAGCTCTCAAAACTCAACAGTAAACAAACAAACACACAAAGAAAAAACCCAACAAACTTACTAACAAATGGGCAAAAGATGTGGTGATACACTTCTTGAATGAGGGCCAAGAGAGGGATGAAGAAAAATTTGTGGACTGGTGGTTAAAAATACTCCAGAACAGCCATGTGACATGAAAGTAGAAAGAAAAAATGGGTTTTTGTTAATGACACATTTTGCTATGTATTTGGGTGATCTTTCTTGTTTTTAAGAACTTAAAAAATTAACTAATGTATTTTTTAACTATAATATTACAATGAGACTGAGCCATGTAAGATCTAGTTTTTTAAGGGTTACAAGTCAGTGTTAGAAAATCTTGTGGTTACAGTTAACCCTGGGAAGAGCCTGCAGTATGTATATATAAATAGAGAGGAGAGTCAAGGAGAAATGGCTAAGTGTATATATACTAAAAATAGTGGATATTGCTTGCTTTGCAGACCCTTGCTACTCCTTTTCAATTGGTATGTAGCCATAGTTATTGGTAACTTTTCTTACTAAGGATTGTAAAATTGGATTGTTTCCAATTCATACCTAGAATTCTAAGGTAGCAGTGCTTAGGATACATATGGAGACACGGTCTCCTGGGGATTTGATGGAGTGTTGCATGATCTGGATGATATTTCTGACCTACGAGCACATTACAGAAGGGGAGTGGGGGGACCCTATCTCTACCTGCTTATCATGGTCAGTCTGGATGTTCATGTGTCGTTTTAGCCACTGACTACTGGTTCTGGGCAGAGGGTGAATGAGCTCAGGTGCACAGAATTGAAAGGTAATGAGAATGATTAATCAAATTCTTTCCAGTAAGGAGTGCCATGTGCCAGACTCTGCCCTGGATAACCCTCCTACATGTGAATCAGAGGCCAGGCTCTGCCCTTAGGTGTCTGGTATCTGAGAGTAGACATCTGTGCTTGGAGCAAACTGTGAGTGACTGGAGGCCACTTTTGGCACGATGTCTTTGCTTCATCAGGCTTCTTTGCCAAGGTTTGTTCACAATCTCCTCTGGTCATGCTCATTTAGTTATGGAAAACAGAGTGAACATGAGTAATGGGATGTGCAGTTAGCTGTTGGGGAAAGAGGGCCCCAGTGGTAAGCCTCCTGCACAGTGGAAAGCCCCATGTGGTAACTAGAAAAGCTCCATGTGGTTTAAAACCAGTGTAGAATAATACCTGGATAATATATCACTCTGTTGTTGGCATATTTATTTATCTAATTATATCTATCTGTCTTGTATCTAATCTAATTTTAGAGAAATGAATAGGAAAGAGTTGATATGGAAAGACCTGGGTATTGGACTATTTGGATTTCTTGTTAAGATCTCTAGAGTAGGTGCAATAATCCATTTAGGGAACATATATTATCCTACAGTATAAAGTAAAGTCCAGTAAAACATATACATTTAAATCTCCTCATTTTGAGGCCAATAGTCTTTGAGTTCTATTCCTGATTCTACAGCTAATTAATTTATCACTCTTGGGGGTTAACTTTCCTCATCAGTAAAGTAGGAATTATAATATCTATCTGCCAGAGGCAGATGGGGTAGAAAATGATGCCTGGCCCATAGTAGGTGCTTAGCAAATGCTAATTATCACCTGTACCTAAATTCTAACCTAGAAAGATTTTATATCTTGACCTTAGAAAATTCCCTAATAAGGTATCTTTCCTAGTGGGGGCACATTTTTTTCTTACCCTAGGTTAATGCTTTATTCTGCATGGCATCTACATGGCAAGAGTCAACTGGTTTAATAGAGAGGCACTGTGGTGCAGAGGAAAGAGAAGTGGATTAGCAGTAAGGATCACTGGGTTCTAGCACACATGCTGTGTATCAGGAAGTGCTGTCTTAAACCAAACATTGATTTATTGGAAGAGGAGAATCACTGGTATCACTGGGAGCCTAGAGGACCAGGTGTTGAAAACAGGTGGGAACCAAGGGAGATTTGGGGGACTACATAGCAGGAACAACCTGGCCAGGCCTCGCTGTGCTAGATATATGTGAGAACCATTTGCTCTAGATTTAGCACTGGGTGAAGAGCATCCAATTTGTTGAGCCTGTCATGTGTCCATGCCTTGGCTGCTTGAATATGGAAAAAGGGATGTTACCCTCAGTTCTGCTTTCATAACGTACTATACACTGTAAGGATTTCTTCCAACATGGGAAGGGTCTGGAGTATTGGAAAGCTGTATCTTCCAAATGACAAATGTCCACTGTGTGCTGATATTAAATAGCTGTGTGAATTTGGAAGTAATTTCATATTCATGTTCCTCAGTTTATTAATCTGTAACATGAGAGATCTGGACCCTACCAGCAATTTTCAACTTAAAAAAACATTTTTAAATGTTTATTTCTTTTTGAGAGACAGAACACAAGTAGGGTAGGGGGCAGGGAGAGAGGGAGACATAGAATCTGAAGCAGGGTCCAGGCTCTGAGCTGTCAGCACAGAGCCCGATACGTGGCTCGAACCCACGAACAGTGAGATCATGACCTGAGCCCAAGTTGGACATTTAACCGACGGAGCCACCCAGGCGCCCCTCAACTTTTATTTTTAAAGAGTTAACCAGTTTTATCAAATGAAACCTTATTTTGATACCCACGATGTAAAGCATGCAAAAGTAGACCACATGCTGTGGTTGAGGCAGGAGGTGAGGGTGAAAGAGAAAACTTTGCTCGGCCTCCCATTCCCCATCCTATATTCTGTTGCCCGGCCACTGCCCTCTCAAGCTTTGAAAACTCCTGGGCTTCCTTAAAGATAGATCCTTCAGCGTCCCATGAAGCACAGTTTTCAAAACTGTGCTTCGGCATATACCAAATTAGGAAATTTGATTAAACTTGGTTTTCTTTCATTTTCTTCTTTTTTTAATTTTCTTTTTTCTTTTTTAAAATTTACATCCAAATTAGTTAGCATATAGTGAAACAATGATTTCAGGAGTAGATTCCTTAATGCCCCTTACCCATTTAGCATTTTCACAAAATTTAAACCAGGGAAATAAAACATTGTAGAAGCCCCAGCATTTTCTGTTTACTTGTCACTCTTTATTGACAATGGTTGTTTCCTATGCAAACTGACTAGAGGAATCTGCTAAAGAACTGAGGAGAAATTTGGTTTAAGTCACATTAGGAATTCCATCCCAAAAAACACCATACTTTACATATACCATACAGTTTCACCCATACGTAGAAAAAAAACAGTAAAAGGAAAGCAAAGAAAGCAAAATGCTAATAGGGGATGCTTTGGGATAATAAAGTTAAGGACAATTTTGATTTTTTAAATTTTTTATTCTCCCTATTTTCTAAACTTTGAGCAACACACATGTATATAACTTTAGTAATCAAAAAAGGTTAATAAAAATGAACACATTTCATTCAAAAGTAATTAAGTTAATTAAAAAGATTATTAAGTCAGCACTAAAATTGAAATTAATATTGTTAAGAAATAGCATATTATTGACTTTAAACTCAATGAGCTAGCACAGTTATAAATTTAAGGACCCACATTTTTTGCATTTACAAAGGAGGCCATCTTACCCTTTCATATGGTGAATGTGTCTTATTCCCCCAGAGACAGAAGACCAGTGATTGGATAATATTCTGTGTATGAGGCAACTGGTGGCCATTCTTCAGGTCAACTACATGGGAAGGGATTCACTCTTTGGATACTAATGTCTGTTCCAGTGCAAATGTTTAGACTGGTGCCAGATTCAACTTCAGGCATCTAAGAATTAATCTCCTTATTTCTTGGTACCATATCCTTGATCTACTGTCTTGTAAGGCCTAGAAGGTAGCACATTCTTTGTCTCTTCCGTTTACTGTAGTCTTGGCCTATGATACCCACAAGGAGCACTTGACAAATGCTATGAGATCCCACGGTCAAAGATAAGCCTCCAGGATGATCTGTGGCAAGTATTAAAATACACCTTGACCTTTAGAACAACTGAAGAAAACTCGTCTGCATTTTATTCCTTTTCTCCTCTATAAGGAACTCTAAGGTAATTAAGTTTAACTTCACCAGAAAATAAAAAGAAAAAAGTCTCATTTTCAGTATCTGACTGTCTCCTTAAGGGAGATGGGAGGATAATAGATGGATAGATAGATGGAGGCAGACAGAAATGGTTACAGTAGTCAGACAGATCTATATTCAGTTTATTATGTTTGATTTTCAAGTTAATTGAGTGTTTTGCCTTAAAATTGTCTTTTTCTTCCTCTTCCTCTCTTTGCTGTAATTTAAAAGGAGATAGATAAAGGCAAAGAAAAATCAATTTTAAAGTTTGCTTTCCAAAGTTGCTTCAGGATCTCAGTGATCATTGCTTTAAACCCAGCACTAAGTAGTCACACACAGCTGGCTTCATGGTGGCCCCTGTGATGAAGGGTCATTTGTGGCTGTGGTAGAGGGAAGCTAGGAAGGTGGGAGAATATAGACAATAGCATCTCATCCAGAGAACTGGAAGTCACATTGTGATTTTCCATGGGCCATAGTTTAATGTCAGGTCTCATGTTTCTGCCTAGCATGACAATGCCTTACATTTGTTTACAGAACACATTTGTACTTATCTTATGTGATCCTTACTTACCTGCAAGGTAGAAATGGCCATTCTCATCTTATGGATGAACACACTAAAGGCTAGAGTACATAAGTGACCAACATCAGAAAGTTAAATGCTAGTAAGTGGAAGCACCAGAACTTGCATCCTGGACTTTGGATTGTAAAGACAGTACTGTGTTTGCTATACCCCTTAGCTGTGATGACTAGATTATACCATATCTCATTTTGGAGGTTTGCTGTTATGCTCACCCCCAGATCTAGGTCAATAAAATGGCATTTTCTTCTTTAAGTTCTTTCTAACTTAATACTGGAAGAAATGATTTACTTAGTTTGGAGAATACCTTTAATCCTTATTTTTTTTTTTAATTTTTAATGTTTATTCTTGAGAGAGAGGGAGACAGAGTGTGAGCAAGGAAAGAGCAGAGAGAGAGGGAGACGTAGAATCGGAAGCAGGCTCCAGGCTCTGAGCTGTCAGCACAGAGCCCAACATGGGGCTCGAACTCACAAACCGTGGAGATTGTGACCTGAGCTGAAGTTGATGCTTAAGTGACTGAGCCTCTCAGGCACCCCTATCTTTTGCCCCTATTAAAAAAAAAAGTGTACCAAATTATTTGATTCCATTGGGGTTGGCTTAATGAACTCCTTTTATTTTTTTTAATTAATTTTTTTAAAGAAGTTTATTCATTTATTCTGAGAGAGAGAGGGGGGGGAGGGGCAGAAAGAGAATCCCAAGCAGGCTTCACTCTGTCAGTGCAGAGTCTGCTGTGGGGCTCGAACTCACCAACCGTGAGATCATGACCTGAGCCAAAATCGAGAGTCGGTCACTTAACGACTGAGCCACTCAAACACCCCATCTTCATGAACTCCTTTTAAGGTTATGCTAGGAGTTGCTATGGCCAAGGTCAGAGAGATTGCTGCCTGTGTTCTCCACTAGGATTTTGATGGTTTCCTGTCTTACATTTAGGTTTTTTCATCCATTTTGAATTTATTTTTGTGTATGATGTAAGAAAGTGGTCCAGTTTCATTGTTCTGCATGTCAGCGTCCAGTTTTCCCAACACTTCTTTCTTGACATGTCTCTGGACGTAGGGGAACAAAAGCAAAAATGAACTACTAGGACCTCATCAAGATAAAAAGCTTCTGCACAGTGAAGGAAATAATCAAGAAAACCAATGGAATGGGAGAGGATATTTGCAGATGACAGTTAAAGGGCTGGTATCCAAAATCTATAAAGACCTTATTTCAACACCCCAAAAACAAATAATCCAGTGACAAAATAGGCAGAGAACATGAATAGTCACTTTTCCAGAGAAGACTTCCAAATGACTAACAGACACATGAAAAGATGTTAATTTAACATTACTCATCATCAGGGAAATACAAATCAAAACCACAATGAGATACCACCTCACACCTGTCAGAATGGTTAAAATTAACAACTTAGGACACAACAGATGTTGGTGAGGATGTGGATAAAGAGGAACACTTTTGCACTGCTGGTGGGAATGCAAACTGGTGCGGCCACTCTGGAAAATAGTATGGAGTTTCCTCAAAAAGTTAAAAATAGAGTTAGCTACCCTACAACCCGGCAATTGCACCACTAGGTATTTATCCAAAGGATACAAAAATGCTGATTCGAAGGGGCACATGCACCCCAGTGTTTATAGAAGCACTATCAGCAATAGTCAAATTATGGAAAGAGCCCAAATGTCCATCAACTGATGAATGGATAAAGAAGATATGGTATATATATAGAATGGGATTTTACTCGGTGATCAAAAAGAATGAAATCTTGCCATTTGCAGCAACATGGATGGAACTAGAATGTATTATGCTAAACGAAATTAGTCAATTGGAGAAAGACAAATATCATATGATTTCACTTGTATATATTGAATTTAATAAACAAAACAAATTAACATAGGGGAAGGGAAGGAAAAATAAAATAAGATAAAAACAGAGAGGGAGGCAAATCATAAGTGACTCTTAAATACAGAGAACAAACCGAGGGTTGCTGGAGGGGAGATAAGTGGGAGTATGGGCTAAATGGGTGAAGGGCATTAAAGAGGGCACTTGTTAGGATGATCCCTGGGTGTTAGATATAAGTGATGAATCACGAAATTCTACTCCTGAAACCAATACTACACTATATGTTAACTAACTTGAATTAAAAAACAGTTATTCTAGGAGTGAAGTTATTAGACAAGATTATCTTGACTATCTAATAGGAAAAACATTCCATTAGAAGTTTTCATATGACCTTGAAGTGACCTTAAGTAAGTGAGTTAGCCTCTTGGGATGTTTTCTCTGTTCTACAAGGGGCTTGATAATCCCTGTGCTTTATTCCTCATAGGGTTGGTAGAGTAGCTAAGTCACAGAAGTAGCTGCCTGAGTCAAAAGCCTTGGTCGCATGTGATGTGTAATCACTTGCAGGGACTGGGGCTTCAGGCTGAGATGTGGCTGAAGTAGCTTCTCTCTTGGAAATGAAGGCCATCAGTTATAAACAATGTTTCTGAGAAATTCGAGAGACTAGTCTCTCTTGCATCTTTCATCCACATCCGTCCCATTCTCCCTTCTCCCAGAACATCTCTGACCCAATACAGGCTCTCAAATAGGCATGTGGAGAGTGCCTGTGAGCTGATGTCTACTTTCTTATGGTGTTAATATGTATCATATAGTCTTACATATTTTGTGGCTGATATAAATTATTTGGCCTATTGAGTAAAAAGCAGTCAACATATGGATGTCATAGCTAGAGCTGCATTCTGAGGACAGTTGATAGTTATGCAATTTGGGTGAAGTAGAAGGTTTCTAGGACTGTTCCACTTGATGTCTGCAACAGCCCCTCTCCTCATCAAAGTATAATTGACTCTCAAAACAAAGCTCATTCTAGTAACTTTCAAATGAAAATTCCACTGATCTCCAATGAGTGTCAGCCCAGAGTCAGATACTCTCACATATGACCTCACTGAAAAAATGACTAGGCGTGGTAAATACTATAATTGTTATTTTATAGGTGAAGAAGCTGAAGCTCTCATTAAATAATGTGCTCAAAATCCCCTAGCGAGTAAGTGGTTGAACCAAGGTTCAAACTTTGTGTTTCTGACTCCCTAGTGTAGAGCTCTTTAGACTACACTTCCGTTTATTAGGTATATGCCAGCCACAGTGAAATAGAACCCACACTACTGTCATGAATCACTGCATCAGTCAAGGTGAAAAACCAATTTGTAAGCAACATTCTACCAATGATCCTGAAATTTGGGGGGGGGGCAGAGAAGAGGGAGAGTTTTGATAAGAGATTTGGCCCTCTGCCTATCATTATAAATAAAGTTTTTTTGGAACACAGTCATGCCTATTTGTTTCTATTTTATTTCTGGCTGCCTTTTTTTTCTCTTTAATTGAGGTATAATTGACATAACATTGTATCAGCCTCATGTACAAAGTAATAATTCAGTATTTGTATGTACTGGAAAATGACCACCACAAGAAGTTTCAGTTCATCTCCATCATAACACACAGTTACAGTTTTTTCTTTTTTTTTTCCTGTTTGTTTTTTTGTTTTTGTTTTTGTTTTTGTTTTTGTTTTTGTTTTTTTAAGTAAGCTCTACATTCAGTGTGTGGCTTGAACTCAGGACCCCAAGATCAAGAGTTGCATGCTTTACTGACTGAGCCAGACAAGTGCCCCTGATTTTTTTTTTCTTGTGATAAGAACTTACAAGATCCACTTAGCTGCTTTTGTTTCTGTTTGCTTTCGCTCTGTAGTTGTAGAGTTGAGTCACTGTGATAGAGATCATGTGGCCCACAAAGCCTAAAATATTTACTGTCTAATCCTTTACAGAGTTTGCTGACTTTTGGTATAGAACATTTAGAAAATATAGAGAATTATAAAAGGGGTAAAATGATCCCTAACCTCTCAACCCAGAAATAACTCCTGCTGCAGTTTGCTGTAGGTATTTCTTAATGCTTTTCTCCTGTTATTAAATTTTAAAAAAGTATAATTTTAATGGCTGAATAATATTCTTTAGCATTAACGTATCATACTTTAGTCATTTTTTTAATATAAATTCAACTTTTTTTAATATAAATAATGTTATAATGTACATCTGGGCACTTATGCCTTGCTAGCATAAGTCTTTGCAGTCAGATCATTGAAGTTGGTATAAAAATGTTTAAAGTTCTTGATACATATTAAAACACTGCCTTCCAGAGAAGTTACATCAGTTTTACTCTTAACTCTCCTGCAGAGCATGGGAACCAATACCTGCCTCGGTAAACCTTTATCAGTATTGAGGAATATATTTTCTTTGATATTCTTATTATTAGTGACTTGAACATTTTCTTATTTTTTTATGCTATGAAATATTTGTGTCATAGACCTATTATTTTTCTATTAAAGATTTAAGTTTTTTCCTTATTCTTTTGATGGGCTTTTTGTTGATTGATATTTTTGTCACTTGGTAAGATCAATACATACTTGTGTCAAATATTTTTTTCTTTCAATTTTACTTCTTAATTTTATGATGCTCTTTGAGGGGCAAAAATATTTGTTTTTTCTATAGCAAAAACTATTGGTTTTGTTTCGTTTTATGATTTCTCCGGTTGCTTTTTCTGTATACAAAAAGACTTTCCCCATTCAGAGGTTACATAAATATTTATTTGCATTTTCTTATTGTTTTTAATTTACTTTTTAACCTTTATGAAATTTATTTTTGACATAAAGTACTAACCTGAATTATTTTTTTTCAAAATTTTTCAAGTTTTTGTATGTAGAAGACTCTCTCCTGTGCTCAGTTCATCTTTTAGCCATTCTTGTACTAGTTTCACACTATTTTAGTTGTTTATAGCTTTACAGGACAGAGTTAAGATTAATACCCAGTAGAAAAAATACTCCTTCATTATTCTTTATTTTATGCATACTCTTTAAAAAACGTAAGTGCTTATGGGACTTTACCATGAGCATCTAGAGCAAGAGTTCTTAAACTAATCCTAAAGTGGCACACCACCTCTTTTTTGTAAATAAAGTTTTATTGGGACACAGCCCCACTAATTTGTGTACGTATTGTCTATCATATCCCATGCTACAATGGCAGAGTTCAGTAGATGTGACAGAGATTACATGAAACATAAAGCCTAACATATTTACTGTCTGGCCCTTTACAGAAAGTTTGCTGGCTTCTGGTCTAGAAGATTTGGGATATGGATTCAAGTGGATAGGAAACCAATGTCATAGGACCCTACATCTCAAGACATACCACAGATTCCAAGTAGAATTTTAGCTTTTTGCTACAGTTTATTGCATCTCTGCTTTTACTTCCTTAGTAAGGAGGAAGTCAAGATAGAGATAACCTTTTGTCTGCAGTTGGACTTCTCACTAGCTATATGTATTGCTACATTGACAGGACATTTCTTCCCAATCTGACTTCTCTCTACAACCCTGGCCGCTTCTTTAGGGGGTATCAATATCTAATACTAATCTAAATAAAGTAAACACTACCATGTAAATCAACTTCTTGAAAGATCATTCCATAGCTGGTGAAGTGAGTATTTTAGATAATCCACTGCTCTGATGAGCTCAGCACTGTCCCTCTTCATTTGCCCAGGCGTATAGAAATTGGCTATATGTCTGGATTAGCTGAGGGCCCAAGGTGGGAGGGGTTGGAGGTGCTTTGATGAGACAAACAAGAGGTCTGAGGTCATGAAAGGCAACAAGGATTGCTTAGAATGTCAATTCTTCAAATGTGTGAGTATATCTAAAAGATCCTTCATGACCCTTCTCTGTAGCCCATGTGAGCCATGTGCTCATGGAAAGTTTGAGGTGTACTAAAGTGGGATCTCTATAGATTTTAAAAATTGAATAGCAGTATCTCCACAAGGACACAATACACAAGCCTCTGTTTGGTTGTTTATTTTTATTACAGTTTCAAAACTCTGGCTTTTCTCAGTGGGAAGCATCAGCCTTCTCTTTGTGTGGTCTGGAATGGGCTTTTATGCACTTAGCAGCATGCTATGAAAGATTGTTGTAACTGATCAGAGTTCCATGAGCGGCTGACTGGAGCACCTAAAAAGTTGTGTGTGCACATGCATATTTGAGTATGTGTGTGCCTTCACACACACACACACAAACATACAAAGAGAAAGAAAATAGAAAAGAAAAAGGAAGTTTTTTAAAGAGCACATGTATTTTCTGGTACAGTCTCAGAATGATGAAAGAAAAAAAATATATTGGTGCAAGTTGATGCAGAAATAAATATTTGCATAAGAGCCAAGAACTAAAAATAATTGTTTAAGTATTATTTTTCACCTTCTTGGAATATAAAGATAAGGTATGGTTTCTCCAGCCTTAAGACATTTCCTTTCTTTAAACTGCGCAATGATTATTTAAATAGGGATGTGACAACTCTATGGAAGGGTAGAAATTGAGGAAATGGGGAAGCAAAGAGGGTGGAAAGAGTAAATGTAAACAAAGAGGAAAAGAGAGACCAATGAGACTAGGAATAAGAACAAAAGTGTTGCAGAGACCTACTAGTGAGAAATGTTGTTTTATGATAATCTTTCACAAGAAATCTGGTCTTACAAAAAGTCACTGGATGACAAATATGTCAAGGTATGCAACTGAGACTGGGCATGGTTTAGCTATCCAGGGCTCCACTGTGGGGATGTTAACAGTTTTGAGGTTTGGCATAGTTGAATATCTATGCTCAATGATATATATATATATATCATATATATATATATATGTATATCATATACATATACATACATGTACATATACATATCATGTACATATATATATATGATATACAGGACAGATATACAGACAGATATATGATATATCATATATATCATAACATATATATATATATATATATATATATATATATATATATATATCCATCCCATGGGCTATTAACGTGACACATACATACTCGTCAGAGATCATAAACTCTAAGAGCCGATAAGAGCTCATAGAAGAATAACCTCCTACCCAGTGTAGAAATTCCATCCTATGATATCTCTGACAGAGTGGAATTATCAAATTATTAGATATTGAAAGCTTAAACCCCAGAGTTGTAGCTAAGATTGTAGGTTTTAGGATCAGAAGGTCTAGATTTGAATCTATGCTACTCCATGTCTGGGTTGCATCCTTAGGAAGGCTAGTTCAACCCTTTAAGCCGAAATGAACCTGTCAAATGATGATGATAATAGCATCTCCATTTGGAATGTGGTGAGGGTTAAGTGAGATGGTATGAAACACTTAACACAAGGTAAGTGTTCAGAAAATGTTATCTATTATTAGTTGCTGTTTTTATTATATCATCATCTCTTGTATTATTTTAGATTATGTATTATTTTTATCTGTTGTAGTGTCTTCATTTTACAAACAGGGATCAATCTGGAGAAAGCAGTCATCTCCATTATTGAATTGTACAGGAAGACTTTAAATCTAGAGAAGTTGAATAAGTGTTTAATGCCTCTATCTCTCTGAAAGTTTGTTGGGTATATTCTCTGTACTATCTCCTTCAGACCAAAAGTGCACCACATAGGATAAAAGAATAGTTTGCTAAATATGATACCTCAGGCTTTGAACTAAAAAGAGGAGGGGTGATTTACTTTTGGAAAGAGTGAGGCTAAATCTTAAAGCAATTTTATTTACTGAAAAAATAATTATAATTCCTAGAGTATTGTAGAGTGGGTAAAAGGAAGGGAGAGTCAATTAATGTTATCTTTGAGAATCAGAGGCATGGTGATGAATTAGAAGAGAGAAGTTCTGCTTCTCAGAGCCTAGACTTTTTACTCATCTACTAGAAAAGAGAATACCGTTCTTTAGTGGTTATGCCTTGTAAATGGGCATGGCTTATTTTACATCCAGCGAGTTCCAGGAAAAGGACCCAGCCAGTAAAAACAATCAGAGAATACATGTGAACTTACCATCCCCCACTTTTTAAAAACAAACATTTTATTTTGAGACAATTGTATATGCCCACGCAGTTGTAGGAAATAATACAGAGAGACCCTGAGTATCCTTTACATAGTTTCTCCCTATGATAACATCTTGCAAAACTATTATACAATATCACAGCCAGGATGTTGACATTGATATTAGTCACATCACAGAATATTTCCATCACCAGAGGGATCCTTCAAGTTACCCTTTCATAGACAAACCCACTTCCCCCACACCTCACTCCCACCCTCTTCTTAAAAACTGGCAACTAGTCTCTAATGGAGAACTAATCTCTTCTCCATTTGTATAATATTGCCATTTCAAGAATGCTAAATGGGAAGATATATTATGCAACTTTTGGGATTAGCTTTATTTACTTAGCAAAATACATACCCCAGTATATTTAACCATTCACCTATTGAAGGATATCTGGATTGTTTCCAGATCTGGCTATTATGAAAAAAGCTGCTCTAAATATTTGCATACAGACTTTTATATGAACATACACTTTCATTTTGCTGGAATAATACTCAGTAGTAAAATTGCTAGGTAGTTGCCTATTTAGGTTTTTATGGAGGAGCCAAAGCGTTTTACAGAACTGCTGTGTAGTTTTACGTCTCCACTAACAATGTATGCATGATCCATTTTCTCTACATCCTACAGCACAGCGTTGTCACTTTTTTTTAATTTAGCCATTCTGATAGGTGTGTAGTAATATCTCATTGTGGTTTTAATTTGCATTTCCCTAATCACTAATGATGTTGAACATCTTTTCAAATGCTTAATTATCTGTGTATCCTCTTTGATGAAATATCTCTTCAGATCTTTAGCCTGCTTTTCCAAACAGGATTTTTTTTACTGTTGAGTTTTGAGATTTCTTTACATATTCTAGATACTAGTTCTTTGTTAGATATATAGTTTGCAAATATTTTTTCTCACTTTTGTTATAATTTTGAGGAAGACCAATTTATCAAGTTTTCCCTTTTGAATTGTGCTTTTGGTGTCATATCTAAGTACTCTTTGCAGAGCCCTTTATTCTGAGGATTTTCTCTTATTTTTTTTTTCTAAAAATGGTTATACTTTTACATTATACTTCTAAGTCCATAATCCATTTTGAGATCATTTTTATATCAAGTATGAGACTTAAGTCAAGGTTCAGTTTTTGCCTGAACATATGGATGTATAATTGTTCTAGCACCATTTGTTGAAAAGACTATTTTTCCTCCTTTGAGTTGATTTTACATCTTGGTCAAAAATCAGTTGAGCATATTTGTGTAGGGTCTATTTATGGGTTTTCTATTCTGTTCCTTGGTCTATATGTCTATCTCTCCACCGGTACCATACAGTCTTGATTATAGTAGCTATATAAGTTTTGAAATTGGGTAGACTAATTCCTTGCACTTCACTCATTTTCAATATTCTTTTAGCTAGTCTAATTCCTTTTCATTTCCATTTAAACGTTAAAATAATCTTGGTTACATCTACAAAATAAATCTTGCTGGGATTTTGACAGAAGTCATATTAAATCTGTATATCAATTGGAGAAAGTTTAAATCTTTACTATGACAGGTTTTACAGTCCACAAACATAATATGTCTTTTAATTTATTAAGATCTTGTTTGAATCTTCTTCATCAGCATTGTGTAGTTTTCAGTGTTCAAGTCCTATTAGATTTATATCTAAGTACTTAATTTTTTTTGAACAATTGTAATTGGCATTATCTTTTTTCTTCTTGGAGAGAACTCTTGCCTATTTTTCGTAAGTACATATAAAGTTATATACATATGTATATACACACACATATATATACACACACATAATATACACACACACACACACACACACACACACACACACATATAAACAGTATAGTTGACACACAATGTTACATTAGTTTCAGGTGTACAGCTTAGTAATTTGACAAGTTTGCACATTACGCTATATTCACCACAAGTGTAGCTACCATCTGTCCATATACCGCTGTTACAATATATTATGCTGTGCCTTTTATTCCTGTGACTTATTCACTCCATAGCTGAAAGCCTGTATCTCCCTCTCCCCTTCACCCATTTTGCCCAGCCCCTCCCCATCCTCCCTTCTGGCAACCATTAATTTGTTCTCTGTGTTTATAAGTCTGATTTTGCTTTTTGTTTATTCATTTTTTTTAAGATCCCACTTTTGAGTGGAATCATATTGCATTTGTCTTTCTTGATCTGACTTATTTCACTTAGCATAGTACCCTCTAGGTACATCCATGTTGTCTCAAATGGTACAACCTAATCCTTTTATAAGGCTGCATAATATTCCTGTGTGTGTGTGTGTGTGTGTGTGTGTGTGTGTGTGTGTGTAAATGTATCCCACATCTTTCTTAACCATCGTCTACTGATAGGCACTTTGGTTGCTTCCTTATCTTGGTTATTGTAGGTAATGCTGCAATAAACTTAGGAGTGCATAATACCTTTTTGAATTAATGTTTTCATTTTCTTTGGATAAATAGTAGTGGAATTATTGGACCATATGGTATTTCTATTTTTAATTTTTTGAGGAACCTCCATACTGGCTATACCGATAGTGGCTATATCAATTTACATTCCCACCAACAGTGCATGAGGGTTCCTTTTTTCTCCACATTGTTGCCAACACTTATTATTTCTTGTCATTTTGATTTTATCCATTCTAACTGGTGTAAGGTGTTATCGCATTGTGGTTTTGATTGGCATTTCCCTGATGATGATGAATGATGTTGAATATCTTTTCATGTATCTGTTGATAATCGGTATGTCTTCTTTGGAAAATGCCTATTCAGGTCCTCTGCCCATTTGTTACTCAGGCTATTTGTTGTTTTGGTGTTTGGTTGAATAAGTTCTTCATACATTTTGGATATTTACTCCTTATTGAATATATCATTTGGAAATATCTCCTCTTTGGTAGGTTGCCTCTTCATTTTGTTGATGGTTTCCTTCACTGTGCAAAAGCTTTTATTTTGGTGTAGTCCAAACACTTTATTTTTGCTTTTGCTTCCCTTGCCTGAGGAGATATATCTAGAAAGATGTTGCTATAGCCCATGTTAGAGAAATTACTGCTTGGGTTCTCTTCCAGGATGTTTTTATGGTTTCATGTCTCACATTTAGGTCTTTAATCCATTTTGAATTTGTTCTTGTGTATGCTATTAGAAATGGTCCATTTTCATTCTCTTACATGTAGATGTCCAGTTTTCCCAGCACCATTTATTGAAAAGACTCTTTTCCCCATTGTGTAATGGTATTATCTTTTTAATTTTCATGCCCACATGTTTATTGTTCATATATCGAAATACAGTAGATTTTTGTATGTTTATCTTATGTGAGCTCACGTAGATTCCTTGGGATTTTCTGGATTGAATATCATGTCATCTGCAATTAAGATGGTTTTGTATGCATTTTATTTTTTTCCTTGCCTTATTTTACTGGCAAGAATTTTTAATACCATGTTAAATAAGAACATCTTTGCCTTGTTCCTGATTATTAGCTGTAGGGTTTTTGAAGATGTTCTCTATCAAGAGAAGGAAATTTTTCTTTGTTCTATTTTTTTCTGAGAGTTTAAAAAAGTTATGAAGTAGTGTTAAATTTTGTCAAATACTTTTTCTGCATTGCCTGATAGGATCATGTGGCTTTTCTTTGTTAGCCTGGGAACATGGTAGATTATACTAATACATTTTTGCATATTGAACCAATCTTGCATCCTTGGATTAAACCTCCATTGGTCCTGGTGTATAGTTCTTTGCATATATTGTGAAATTTTGCTTGTTAATGTTTTGTTAAGGATTTTTGTGTCTGTATTTATGAAGGATATTGATCTGTAGTTTTCTTTCTTTTTTTTTTGTATTGTCTTTGTTTCATTTTGGTATCAGAATAATTCTAGCTTCATAAAATGAACTGGAGTGTTCCTTCCTCCTCTGTTTCAGGAAGGTATTCTATAGAATTTGTGTTAATTCTTTAAGTTTTTGGTAGAACTCTTTTGTGCAACCATCTGAGGGTAGAGGTTTCATTTTGGGTAGGATTTTAATTATTGATTCATTTTCCCATAATAGTTAAGTTACTATTCAAATTATCTATTTCATACCAGGTGATTTGTCATAGATAGCGTTTGGGGGGGGGGTGGATTGGTTCATTTCACTTAAATTGCCAAAGATAAAGAAATTGTGGTTTATATACACAATGGAATACTATGTGGCAATGAGAAAGAATGAAATATGGCCTTTTGTAGCAACATGGATGGAACTGGAGAGTGTTATGTTAAGTGAAATAAGTCATACAGGGAAAGACAGATACCATATGTTTTCACTGCTATGTGGATCCTGAGAAACTTAACAGAAGACCATGGGGGAGGGGAAGGAAAAAAAAAGGTTAGAGAGGGAGGGAGCCAAAACATAGGAGACTCTTAAAAACTGAGAACAAGCTGAGGGTTGATGGAGGGTGGGAGGGAGGGGGGGTGAGGGGTACTGAGGAGGGCACCTGTTGGGATGAGCACTAGGTGTTGTATGGAAACCAATTTGATAATAAATTTCATATTAAAAAATAAATAAAATAAAATAAATAAATTTCCAAATGTATGTATGCAGAATTGTTTTCAGTATTCCTTTATTATTTGATTTCTTCATGGTCTGTAGAGATATCTTGTTTCATTCCTGATTGATAGTTTGTACCTTCTCTTTCTCTTTTTCTTTCTGTCCAACCTTGTTGATCTTTTCAAGGAACCATATCTTTGTTTCATTAATTTTCTACATTGTTTTTCTGTTCCATTTGTATTAGTTCTTGTCTTTCTTCTTTCTCCTCTTTGGTTTAGATTCATTTTGTTCTTTTTTTTTAAGTTCTTGAGATGGGAACTTAGATGATTGATTTGAGACTTTTCCTTTTTTTTTTTTTTTTTTTTTAACATAAGCAGTTAGTGCTATAAACTTCCCTCTCTGCACTGCTTTAGCTCTGCCACAAATTTTGATATGTTGTATTTTTATTTTCCTTCAGTTTAAGGTATTATTTGACTTAAAATTCCTTTTTGACTGATACATTATTTAGAAGTGTTGAGTTTAGTTTACAACAGTTTAGAGGATTTTCTGTTATTTTTCAATTAGATTCCATTTTGGCTGGTGAATGTACTCTATGATTTCAATCCTTTTAATTTTGTTGAGGTTTGTTTTATGGCCTAGGATGTGGGTTATTTTGGTGTATATTTCATGGATACTTGAAAATATGGGTATGCTTTTGCTGTTGGGTGGAGTTTTCTATGAATGTCAATTAGATATGATTGGTTGATGGTGTTGTTGAATTCTGTAACCTTGTAATTTTCTGTATACTTGTTCTATCCATTGGTTGAGAGAGGGGTGTGTAGTTTCCAACCATTATTGGATCGATCTCTTTCTCCTTTCATTTTTAATAGTTTTTTCTTCACTTATTTTGCAGCTCTGTTGTTTGGTGCACTCACACTTAACATTGTGTTGTCCTGGTGGATTGATCCTTTTTTCATTATATAATTATCTTCTCTGTACATGGTATTTTCTTTGCTCCGAAGTCTAATTTATTTTATATTCATAAAGCCACTCCTGCTTTCTTTTGATTAATGTTTGCATGATATATGTTTTTCCATCATTTTACTTGCAGCCTGTCTACAATCATTTTATTGAGAGTGATTTTCTTGTAGATAGGATTTAGTTGGGTCATGTTTTTAATCTATTCTGCCATTTTTTGGGGCCTTTTAGTTCATATATTTAGACCTAACACATTTAATGTCATTATTTATATGTTAGGGCTTAGGTTTCCCATTTTATTTTATTTTTTCCCTCTTTGTTCTCCCTGTTTTTTATTTCTCTTTTTCCTGCCTTCCTGTTGGTTACTTGAACATTTTTTTAGATTTAGTGTTTTGATTTATACATAGTGTTTTGAGTGTATTTCTTTCTAAGTTATTTTTAGTGGTTACTCTAGATACACACACACACACACACACACAGATACACAAACATAAGCATAGTCTACTGGTGTCATTATTTTAACAGTTTGTGTTAAATGTAGACACCTCTTGTAAACTTCCCTTTATGTCCCTTTACCCTCCCCTACCTATAACATTACATATCTTGTCTACATACATTTAAAACCACATCTTTGTTATAATTTTTATTTCAATTTTCAGACATAATTTAGAAGAATCACAAGTAGATTAAAAATCTACTTTGCTCTTATTTTTGCTTACCATGTGTTCCCTTCCTTCCTGATGCTTTAAGATTCTTTTTTCATTTCCTCTGTTTAGAAAATTCAATGAGTGCTTTTTTAATGTTTATTCATTTTTTGAGAGAGAGAGAGAGACAGAGTGCAAGTGGGGGAGGGGCAGAGAGAGAGAGGAGGACACAAAATCTGAAGCAGGCTCTAGGCTCTGAGCTGTGAGCACAGAGCCTGATGTGGGGATCGAACCCATAAACTGTGAGATCATGACCCTAGCTGAAGTCGAATGCTCAACCAACTGAGCCACCCAAGGGCCCCCATGAGTGATTATTTTAAGGTAGGTGAGATGGAAACAAATTCTTTCAGCTTTATTTCATCTGAAAATATTGACTTTCCCTAATTCCTGAAGGACATTTTCACTACAGATTCTAGGTTGGGGCATCTGGCTGGCTCAGTTGGTAGAACATGGGACTCTTGATCTCGGGGTTGTGAGTTTGAACCCCATATTAGGGGTAGAGTTACTTAAAAATAAATTTTAAACAGCGATTATAGTTTGACCGTTGTTTTCTTTCAGCATTTGAAAAATGTGCCATTTCTTTTGGCCTCTGTGGTTTCTGATGAGAAATCCACTGTCCTTTTAAAGATTTTTCCATTATTGGTAAGGTGCCATTTTTCTTCAGCTGTTTTCAAGATTTCTTTTTCTTTCTTTAATTTTGGAATTTTGGCTATGATATCTTAGCTTGGGCAGCCATAACAAAATACCATAGATTGGGTGGCTTAAAGAACGTAAACTAAATTTCTCATGGCTCCGGAGTCTGGAAGTCTAAGATCAGGATGTCAGGATGGTTGAGTTCTGGTAAGAGCTCTCTTCCTAGCATGCAGATGGCCACCTTCTCACTGTGTCCCTAGATGGCAGATACAGAGAAAGAGAGTTCTCTCTCTTCCTCTCCTTATAAGGCCACTAATCCTTTTGAATTATGACCACATTTAATCTTAATTACCTCCTAAAAGCCTTATCTCTAAACACAGTCACATTGGGTGTTAAGACTTCAACATAGGAATTGGTGGGGAGGGGAGGGGACACAATTCAGTCTATTGCATATGTCATGGTGTAGATTTTTTTTGGATTTAATCTGCTTACAGTTCAGTCATCTTCTTGAATCTGTAGGCTGATATATTTTACCGGTTTTGGAAGTTTGAAATCATTACTTCTTTGAGTACTTTTTAAGTCATGAATCCTTTCTTCTGTCTTCTGGGATTTCAATGACATAAATATTAAATCCTTTGATATATCCCACAAATCCCCATGGCTCTGTTTATTTTTTTTCTGTGTCTTTTCTTTGTTGTTCAGATTAGGTAATTTATTTTTTAAAAAATGTTTATTTTGAGAGAGAGAGAGTGAATAGGGAAGGGGAAGAGAGAGAAGAGGACAGAGGAGCCAAAGCAGGCTCTGTGCTGACAGCAGAGAGCCTGATGTGGGGCTCAAACTCATGAACCATGAGATCATGACCTGAACCAAAGTTGGATGCCCAACCAACTGAGCTACCCAGGGGCCCCCAGATTGGGTAATTTATACCTTTCTATCTTCCAGTTCACCAAATTTCCCCCTCTGTGTCCTCTATTCTGCTGTTGTGCCCATCCACTGAGTTTTTCATTTTGGTTATTATGTTTTCAGTTCTAAAATATCCATTTCCTTCTCTTCTTTCATTTTATTCTTATTTATACTATCTATTTGCTGATACTTTTGTTTCTTTGCTAATACTCTGTATTGTTTTATTTGTTTCAAGTATGTTCATAATTGCTCATTACAGCACTTTATGGTGGCCTTTTTATAGTCTTTGTCCGATAATTCTAACCTCTTTGTTATCTCACTATTGGTACCTATTGATTATCTGTTTTCAATCAGTTTGAGATCATCTTGGTTCTTGCTATGACTTGTGATCTTTAGTTGAAATCTGAAAACTTTGGTTCCTATAAGATTCTGGGTCTTATTCAAACTTTCTGTTTTACCGGGCTCTGGCTGACAATGCTATCAGGGAAAGGTGGGGGGAGCCACCTCCTTACTGCCTGGTCCTGGTAGAAATCTAAGTTCCCTATTTGCAGTTGATTCCTGAGGGTTGAGCTTGTTATTTCTGAGCGGACTTTGGAGACCTGGCTAGGCCTCACTGATACCTCCTTATCTGAGAGCAGTGGTGATGCTCCCAAGTAGCCTCCACAAACACCATGATGGTAGTGGAGGAGTTGCTTTAATACCTCTAAGGGGTGGTAAAAGGGCTCCTCTCATACAAACCCAGAAGGGATGGAAAGTAGTGCCTTGTTACTTCCAGGTGGGAGTAAAAAGATCCAGGCTCCCCATATGGTCTCAAATGACACCATGCCATGTGTGTGTGGGTGGGGGTGGGGGGTTGTTATTGCTTGGCAGAGATGAAAGTCCTTTCTCCCACTTGGCCTGCATATCACACAGGTAAGAAAGTAAGATGCCTCATTACACCCTGGAAGTTTAGGTTCCCCACTTGGTCTTTCCTGGTCTGGGTAGGGGTGGCTGACAGCACTTTTTTTGTGGTGTTTGGCTGGATTGTGATTACTTTATAAAAGTTTTCTGCCTTCCTAGACCTTTCCTGATTCTTTGGTTAGAGTTAACAGGCTTTTGATGGGACTTTTTTTTCACTTGTACTGTACAGTGTTTCCATCTCCAGTTTATCCAGCATCTAGTCTGAGACATATGAGACAAAAAGAAGACTCAGGGAACTCACTACTCTGTTGTTATTTAGGTCCCAGGGCCCCTAGTAAGTCTACCTTCTCTCCACCTTTCAGAATCTTTATCTATCTATCTATCTATATCTATATATTATATATGTAGATATATATTAATACATATAAATATATAATATATAAAATATAAATATATAAATATATGTATTATATATAATATTTTATATATTTATATTTAATATATATATAATGTCTAGGGTTTTTAGTCATACTTTTTTTTTAATGCTTATTTATTTTGAGAGATAGAGAGTGAGAGAGCAGGGGAGGAGCAGAGAGAGAGAAAGAGAGAATACCAAGCAGTGCAGACCCTGACATGGGGCTTGATTCCACAAACTGTGAGATCACGACCTGACCCTACATCAAGAGTTGGATGCTTAACCGACTGAGCCACCCAGATGCTCCTTTAGTAACACTTAATAGAAGGAGTAGGAGAAGGTATGCCTTACTTCATCTTCCCTGAAGCAGAAGCCTTTGCATTTGCCTTGAAAATGCCAAAAGACTTGACAAATGTATGATAAGCTGATGGATCATTTGATGGTTAATTACAGACAGGCTTTAAAGACTCAGAGACTCCTGGGAGCTGTCCAGGCTACTGGACTCTCCAGCTTAGTGGAAGAGAATTTTTCATCTGTCTTCGTATTTCTAATGACCTTGAATTTTTCTTCTGTTTTCATTTGTTTTGGTACCAATCTCCAACTGCTCTGACCTGTCCTATAACACTTTAATCAGCCTTTTAACTGCTGTCGTGTGAACCCATGCTTAGCTGGGCCTTAATAACTGGCTATGAATTGGCTATTTTTGACAATAATTTGTATTTGATATCACTGTAGCCATCGCCTAGTCTGACTGGATTTTTGGAAATTCCACAGCACTGTAGTGATCTTCAACTGCTTGTGTCAATGTTACCTCTAGTCATTGAATTGCTTTGTTTGTGGAACAGTAGAACACGTTTTCTGGAAAAATACAAAGCAGAATGAAAGCCCTTCCCTCAAGATGCTGAATAGTTTCAGAGTGAAACTAGAATTATTAAAACTAGGGGAAATTTTCTGGGACCTTTAATCTATACAGTATTCATTTACTTTTAAGGTATAAGGAACAGAAAAAAAATCATTGGCTATTTCGAGTTTTGTTATTTTCCTCTTCTGTCAATTTTGAGTATTGGCAGAAAAATAACTACAAAACATTTTCCTTTGTTCTACTAGGAATATTGAAAGAGGATGCTGCAGCCATGGTAGAAAAAGACTTTTTTTCCCTGTAAGAGAATATCTCTTGGAAATAGGAAAAATATAGCAGTCTCTCATTATGAATTGACCTTGGAGCTTAGAAGTAGTAGTTATTCCCCCTACTCTCCCGTCCATTCCATTACTAATGCAGTACGTAAAAGGCAGAAAGATGAAGTTTGAAAATTTTGGTGACTCCTAAAGAAAATTTGATCTGTCTTCCTTTATCTGATGGTATTTTTACTGGTTGTGTTTTTATGACTTAACATTCCCTTCCCCACTCTCCACCTCCAACAGGCAACAGTTTCCCTTCTTGATATTTATGGGAATCTTTTATAGAAATTTTACCTAGATGTCAGTCTATTAACCCTCAGGTACTTAGTTTGTTTCATGGGGATTACAGACATTGGAAAAGGAACTGCAAAAATACATGGACCTAAGAATCCTCAAAGGACTTGGATTCCCGTGAGCTAATGAAAGGTATTGAAGGCATTTCATCTGGTCTTTCACTGGACTGTGCATGATGACTTATAGGCATTATTTATTTATTTATTTATTAAAAAAAATTTTTTTTAACGTTTTTATTTATTTTTGAGACAGAGAGAGACAGAGCATGAATGGGGGAGGGGCAGAGAGAGAGGGAGACACAGAATCGGAAGCAGGCTCCAGGCTCTGAGCCATCAGCCCAGAGCCCGACATGAGGCTCGAACTCACAGACTGTGAGATCGTGACCTGAGCCGAAGTCGGACGCTTAACCGACTGAGCCACCCAGGCGCCCCAATAGGCATTATTTAATTAAGCATCATGATTTCCTAAAATATGGATTTAGTATGTAAATATTGGTCTCTCTGTCTTCAAAGTGGAGATACCCTTTGTACTGAACCCTCCCTCAATTTTTTCTAATCAAAGGCAGATGTTAATTGTCTTTACTTGCACAAATAGCCAGTGTCTGGCAACAGACGACTTTCTAACTTATATGAATTGGCTATTTAGAGTTTTGGGTTAAATCTATAACTCAAATTTCACTCCTTGATATAATCTGCTGAAATAATCAGGATAATCTAAAAGGCAATACCTGACAAAGGAACATAGTTACGAGTTTATAAGTAACTGGTTTTGGTAATTTTTAATGCCTGGACCAGATCAAACTAGTAAGTTGCGGAACCTGGATTTGATCCCCGGTTTGCTGGATTACAAAGTCACACAACTTTAGAGAATGAGTTATTGTACTCTTTAACATGGTGTTTCATTCTCACTGAACATAGTAAATGTTAGATCACTGAATGGATGATGAATGTTCTGAACCATGTAGCTTATTATACATCACACGTTATGTACCATGCAAGACTGCCAGCTTACAGTCTATGCATGGTCTTCTGAATACTGATGAGGGAGATGGTACTTTCTATGTGCCCGGAGGATATTATGAGTATTAATAAGCTTACATCCATGAAGAAAAAGTCTACCAACAAACTCTTGTTATTTGATGACAAGAAAAGTCTAAGTGAGTGAAAAGTCAGAATAAGTGGCTACTTAGAATTTTAAAAAATTATATTCAAGAGCATTCAGTATCAGAACAATGATTTATTAAGTGGATTTGTGGGTCTGTTTTATAGAATATATAATATTCTTAGGAAGCTTATATTTTCATGAATTATAAGCAAGTAGGTGCTGTGCAAGTGCTTAAAAGCATTTTCTTATTTTAAGAAACTTGGTTGGGGGTGCCTGGGTGGCTCAGTCGGTTAAGCGGCCGACTTCGGCTCAGGTCGTGATCTCGCGGTCCGTGAGTTCGAGCCCCGCGTCGGGCTCTGTGCTGACAGCTCAGAGCCTGGAGCCTGTTTCAGATTCTGTGTCTCCCTCTCTCTGACCCTCCCCCGTTCATGCTCTGTCTCTCTCTGTCTCAAAAATAAATAAACGTTACAAAAAAAAAAAAAAGAAAGAAACTTGGTTGTTTTTTGGGAGATCATGAGCATATGATATTTTTTAACAAACCCTTTTATATACCAGAAGAGTAACTTGAAGATTAGTTATACATATATGGCCACAGATTTCAAATATGAAAGATATATATGATTTAGCATTTACTGTCTACTCAATGTGGTAGAATAGAGCAGTTTAAAGTCACTTGTTCTGAAGTTAGATGGGTCTGGATTTCAATCCTGAAACCACCCTTAATCATAGGACTGTGGGAAGGTTATGTAGCATTTCCAGTACTAGGTGTCCTCATTTCTAAAATGCAGAGAATACAAGTCATACACATCTCATAAAGTTGGGATATTCAATGTGATAATATATGAAAAGTTCTATGAACAATATTTGTAACATAATAAAGGTTAACTGCTTCTATTATTAATATTATTGTTAACACTATTAATAAGTGATAAGAATGATGCTTTTTCCCTGTGACAGTTTGGGTAATAACTGAGTCTATATTTGTTAGCGTCACAGGATGGTAAATCCATATATAGCATCCTACCCCGTAATTTCTACTTCTTGCCTAAGGTAGGAGCAAAGAAATGACAGATTCAGTCCAAAATATCCTTGGGTGGCTCAGCTAACCCTGGTATTAGGTTAGGGATTGAGGACTGCTATGACATAGGTCTGAAAAAAAGGGGATTTCAAGATCCTTGTATTTTCTCTAGGGTATTCCAAAAGTTTGCCAATGCCTTGAAACTGCGAACCAGCCAATGTGAAGAAGGGTCCCCAGGGAACTGTTTGCTGTAGAAAGAATGCTGACTTTTGCCCTAACTTCTTTTCTGCTCACTGCAATAGCAACTTAGCTTCATAATGTCCTCTCTTGTCATGCATTCTGATCAAAGTAGTTATTTAAAGGTTGTGGCTAATAGGAGAGTAGGTACCCCCGGTATTTCCCAGAACAGAGCTCGCATTCTGGGAATCTTGGGTCCATGTGACTTCCTGAGTCAGTGATTCACACTGAGCAAGGAGATAGGTTTGGCATGACACAATCTGCAGATTCAAAGAAATCCCCTGAGAAAGGATGAGGCTGCTGAGAGTCCCCTTTGCTGGCTGAAGCTCCCAATGTATGCACAAAACACCCTATCCCAGGCCCCAGATGTGTGCAGGTTTCTAATTGCCAGTGCTGCACTAAGATTTGAAGGGTGAGAGAGTTGCAAAATCACG
Source organism: Panthera tigris (assembly GCF_018350195.1). Taxonomy (NCBI): domain Eukaryota; kingdom Metazoa; phylum Chordata; class Mammalia; order Carnivora; family Felidae; genus Panthera; species Panthera tigris. Next base: position 122,325,267 of record NC_056665.1, read on the forward strand.
AACACCGAGGGCGGTGTTAGGAAGGCAGCTTCCTGCACACTCTTGTAGGTGTTACTGAGATTATCAATTGCTCCGGGAGAAACACAGGACTGGAGGGCTTAGGGAATGTGGTGGTCCCTCTCTTCGCTGTTTCTGCACCCTGAGGTTGATATTTCCCAGAGACATGCACCCTGCATTTCCATTTCTGCAGTGAAATTAACTCGAGCTTGTCAGGTAAGTCTTTTAGGTCACCTTTAAAAAAAGGTATGTGAGCTGTGGTGCGGGTGGGCTATATCCCATTCTCTTACCTTGGACATATTTTATTGGTGCAAAAGTGGTATTTGGAAGCTTAAATGTGGAGCAGAGGTTTTGAAGAAGCCAAATTAACTACGTGGCCCTTGGGGGATAAACAGAAGGAGGGGAAGGGGACTTAGGCATTTTCTCCCTAATAAATCTCTCATTTTTCTTGGAAATTTTGCCTGTAGGCTGTTCCTGGCTCCAAAACAGGGTCTTTGGCATGAGTTACAGCTGTGATCTTCTCTATTTTCTTTTTTCTTTTTTTTTTTTTTTCTATTTTACTTACTACTGCATGAGAGCAGGCAGACAGAAGCGGGGTTGCACGTTGTCAATACAGGCTGCAGAAGTCAATAAGCAGCCAGACAGGGAGTGAAATTGGAGGAGGCAGCTATAGATTTCTTAGGTTATTTCTTGTGAGTTTTTCAGAACTTGTGTGATTCAGGCTTGTCAGATACTATTTTGAGCTGGGCTGAGACAAACACATTCCTCTGGTGCACCAGATGTTGTCTGCAGCCTCCCAATTTCCAGAGGCACCTGGGTTGGTTTTCTTGGATGTGAGGGAATGTCCAGTCAAGGGATAGGAATGAGGGAATAGGAAATTACAATGGAGAAAGTCAATGTTTTATTGCTCTGGAGTTGGGTGGAAATCCTAACATAACCCTGGAGATAATTAATAGGATAGTAGTGATGGGCTTGAGGGAATGAAGGACTGTGCCTTATTCATTTCAGTGCATGGATCAGGTGGATACTCAATATATGCATGTTGATCGAATATTAGTACCAACGTGTACTTTTTGGGTGAGCTCAGATTGATATTCTGCCTTCTTAGAATAACAAGATGGAGTAATAAGAATGGCTAATCCTGATTGGTGGGTAAATTATTAAGATATGAGTTTTGTTGAATAGTAAAATGTCCTCAAATGGAATCATTGGACAGGGACATACAAACATAGAGCCTGCCTGCCTATCCATCTCAACCCATCTCTCTCTCTCTCTCTCTCTCTCTCTCTCTCTCTCTCTCATTTATTAATCACCTGATTCCAAGAGAATTTCAGGCAGCCTATAAGATAGACCCAATGCAAATTAGCATTATTAGAGATAAAAATGACAGGTGATAAGGCTTCATTCAAAGGTCAATCTTCTGTGGTTCTGCAGTGACATGGCCTACAGATAACTGAAATACAAGAGTAACTGTAATTTTTATTTTAAACATTTGTTTTAGCCTTCCCTTCTACTAACCTCATACCTTACACTGCAAGCAAGAGCAAAGTAGACAAATGCTCTGGCCCTGACCTTTCAGAGTCCCATGAGGTAAAGCTAGCAAAAGGTAGGTAACATAGCACAAGTGATTGAGTAACATGGAGGGCTGGTTGAACATTCTGCCCTTGGGAGGCGATAAAGTTGATAATTGGGTGGTCCTTCTCATATCTTAGCCTGGGCTGGTCTTTCATAGCCACAGCGTGTTTTGCTTACTTTTTCTTTCCCTATTTGAATCATGAAACGGAAGAGCATGGTCTCCCTTCCCATCCTGCCTAATAAAATATTCTATTATTTTCTTGCTACTAAAATATTCTATTATTGCTGATCACTTCCTCTTCAGCTCAGTGTGTTTGTCACTAGCCACAGTTTACATAAAACATAGACTTCCTAGAGCTTGAATTGCCTTTAGAGTGGGTGCTGGGGACAGGGAGGGGGATTCCGGGTATGCTGAAGAATTCCTGCAACTGCCAGGTCTGGGAGCCTGGCTGGGAGCCAGAAGGATTGTGGACAGATGCTTAATATGCTAGGTTGACTTGGCTAAGCTAATATTCCCAGGTTCTGACCTGGAGCTGGGGGAGGGACACATTCATTCACTCAGCCTACACAGAAATATTGACATAATGTCTGCTATGTGTAGGATATAGAGTTCTTGGCATACTTGGCAGTCAACCACAAGGGTCTCTTTCCCCAGGAAGTCCACTCTGCTACCCAAATAGATGTACCATGCCATTATTTCACTTATTTCTCTGGGGAGGGAAAAGAGCTTTATCCCATTTCACAAATGATACAGATTGATGTTTTAAGCACCTTGCCTAGGATTGCACAGCTAGTGAGTAGATAACTCATAATTGAAATTCTGTTTACGTCAAAGTATGGGCTATTCCAATGGCACTATGCATTTTAAGCAAAGACATATTCAGAAAAGGCTCTTCTATAAGACATACTAAGGGCTGGAAAGTTTGGTTAGGGAAGCTCATGGGGGAGTAGAAATTAAGGTGGGCATTGAAGGATGAGCATATGAGAAAGAAGCGCATTTGGCTTAAAGAATAAAGAAGGTTTACTGGCTCACATGTAATGGAGAAGATCAGATAATGTTGCCAGGACTGGATCTTTCTGTCTGTTCATATCTCCTGCTGTGTTGGCTTTATCCTCAGGATCTGCCATTTGCTCTCTGGACCCTCCCCTTCTGGCAGCAGGATGACTGCAAGAACTTTAGTCCTCTGCCTAGTCCTGAGCTCACTTTTCCTCATTGGACCCAACTGTGGCTGGGCAAAACAGGAGATACCTTGATACCTTCCCTCAGAGTGCATGAGTAAAACTAGGAGAGAGGCAAATACCCCAGAGGAAAATCAGAGTGGGAAAAGGGGACTAGATGCTTGGTTGCCCACCGACATCCCCTAGCAGAGGATTTAGAAAGACAAGGGAGCAGTGGTGGTAACTGGGGGTATAGCTGGGTCTGGGTCAGGAGTCAAGACACCAGCCCTGCAACTCTGCTTTTGCCAACCGTGACGTCTTACAATGTTTTCTGAACATTGGAGCCATAGTGCTACAACTTGATAGTTTCTTCCTGCACTTGGGGGTTGGGGGTGAGAGGTCTTACAATAAAGAGGCAGAAGTGAGTACACCCAGTAAGGTAGAGTTATATCAGGTCCTTCCCCTGGCTGTTCTCCTAATTCCCCACCTCTCCTCTGAGGATGCACAAACCCTGTACCCTAGTGATGCATTGATGTTGGCTCCCGGTCACTCCCTCCAGTGTGATTTGGGTCTGAAAGATCACCAGCTGCTCAGAGATAAAGCAGGGTGAAGGAGACAGAGGGTCTCAGGGATTGGGAGCCTACTGAATGGCCCTAGGGGGATACAACATTTGTTGTTCCACTAGCCCTGTCCCAACCAATGCCTGGATTTGCTTATGCACCTGGGGGCATATGCTAAAGTCATGAGTAGGAAACTCCATGTTTGGCTCATTGAAATATAGAGCTTGCATGTCTTTTTATTTCTCAGAAAAAGCAGCATGGTAATAAGAAACAGTATTGTCCCAGGAGGAATCAGGAGACACAAGTTTGGTCTGGGCTCTGCACCTACAATTCCTCATTTAACTTTTCTCCAAGTTACTTTTATTTCTGAGTCTCAGTCTTATCTGTAAAGTGGGAATAAGTATTCCTTCCAGGTGTGTGAGGATCACACACAAAAAGTAGGCAACAGCTTACCCGATGCTAGTAAGCCCCCAATGGAGTTTTTCCTCTCTTCCTTCCTCAGATAGAATTATTTTACATACAAGCCTTGTTATTCTATCAGGAAAATCCAGGGTTATTATTTGGAAGGCCATTTCTGCCTGTGTTTGAGTCAAATTGGATTTAGCAAGTGCAAAGGGCTACCGAAGTGACTTGATAGAATTATAGCCAGGATTCAGAGGGCATTGGGAATCCTGAGCATTGACTCTTTGAGTTCCACACTGTAATCATCCTTTGAACTTTCCTCTACCTATGGCCTGTTCCTCCATGAGTGATGCCACCCCATGCCCAGCTACACTTGGGAATAATCACAGCCTCCATGTCTTTGCCTATTTTTTCTGCTGCTCAGCCTCTCTATGTTGCCTTTACACATCCCATCAGTCAACAAAATCCTCTTGATTTTATACCCAAATCCCTCTTAAGTCCATCCCATCCTGTCATCTCCAATGTTCCAATGCTACCTTGTCCCTCACCGGACTCTAATAATTGCTGCTTCACTGTGCATGGCATAAAGAGGAGCTCAATAAATGGCTGCTGAACAAATGAGGAATGAGTTAATGAGACAGATGAAATTTAGTGAAATATTTATTTAAGCCCTAAGTTTCCAAACCTCCCCTGTTTGTAAGATGGGCATGGGTTGTTATTTCTAGGAACATCTATAGGAAAAAAAAAAAAACACTAGGTGCATTAGCTACCAGCTTACCATGTTGAAGTTACGTATTTCTATTTTATGGAGATGTTTAAGAACTACATGTCAGGCAAAGTTCTTGTTTCCACAGCGGAGACCATTCCCAAGTCTTCCCATGCCCTGGGGGGACATGCTATACCATTTCCTACTCCTCTGAGGTCTCATTTCACCATCCTCATTGAGCCAGCCTCTGGGAAACCTGATCTAAACCTGTGTAATGCTAGAAGTGCCCACTTAACAGCTTGGCAGGGAGGAGAGGCGATTTACTTACCCGACTGAATTACCTGTTTACACTTCTGATCTCCCTAGCATATGTCAGGACAAGAAGATAATAGAAGAAATTGTTAACACTGCATGGGACTAGTGCATCCACATGCAAGAGAGATTTAACACATGAAAATGCTTCCTGTGCTGGTGAATCTCTTTCTCCATCTGAGCTGCCTTCTTCCCCTCATTTGCCTTGCAACAAATTTTCCTTTAAGTATCTGTGCTTAAGGTTCTTTCCCCCTGAAGACAGAAACATCTAGCTGACAGCTTACAACTCTCTACTGATTTGATGGCAGCCTAGGGACTAAAGAATAAGCCTATCCTATAGGTCTCTCTAAGGAGCTGACTCTAGGATGCTACAAGTATCTGTTCAGAAAATTCTCTTGAATGTGACTGTTCTCAAAACAGGAAGGGAAGAGAATTCCCTGGTGGGTCTCCCTTCTGCATGCTGGAGGAATGAAGTTGAGGCAAAGTCATAAGCCAAAGTCATAAGTCAGGTTGAGGATGGAGGTTTCTGGTAGAGTGGGTTGGGGATTCCATTGCAGGAGGAAGGCTATTCTTTATTTATTTATTTATTTATTTATTTATTTTTTAAATTTTTTTTTAACGTTTATTTATTTTTGAGACAGAGAGAGAGTATGAACAGGGGAGGGGCAGAGAGAGAGGGAGACACAGAATCTGAAACAGGCTCCAGGCTCTGAGCTGTCGGCACAGAGCCCGAAGCGGGGCTCGAACCCACGGACCATGAGATCATGACCGGAGCCGAAGTCGGACGCTTAACCGACCAAGCCACCCAGGTGCCCCAGAGGAAGGCTATTCTTGAATGGCTGTCCAACATGACTTGTTTGTTTCTCAGTTACTAATAGAAATTATCCACTTGTCCGAGAATCTCTCCTGCAATGTCCTACTTCAGGGCTTGAAATTCCGTTATTAGAGATCCATTCATAAGACCATGGGATGAGACACACATGCATGAATCTCGTTGTAGTACCCATGCCAAGGGCCACTCAGTAAATACTTCTGGAGTCAGACACCGGGATGGTTGCTATGAATACAAAGAAAAGGAAGTCATATCATCTACTGCCCAGGAGTGTACAGTCTGGATGGTAGTGTCCATCCTAAGAATAAGGAGAATAAGAACTAACATACCTAGTGCTTACTCTATGCAAGTCACTGTTATATGTGCTCCTCATGCCTTACCCATTTCATTGTCACAACTCTATGAGACTCATCCCTATTTTACAGGTGAAGAAACTGGACCCATGGCCATTAAGTGCCTAGCCTAAAGTGGCAGAGCTAATGTATACAAGACACATGAGAGCAGGGAGAAAAGAGGTGTGGTTAGGGAGGTTCACACACCTGAACATCTCCACTGATTGTGGACTTAACCCTCACCCTAAATGGCCCTTTGAGCTTCCTTTGAATTGTACATCACCCTCTTCCTCTTATCAAATTTAGGTACTTCTGGGAAGGGACAGAAGTCCCTGATATCTTGATATGAATTTAGTGTTCAGACATTTGAACCTGAGATGGGAGAGGGCAGAGCCTGAGGAGGCAGAGACATTTGAGATTATTTGGGTGGCTTTTTGATTTTCCCAGAGTCAGTTCTGGTCAGGAGGCTGAGAGGCAATAAAATGGCACACAGATAGAGGGAGGTTGTTGGAAAGAGAGCCCTCAATCTCTACTGTTTCTGCTGCATACTGTGACCCTGAGACTTTTTTTTTCCTTGATGCCCTTTCAGGGCTGCTTTAATTATAAGGGGGTGGAAACCCAACCCAAACTGCTTTAAGCAAAAAGGGAATTTTAGTGGAGCCCATAAGGAGAAAATCTAGGGTTTGTTCTGGATTGAGGTACAACTTGATGCAGTTTCATGTGATATTGCCAGGTTTCATGTTCTCATCTTTCAACTTAGTTCTGTTCTCCTCACCTCATGATCACAGTATTAATGCAGCAGCTCCAGACCTCAGTCTGCATAGTTTCTGTCTCAGTTGGGTGGCAAGGAGGGGTGATCTAAGAGCTCCTTTCCTGAGTAATCAGAAAAAGAATCCCTGGCTTTTCTTCTATTGACCCTGTTAAATTGTCTGCTTATTCCTGGAGCAATCACTGTGCCTAAGAAAACAGGTTATACTGATTAGCTTAGACTAATTGGCACAGGGGTGGAATGAGAGTGAGGAACCAGTGGGCCCCAAGAAAATTTAGTTTACCATAGAGAAAGGAGATAATATCCTTTGCTGAAAACTTTTCAAGTGATGACTTAACAGCACAGCTCCTTCAGACACCATTTTCTTTCCAGGGTCGGCAGCATCCGCAAGACCAACACCTTCTTTTTCTCCTTCTTACCATTCAATATATGTACTTTATTCTCAGCAGTGTGTCAAAGTAGCTCAGTGGCAAGAGGAATAGAAGGAATGGCTAAAGAGACTATAAGAATACACTGGCTTTTTCAATGGCCCTGTAGTTCCTTCAGTCTTGAGTCAGGGTTCTTATTCAGAGCAGAGGGACCCAGAACATCTTTGGTCCCACAGATGGTGTTGGTTGGGTACCGGCATATGGGGAGATATGTGGGTGGGAGCAGCTGATGTCAGGAGGGCTGAGTTGGAACATTGGATTTGAATCAGGAGGAAAGTCTTGAGGCTTCAGTTGATGAAGAGAAACCTTCTTAACTGAAAGATGTGGAATTCTGGAAGCCTCTCTGTAAGAATGATAAAAAAGAGGCCTAACTCTGAAATGATTAAAAGTCTGCTGGACACAGTCTTGAGGCATATATATGGGAGCTGCTAGAAGGGGAGTCAGGGCCTCTTGCCATGAGTACTTCTTGTCAGTGATTTCCTTCCCTTGGCCCCTGGGAGAGACAACCTGGTGGAGAAAGCTTACATTATTTAACTCTGTGACTTTGGAGGATTTACTTAATCTTTTGAGTCTAGATATCCTTATCTATAAATGGAGATTTCATGAAGAATTGTGAAAATTAAATGAAATAATTTTATGCAGAAACTAGTACAAGCTTGGGCCGGGGTAGACAATTTAATCAATGTCATTTTCAGCTTTTTTTCTCCCCATCTATAAGCTCTAGTTTACAACTAGACTACAATAGTAGTCTGTAGACAGCAATTTGGAAGTTTTTCTTTCAACTCAGTACATGACTTCATGATATAAAGCATGTGGATAATGAGTGACTGAAATTAACTTATCATTAATGCATTTATTTTGGATTTAGTATTTTTTGAGCATTTGGACCAGACCATGGAATACTGGAGGTTTTCTGGCTAGGTGGACACCCCCTCCCCCAACACAGACACACCTCCCCCTGTGATGCAGCATGGTCCCTAGATCAGAGCCACTTGTGTTAGAATCCCAGTTCTGCCCCCAACTAACCATATCATCTTGGGGAGTGAATTAAATCTCTAACCTCAGGATCTTGATTAGCAAAATGGGGATAATAATACTTGCCCCAAAAGTTACTGTAAGGATTTGAGACAAGTCATGTAAAGCCTAGTCATGTTATGATTCTCTACATTGTTAGTGCCCACTCTGTGGAATTTTACAATTTAAAATATCATTTCCCAGATGGTAGCTACACTTGTGATGAGCATAGCATATTGTATAGACTTGTCAAATCACTGTGTTGTACACCTGAAACTAATGTACCATTGTGTGTCAACTATACTTCAATAAAAAAATAAAAAAATAAATTTAAAAAAACCACCATGATTTCCATGCAAGGCAGTCCCTGGAAGGGTAGAGGCCTAGAGTACCTCATCTGGTGTTGCAGGAGCCCCCATATTGGCCATACATATATTAAATCAAAGTACACCAGACCAGTGGCTCCTAAGCTTTCTCTGTCCAAGCATAGGGTGGGGTGGAAGTCAGTTTGCTTTTTCTAAGGGATAACCCTGCCTTCATGCTTCTGTGATTTACTTATAGAAGAGATGACCGCATTGGATGAGAGGTTAGATTTCATGGACTTCAAATGTCCTTTTCTAACTCTGAGATTCTGGGTGCCTACAATTTCATTTCTATTTGGGAAGTAACCTTTATAATTGGTAATGGTGTGGTCTTAAGCAAGCTACTTAACCCCCCATCCCTTAATTTCTTAATTTTAGAATGGGACTAATTCCAGTGACTACATCTTAGGATGGTTGTGAGATTTAAATGGAAAACATGTGTCATTGTTGAGTGCAGTGTGGTACAATGTTACTGCTGCTCACAGATACCCAGTTCTCTTCTCATTTGGGCCATGTCAGGGTGACACTTTGTGGGTCCCTTGCTGTTGGATGGGGCCATATGACTAAGTCCAGTCAGTGAATTGTGGGCCAAAATAAGGTCTATAACTTCTGAATCAGAGAATTTAATGGCTGATGTGCTACTTTTGGCACAGTCACATTAACATTCAGGATGGTGGCTGTTCAGTATGCCTGACTTCCCTACCCTTGGTCAACATATCATGGAATATGAGGAAGAATGACTTCTGGTGTTTTGAGGCACTGAGAGTTTGGGGACATTTTTGCTGTTGCATAACAGCCTATGCTGACTGATATGTATAGTGTTTGACCTGAGATAGTAGCTAATATTGGGCACTTACTATGTGCCACGTACATGTTAGTTCACACTTTACAAACATACTCTAGAAAGACATACCATCATTATCCTCATATTTATAGGGGGAAACAAAGGTGATAAATGTTAGGTAACTAGCCCAAGGTCACCCAGCTAGTAAGTGGTAGAGTGAAGATTTAAACCATATCATCACTATTTTGCAGACTCTATAGACTGAGTCTGTGGTTTCCTAGTATGATCATCTAATATTAATTCTTCAGCTTCAGACCCTGTTGTTTCATTTGTAAATGATCTCCTTCATTGACTATTACTCTGCAGAATGGTGGTGAGGTTAGGAAATCAGCACAGTGGACTTCCATGGTTATCTAAATCTCAAGTTGTCACAGGAAGTCTCTCATTGCTTTGCTTAACCACTTTTTGGTTTTTAACTTATTATTTAAACAAAAGTCTTTGGTGTGGGGACAAGAAACCTGCTAAGAGTATGAAAGACTTTTTTTTTCTACCTTTGCTTGAAGACATCAAAATGATTATCTTGATTCAGGCTTCACAGAAGCAGAGAGTGAGATGGGGATTCATATGTTATTTATTGAGGGAGTGCTCTTGGGAGAAACCTGTAAGGAAGTGAGGGAGGCAGGAAAGTGCAGGGGAAGAAGCTAAGCAAAGATGTGATATAGCCTCAGCCTAGCCTCAGCTTGATCCCATGGGAGAGCTATAGAATATGATTTGTATCACAGAGCTTGTCCTGCGTTGAGGCAAGAGGATTGAGTTTTTATCCCCCTGAATCAGTTGATCATTGGCCTTAGATGTAACCTCCCAGGCATATCCAGGTTAGGTGGTTCCCACTGGCTAAAGACAGTTTTCCAGACAAATTTGCAGGTGTGAGCCAATTAGCAGCCAACACCTGTAGCAGTTGGGGAATGCATGCACCTGCCAGATAAGGGAATCTGGGAGATGCACCAATAGCATCTACTACAGTGTTTGAGGTCAGTGGCTCATCCTTTTCAGATTTGTGCTTTTTCTGGGAATGATAGGGTCAAATTAAGGAGAGGCAGTGAAGTCTGTAACACAGTAGTGGAATGTGGTATCAATGAGGCCTTAGTACATACTTTTTGTTGATATCCAAGTGGTGTGCACATGACTGTGAGGACTGGGTGGGCACAGAGCTCTGCCTTGACCTTTGGATCTGGAGCTAATACATTTTGTCTGGTCACCTGGAAAAAGCTCTTACTTTCTACCTTTTTAAATGGGCATGGTGGCTGCTGAAAATGTTTTGGCAATTCTTGGGTTGTTTTCCTTCCTAGTGAAATAAGTAGCTTCAACCTGGTACAGAAATAAGTAGCTTCAACCTGGTACAGATTCAACAATTTAGCCCAATAATATTAATGCTAACACCAGTATCAGCACAGTTTATGAAGTGCCTATTATGTGCCAGGGGCTTTAGTTGTACTAACTATTTTATCTAATCCTCCCCATTAGTCTGTAAAGTAGGAATCATAGGATCTCTTTTATGGTCCAGGACAATAAATAACAGGGAAGGTCGGCAATTTGTCCAGGGGCACACTGTTAAAACACTTCGTATAAAAGTAGTAAAGAAAACAAATCCTAGCATCGAAGAACAGATTAGGAGAAAATGGTGAAAAGCCATATCATCACCAAAAAGTACAAAGTATCATACTGTGTAATAGGGAAGCCCCACTCTTTTTAGTAATATCAAAATGTTGCTATGTTTAGTGTGGGGGGAGGAGAGCAAGGCAAGGTTCACATGCTGGAGATGGGATTTGATTCCAACTCTGTTTGACTCTAAAGCTGAGACACCTTATTACCACACTGTTTTAATAACCATGTGATTTAAAAATGTCTACCTGCTGGGTCCTGAACCATAAATTCCAGTATGGAAGAATGGCTAACCACCCAGGCCTTGGAGACAGACAGACCTGAGTACTGACTGGCTCTATAACTTGGGACAAGTTATATAACCTCTCTCAGCCTGTTTCCCATTTGTCAAATGGGGATAATGATACTTAGCTTTCATGACTCTCATGTGGATTAAATGACATCATTTATATAAAAGGCCCATCATGTAAAAAAAAAAAAAATAGCCAGTCTATACTAGTCATTATAGTACATCCATAAGGATTCTAGCTGGGGAGAAAAAGACAGTTTCAACTCTCTGTTGTTTAATAATAAACTACAAAATTTGGTAGCTTAAAATGACAATGATTTGCTATTTCTCATGGCTATGGGCTGACTGGGTGAACCACCCAGTTAGTTATGTTTCATATAATGTCAGTCTGGTCACTCATGGTTACATTTAGCTGGAAGCCTAGCTGAGCTCCAAAAGGGATGTCTAAGAAGGCTGTAGTCCTCTTTCACATGCTTCTTATCACTCAGTGGTCTAGCCTGCGCTTCGTATATGATGACTAGATTCTAAGAGCTCCAAAGTGGAAGCATCCCTGCCTATTTTAGAGTTGGCACACTGTTACTTCTTTAGGTAAAGCAAGTCACATGGCCAATCCAGATTCAATGGGCAGGGAATCAGACTCTAAGTCTTATTGTGCAGAATGGCTTGTGTATTGGAGGGGGAGGAATTGTTGGCAGCTGTGTTAGCGTTCTCCAGAGGAAGAAAACCAATAGGATATATACAAATATATATAAAGGGATATTTCTTGGTTCACACAGTTATGAAAGCCAAGAAGTCCCACAATCTGCCATATGCAAGCTGGAGACCCAGGAAAGTGGTGGTGTAATTCAGACCAATTTTGAAGCCCTGAGAATTGGGGATGAGGTGGGGCTGATGGTGAGTCTGAGAGCCCTAGAACTAATGTATGAAACCAGTGCATGAACCAGATGGATGTTTTAGCTCAAGCAGAGAGTGAATTCACCCTTCTGCTCCTTTTGGTTGTATTAAGGCCCCCAGGGGTTTGGATGAGGCCCACTCACATTGGGGAGGGGTGTTCTCTGAACTCAGTCTACTAAATAAGATGCTAACTTCTTCCAGAAATAGCTTCATGGACACACCCAGAAATAATATTTTACCAGCTCTCTGGGTATCCCTTAGCCCAGTCACGTTGACACATAAAGTTAACCATCAAAGAAGCCATACTTGGAGACTGTATTTCATGGGGCATTTATTCTAGACCTTACTGTCCCAACAGAGTGCTACACTGGGGATACAGATATTTACCATGAAGGCCAATACTCTGGAGAATGGGTTAGTGTTTTTAGAGAAAACTTCAGAGGACCTGGGGCTTCAGTTGGACCCTGAGTGAAGGATGAAAAATTTCTATGGAAAAAAAAGGAGAGGGTCTATCGACTGTTTTGATTGTTCACCCACAGCAACCAGCATAAACTCAGTATGAGTTGGGGAGGGAAGGTGGAGACCCTGATTTTAACTGTCAAATTGATCTAGAGTTGTCAGATGGGATAATTTAACCCTCAAATGAGGGTGATTTATCCTGTGTATTGTAATCAGACAGTCGTCTAAGTTGCTCCCCATGAGCTCTGGTAAATCACTTTTAGTACATATTGAAAGTGACAATATTGTATTTTATCACCAAATTGCCGTCTTACAGTAATAACTAATGCATGTCATCGGCTTTGGCTCCAGTGCTGAATTACACTTACTTGGAGGCGCATAGATCCAGACAGGAGCTGTCACTTCCATTTCCTTGCCCATACTGGGGCCAAGAGGCTGGTTGGGAAACTGTGAATGATAGGTGGATGGTAAGTTCTTTGATGACTAAAGACAAGGATCTTGTTTAGACAGAGAAATAAGGACTGGTCAGGAATCAGGCTCCAATTATCTCTTACCTGGATTCCAGCTACTGCCTCGTAACTGGTCTTATCACCAGACACCTCAAAACCATCCTGCCCTAGAGCCCCCATAGTACCCTTTCTGAGATGCAAGGTACACCATGCCAGCCCCTTGCTTGAAACCATCACAACCTGTCATGGCCTGTGGGATGTTGTCCATGTTCCTTAGCTTCCGCCTACAAGGCTCTCTCTCCATGGTCTGGCTCCTGCCCAACTGTCCAGCCTCATCCTGCACTACTCCCATCTTGAATTTTCTGTTCTGCGCGCGTGCGTGCGCGCGCGCACGCACACACACACACACACACACACGCACACGCACACACACACCATGCTCTGCTTCTCTGCACCATTGGTCTGTCCTGATCTCTGTTTGGGATGTGCTTTCCCGGCTACCCCACACTGACCTCCTTTGCCTAACCAACTCCCCAAGTCATGGATGATATTCCACAAACATCCCTTTCTGGAAGCATTTGCACATGCTTTCAGGCTGTGCTTGTGATGCCCTGGGCATCTTACTCTCCTTGTTGTTTTACTTGTCACATTGCATTATCATTACTTATTTATGCCTCTAGCTCTACCACTAGACAGACAATGTATGAGCTCCTTGAAGGCAGGACCTTGTTTTAATATTGTTGGTATCCCAACCAACCAGCACATGAATGATTAGCCCAGAAGAGATGCTCAATAAATGTTTGTTGAATTAATGGGTTTGTGAAGAGAGCTCTTAAGGCGGTCACAGAAACACATGAGCAGTGGAGACTTAGAATTCCCACCCCGATTCTGGCTTTCCCTTTAGCTAAGGGTTTTCCTGTTTTGATGTTACATATCTGGATTGGAATTCATGTGAGTATTAACTGCGAAGGTGAAATTCATATGGCTCTGGGACAAAAGCCTGGGCAAGGGCAAAGAGATATATTAGTTTGGTATTGCTTGGAGGTATTTTTACATTTAGCATTAAGTGAGAAATTAAGCAAATCTTCACACCTATGAATCTGAGATCTGCTGTATTTCTGGAAGTAAGGTTGGATGATCATTTCATTTGTGTTGGTGGGTTGGGGATGCCAAATCTCACGAGGGTCCTAAACTATTTGTATTCAGTTCCCTGTTCCCCAATCTTGCCCTTAAAATTAAAGAATGTGAGAGGAAGTTCTGGATGTGGCAGGAGAAGGGAGAATGCATTCCCACATTACCAGCCAAAGTACATAAGCTCCTTGGAGAGAAGTAAAAGGTCTCTGAGCCCAGGAAGTGGATCTCTCCTTTCATACTGCAATCTGTAGGCAGACTGGGCAAGAAACTTCTTGCAGGCTAGGAGACAGATGTCAGTGTGTGCTTTACAAGGAAACAAGGCAAGTGCAGGAACAAGGTGGTAGGGGTCTTCAAAAAAGAAGAAAGTCATTATGAAAATGACTTGTGAAAGTCATTTTGGTAGTAATGATAATAGTACTATTAATCATAACAATAACGATTTTTATATGCTGAAAGTTTTCTACTTGCTTGGCACCATGCCAAGCTTTTTACTTGGACAACTTGACTTCAACTCACAACTTTACAAGGCAGATAAATTTCATTTCCATGCTACAGATAAGGCAAAGAGACACAAACTTGCCCGAGGTTACATAGCTGAATAATAAATAATAAATGAAGGAACTGGGATTTGAACCCAGACAGTGTAACACAGCACTTTAGACGTAACCTTGGCACTATATTACTTTCCCAATAATAATAGTAACAAGTGCAACAAATGTTTATTGGATGCTAATTCTGTGCTGGATACATTGCCAAGCCCTTTACGCGGAGAGTCTCATTTACTCTTCAGCACAACCTGTGGGGCAGGTTTTTATTTTTGTCCTCATTTCAGAGATAGAGTGACTAAGACTTACAGAGAGATTCAGTAACATTTCCGAGGTCATGCTGCTAGTTCATGATTGAGTCTGAATTCATTCTTAGGCTCTGTATCTCCTGAGACCCTAGTCCCATTTTTTATTTTGGTTTGGAAAGCATTTTCTACCCCATCAATCTAGCTCTCCCTTTTAGCAGCCATTTCTCATCTCCTACCTGACAATAGGATACAACGAAAATTTTCATCTTCTTTGAGGGCAAGGCCATATGGCAATGAAGTGTATGGTGGATTCTGTTGGGGAGTGTGGGCTCCTGAAGCAGTAGTGGTCAAGAGCTAACTGTATATCAGAGTGGATGGTGTTAGATTTGGGTGACTGGGAACCTGTTTCATGCCACTGTGTTTGAAGCCAGATGCAGTGTCATGATGCTGCATTAGGGACTTTATATTGATGGCCAAGGGAAACTGACCCCCTGTAGGTTTTTAGTACATTGGTGGTTAGGACTTTATGTGTGTGTGCATGTGTGTGTATATGTATAGACAGATACACACAAAGTCCTGACTACCAATGTTACCAACACACAGTTTTTGGGGGGTAGGAGGGTACATTTGTATGCAGAGCACTCAATTTATGCTTTTGGGCCGGGGAAACTAAAAACAAACAAACAAATACAAACAAACAAAAGTGAAGTGGTTCCATTTGCCCTAAGCTGACTTGGAAGTCTAAGCAGAGAGATAAGGCAGATGAGTATATGGACACTATTTTCATAGATTAATTTGGCTGATTAGTGTATGTTAACACCATTCATTCATTTATTCATTCATTTATATGTAGAGAGAGAACACAAGTGGGGAAGAGGGACAGGAGGAGAGAGAGAATCTCAAGCAGGCTCCAGGCTCAGCACAGAGTTCAATGTGGGGCTTGATCGCACAACCCTGGGATCATGACCCAAGCCAAAATCAAGAGTTAAATGCTCAACCAACTGAGCCACCTAGGTGCTCCTTAAAACTTTTTGAAATTATAAAACCTGAAAAAATTTTAAAAAATAAAAACCTTTATGAAACATTAAAATTATAATCTTCATGTAGGAAAGGTAATAGAGCAAAGTTTATACCACTTTGCAATTAGTGATTCATATCTTTACATGTGAGTGTCAGACTTTTGAAATGCTATTATTAATAAAGTTAAGAGGCTGCTATTGAGAATGATGCGATAAAATTTATCTATCTTTTCATCACTGTATCTGGGTCACCAGAAACAAATGTGATCATTTTCAACCTCCAGGTAAAACACTTACACTGTTTGCCTTCTGGTGCTGTCATTTGTTGCACTTGGGAACAAATGAGCAGCTTCAGGGTAAGGATGGAGGAGTAATGTGTAGGCAAAGGAAAAGCTAGGAACTGGATTAAGAATAGATATTCTCACCTAAAAACTATGAATTTTAAGATTACCTATAGGGTCCACCTCAATTTAGGGAACGCCCCATGGATCTGAGAAATGGTAATTGAAACATCCTGGACTGGCTAGGAGACTATTGATAGCTTAACTGCTGAGAAGCCTCAGGCCAAGGTGTCAGCTTTCATGTGATGTGGTGACCCTGACTTTGGTCCATTGCTATAGGCAGAACCTCTAGGTCTTGTCTCAGGACTTTCCAAACAGGTTCTCAAAAGTGGGTCCTGGTGATGAAGAGTGGGGGCTAGGAGGAAGCACCCTTTCCCTTCATGTGGCAAAGACTCTCTGGTTGATGGTGACGATGGAAAGGAGAGCACAGTATGGGGACCCAGCACTCCCACCTCTAGACAGTTTTCTTAGGAAATGCTAGAGAATTACTACGGCATGGCATCACAGGTCATTGGAGGATGGGAGGAGTGACTCACCTGTCTGAAAGTGAAGTTCTGTAGTCAAGGCTGTTGTTCTGTGCCCATTTCTCTTTTCCCCCCTCTTTTTACCTCTTTTGCACCAGGTGAAAAAGGCTCAGGGCATGGCTCGACAGGTGCTTTCCCAGGTAACCATCCCTGGACTGGATGTCCAGTTTCCCCTTTGAATGTCCTTGCGTTCTTCAGAACTCTTATCATCACTGCAATTTTATATCCATTCTTGAGGTTATTAGATGAATGTGTGGTACTTCCTATGAATTGTGTGTTTTGTCATTTCTGATTACCTCCCCAGTATTGGCATATAGTAGTCAATCACAAATGTTTGTTAAATTGTTGGTTCGCAACCCTCTAGGGAGCTTCCCAGGTGTAATGTGAAACTGGCCCCTGTACTCAGAGGGCAGAGAGACACTGAAGGAAGAGGCAGGGGTTGGTAGGTAGAAGTTTTAAAAATAGCAAAGGGAATTTACATACAGGATTTGTCTTGGGTGGCTGCAAGATGAGTAGATCCTTGGATCCACCTGGCAAATGTTATAAGTTTACATAAAGGCCTTAGGGTGCCTGGGTGGCTCAGCTGGTTAAGTTTCTGACTCTTGATTTTGGCCGAGATCATGATCCCAGCATCGTGGAATCGAGCCCCATGTCAGACTCTATGCTTAGCGTGGAGCCAGTTTAAGATTCTTTCTCTTCCTCCCTCTGCCCTCTTCCTCCACTCACACTTGCTCTCTCCTTCCCTAAATATAAAAATTTTATATATATATATATATATATATATATATATATATATATATATATATAAAAGTTTATGTAGAGCCCTTAACTATTTGAGTCCCTGCAAATGGTTTCAACACCACATCACCCTTTCAAAGCCACATCCTTGGAGCAGCCTCTGGGAGTGTGAAAGGTAAGGAGAACCCACATTCCCGAGACAGGGGTGGGGGCAAGGGGCCCTGAGTGCCTGGGTCTACCTCACATGTCAGTTGGCAGTCACATCTTTTCAATTACATTCCCTAACATAAATGCATAAATAAACTTTTCAGAACAAAGGTTTTGAATAAGCTGGTAGGGAGACAGCTAATATTCTGAGGTGAATTAAAGAGACAATAGTGTTAATTGAGAGAAAGGTTCCTCTCAGAGTCACTATGTCTTTTTTTTTTCTGGGAATGAGTGTGCAGTTCAGCACAAAACAGAGCTAAAGCTTAGCATTCTAATGTGAGCCCATCGATCAAGAAATCAATCAACACTTATTTATCCAGTGCAGACTGTGTGCCTAGCACAGTGCTAGCAGCTAAGACTTTTGGGAAGTAGCTTTGCCTCTTTTCTTCAGTTCAAGAAATAGGGTTACTAAGATCTGTAGAAGTATGGAGGATGGAGGGCTAGGGTAGGGGCTTGGGTGGACAAACTGTTGGATGATTGCTGTAACTAGAAAAGTGCTGTGAGAAGCCAGTGGCATTTGAGCTACAGCATTTTCTCTGTGGGACCCAACACCCTGAACTCAAAAGTTACTCTTTCCCAAGTAAGATGTGGATAGGAAAATGGCTCTGATAATTATTGCAAAGGTATCATCTTAAAAACAAATGAAAATCACAAGGTACCTACTTGAACTTGGAAGTATGAAATAAAGGAAGCAAACTGTTCCCAAGGGGAATAATTGTGGAGTTAGTGACTCTGAATTGTGTTGAGTTAGCAGGGTTCTGCCTGTTAGGTGTGGGGATGGTGGTGGTGTGGGGGGGTGGTCTAGCTTAATGAACCTTTCTCTCTTGAAATGTGACAAAATGTGTATCCCTCGGCTACTCTGAGATGTTGATCTCTAAAAATGCAAAAGGAGAATTCCTCCTCAATCACATTTGTATGGAAACAAAGGATAGGAAGGGAAGACATGCCTGTGAGAGGAAAGACTATGTGGGCTATGGATACATTCAGATGCCAAAATGGCTGCTCATTTTCAGCCTCTGCCCTAATTTTTTCTCTCCTCCTGGAATCTATGATGAAAGTTTACATTTGGGAGACAGGGGAACAAATCAGCCTAGGTTTTTAGTGTGCTAGGAGCTCTTTATAACCACCCCCACAGCTCCTACTCCCTGGGCCCCACCCATCAACACACGTGCGCGCGCACACACACACACAGTGTTCATTGTTTGGGAAGTTTGAGCAGAGTTGTCTTCTGAATGACAGGGCCTCATCAATGTAGAATTTGTGATAATCTGGTCCTTGGGCTAAAATGTTTCCACATTATGGAAGTGAGGAGTTGGGGGAAGGAAAGGGGTTTGTTAATTAAGACTAAAGCCTAACTGTTTGCAAGCCTAGCCTAGTTACGGCTGACTCTTATCTCTTGGTGCAAACATTTATTGGTTTGTCAAGACCTCTTTTCTTCTTCTCTGCCCCATGTAGTCATTTTATTCATAAAAGGTAATAAGTTTGCATTTATTCTTAAATGTCCTTTAATGCCCAGCTCATTAGGCAGTCCAGTTAGGACCTCTTAGCTAGGTTTTACTGTATTATTGTTGTAAAAAAAAAAAGGGATACTAGCTTTGAGAGGAAAGTTGTCTGCCTAAGGAAATATTTTCCCCCTATGGGCATGAAAACATGAACAAGCATATGCAGAAACTGAAGGGTAGGGAGTCAGAGCATCCTAAGTGAATTCCAGGAAAGGTGATTAGTAGTCTAGGTTCAAGTGGGAAGTACATCCCATGGGAACTCTTGAACAGAACTAAAGGCCACTCTTTGGATGAGGGATTCCTATGTTACCCTGTTGGGGATGGAGCTTTCTTCTCCCACATTTATCTCCCGCATTTTTGCTACCATCTAGTTGTTTTGTTATTGCGTTGCCATTACATCTGTCTTGCAGGAGACACTCTCAAGGAAAGTCTATCTGGATGTCTTCTTTTCCTGTCTGTCTTCATGTCTGTCCGTTCTGAATTTGGATCCAATGTCTACCCTTAGACCCTAGGCCTTTCCCCACATCTCTAGTGTGGAAACTCTTCAGCCATGGGGTCTACACTCCTCTCTTCATTCTCAGGGCCCCCAAGGGAATCAGGAAATGCCTGGATAGACTGTTGGACCAAAGTTCCCGTCTTCCTCCCTCTGTGGGTTTCGATCACTTCTTTCAGTAACTAGGTTAGTTTAATTATTTATGGAAGGACATTCATAGTGCAAGAGGAAATGTCCTGTAGAGCATTTATCAAGGAATTGGCCTTCGTAATCTGATTCATCCCCAGAGCAAAAGCAAAATATCTGGGCTGATGATTCAGTTATTACCTTTGAGGGGATGTAGGATGAGACATCTACAGTTGGTGGGGTTTGAATCACTGTGGTTGACTCAATAGATGAACCTAGAATCTGCAGGAGGTACAAAGTCTGTGTGTTGTCCCAATCCTTTCAATAGTATAATGAAGAGCTCACTGCTATTGTCATCAGTGTACAGTGTGGAAACTGAGGCAGAGAGAAATTAAACTGCCTTGCCCAACATTTCTAAAATATAAAGTAAGGTAGAGTCTGGATTGGGAAAGAAGGAATCTAATGCCGTAGCTATGTTTGTAACACTCTAGAATCCTGTCCTGTACAAAACAGCCTTTTGGTTGTTGACCGTTTTATGTCCCTGGATTATATGATCATATCTAGCTTCCTAGAGCTGGATCTACTGATTGGCATAAATGGCAGGCTCAGCAGTTGGTCAGGAATCTCAGCATGATGATTTGGTGGGACTGGAAGAAGTAGCAAATAGAGCCAGGATCCAATGTGCCTAGGACAAGCCAGCCTGCTTCTGCCACTCCCTCCATCTTTGACTTAGCCAAGCTCCTTAATTTTTGAAAGTCTCAGTTGTCTCATTTGGAGGATAACAGTAGCCTCTACCTCTCACTGGGTTGTGAATATAAAAGAAAGGAAAGAGTACATGGAAGGTACTTGGTAAACAATTAAGAGTTTTAAAAATTTTAGCTGAGGTCCTTTGGCCCCTTACAGTATGACCCAGTAATCCCAGTTACCCTGGGATACTCTTTCCCAAACTCTAGTATCCAAGCCATGGCCTGGTGTTAAAAGTTCAGTTTCCCAGATTCCTCCATAGGTGATTCAGGTTGGACCAGGTGATGCTGATGCAGAGATCCAGAGACTGCCATGGAGAAATTCTGGCTCAGAGGCCGGCAGAGTCCACGTTTTCCACTAGAATCTCCACATTCCTTCAGTCTTTTCTTACCCTGAGATACAAGTGTTAGAAACACCCTTAGCAATGCAGTCCACTAAAGGCTTTATAAGGTCAATGAGTAATAATGTAATTATTACAGGATGCCATCCTGGACTAGTATATTTTCTTCCTCTTCCCCATTTCCCCTCTTGGCTCCCTGCCCCTCCTCTTCCACCCAGCTTCTATTTGCACCACAGTCCGTGGCATTTTTGAACTTCAGGGCTCCTGTCTGGCTCATTATTCATTTAGCTGAGGAACTGCAGCACCTAATTAATAGGAAATTAGCTGTGAATGTAACATTTGGCCTGTAGTCAAGGCACAAGAAGTTATAAATATATACCATGTGAGTGGCCTGGGCACCTGATTCCTGGCAGCTCTAGAAGTGGTACTTCCTGTGTTGTTCCAGGAAGTGCAGTCATAGGTCAAGGGCATCTGGGAGCTAGGGGTTACTGGCCCAGAGGGCCAAGGGGATTATGCTGGGGAGCACAAGGCCCTGTCTACTTCATCTCATTTCACAAACAGCACATTTACTTTCCTCAAGTTTAATGTCTCTTCAAAGGCCAGGCTGGAATAGAATTGAAAAGGAAATTGGAACAGGGGCTGGAGAGGCCTTAGAGGAAAATTGTAGGGTCCCTCACAGGGTGTGCCAAGCACTGTTCCCTCAAAGACACTGCAGACCTATTCTTGTTCCAGACACTTCCATTTAGCTTCTTCCAGAGGCATATGAGTTGAGCTTTATGTAATACCCTGATAGTAGGGACTTGTGCATTGAAGGCCATGCCCCTGATGCCCATGGTTATGGCCCATGGAACTGAGGCCCAGAAGGATTAAAAATCCTGCCCATCGAGCTAGGGGCAGAGCTGGGATTTGAACCAGGGTTCCGTAACCCCCATGTCTGATGTGTTTTGTAGGACATCAGCACTGCCTGACTACCTTAAAAGGAGAGTCCACCTGGGAGGAGAAAACTGTTTTTAAAAGCACCAGTAAATAAAGGATTGAGGAGGAGAGGAAGGAACCAACGGTCAAGGGGCACCTCTAGGGGTTTTGTTGGTGTGGAGGAAGCAATGCCCAGGGACTGGAGCTTAAGTTATTTTCTCTAGATTCACCTGATTCAAGTCATCTTACTTTTCTTTTTCTCAACTTCCCCAGCAGAGAAGTAGGAATTGTGCAACCTGTCTTTTCCCTTGTGAGAGTGAAATCTGCTGATAAAAGGGTTGGTTCAAATTCTAAGTCTGTTTGTTATGACCCAAACCATGAAGGTGGGGTTCAAGAGAAAGATGCTGGGTTGTTGGCAAAGCAGGTGGAGCCGGGAGGAACGGCCGGTCTGACTACATTAGGGAACAGAAAGCCCAGAGTAAGTGCAATATTTTGCCAGCTTTATTTAAGAGATCGATCGAAGCCTCTTTAACACAGGCTTCTACCTGAGAGCGATATAATGAATCCGGCATTTATGTGTCTCTGGAAGGAGGCTTCTGAAAGAGGAGAAAAATAGAAAAGAAATTGCATCTTTGGGTAGGTCCCAGAAGGGGCTGCTCTGAATGAGGGAAATAACTCATTGACGATGTCACAGAGCAGAAGATAGACAGAGAGGCTGCATGTTGCTTAAGCTGAAGGAGGACAGATTTTCCCCTGGAAGGAAAGTGTGCCTCCAGCCTTGCTCAGGGAAGGGAGGTATAAATCAGGGCCCAGCTGAGAACACAGGTGTCACGGCTGCCCTGAGAGAAAGATAATACATTTTCCTCTCCCCACCTCTACCCATTAGCCAGGGGCATTTCTTCACATTCCTCTGAGGAAGGGCTTTGTCCTTCTTGGTTTCTTATCCTCTGGGCAATGTTACCAAATCTTTACCATCCCAGCCAGTGCTTTGGCACAAAATGGCTTTGGAGTCAGAAAGATTTGAGTTCAAACATCACATTCTCCACTTATAAGTTTCCTCACCTCAGTATACCCTCAGTTTCTTATTGTATTAAAAATATTTGAGGGTTTTTTTTTAAGAGGATTAAATGATATAATAGTCAAAACACCTCATATAGCATATGATACACAGTTGGGTCTTAAAACAATTATTGCCATTATTGTAATATAAATAAGAGGGTCAAGAATAACACTTGAGACTTGAAAGTCACTAATTAATCACTTTCTGTTTTCTTATCAAGGTCATATCGGCAATAATGACGTTAAGAAAAGATGTTTGATACTTTGTTCTTTTGTCAAATTTTCCCCTCCCTCAGCCAATCCTAAACCACAATCTAGACCAAGGTCAACCCCAACCCTAATCCCAGCCCTAGACCCAACTTGACCCCAAACCTGTATCAAACTGTAATCCCTATGGTCTTACCAACCCTATCCCAACTGCATTAGTCAGGGTTCTCCAAAGAAATGGAAACAATAGGATGTACATATATAGAGAGAGACACTTATTATAAGGAGTTGACTCATGGCACTGTGGAGTCTGGCAAGTCCCAAAATCCGCAGGGTGAGTTAGGAAGCTGGAGGACCTAGAGAGCTGGTAGTGTAGTTCCAGTCTGAGTCCAAAGGCCTGAGATCCAGGAGGGCTGATGGTATAATTCTAGTCTGAAGGCCAGTAGGCTTGATGGCCAGGAAATGTTTTAGATTCTGAAGACAAGAAAAAAAGCCAATGTCCTGGTTCAGAGGCTACCAGGTAGGAAGGATTCTCTCTTATTCAGGGGAGGGTCAGCTTTTTGTTCTATTCAGGCCTTGATTTAAATGTTAATCTCATCCAAAATCACCCTCACAGAAATACTCGGAATAATGTTTGACCGAATATCTGGATACTATGTGACCCACTCAAGTTGACATGTAAAATTAACTATCACACCAACCTTATCCCTAACCCTATCATCAACACTTACTCCAAGCCCAAGGCCAAACACAACCCCACCCTAATAACGACTATTAAATATTGCTAAGCAATGTTAGTGCCTCAGGTTTCTTCTTTGTAGTGGGGATACAAATCCTATTGTAGCCACCAAAGCTGCTAATCAGGGTGATGAAGTCACACTGGAAAGGAACTCAACTTGATAATATACCTCTGGAATGTGGTGGAATTGAAAGGGAAAAGAGATCATAAAATAGATTCTCACTCAGATAGTAACCCAATATGATTAATACCTGCCTTTGGAATGAGGAGCTGCTCAGACACACAGAGAGACTACCATTTATTGGTGCTGACTCCTGCCCCATTCTCTTGGCCAAACTTTATTTTAATAGGATCTGTGTGAAATTGGGATGACCAGAGACAGGGCATGGGCACAATGCTCTGAAGATGTCTTATAAATATTGTCAATATTTATACTCAGGTCATTTGGGCTTCTGCCAGATTCCTCTCTTAGATTTATCTCACATGATAAAAATGAAGCTTCCTGGTTTTTAGAAACAGTACTATAAAATCACAAAGTTTTAGAACTGAAAGGTATGATTAGCCCAGTGGTTCTTAACTTCAGAATAACTGATACCTAGATGCCAATTGGTCCATCTCTGTGGATGAGCTCTGGGCATTGGTATTGGTGTTTTTGGAAGTATGCTTCTAGCACTACTGTTGCCAAGTGGCTCCACCATCTAGACCAAAGCCCTCATTTTACAGATAGCAAAAGTGAGACTCAAAGACTTTAAGTGACATCATAAAATCAGATATCTAGGGGCAAAGCCAATATCCAATGTCTCACAACTCCTGGTCCAGTGCTCTTATCAAACACCATACCTTCACTCAACTTGTTTTGTCAGATTTACAGCCAAAGAACAATGAAACCATCTAGAACCTTCATGGTGAGTGGTACTCTAGCTTGGCCCATGTGAAGTTTTTGCTGCCATACCCGCTTAAAGCCTCTCATTCCTCGGCACTGGCTAGCCTCTTATTCAGAGAGGTAGGTGCACTGGGGCAGAAACAATTCTTTACTAAACCATTTGGAACAATAAAGAAATAAATCCTAGCCCATCAACCTTGACCAGACAGCCAAAGGTTGTGCTCACTTGGCACTGACCTTATAAAGACAGATTGCAACTTTGGGGATCCATTTTGTTGTTGTTGTTGTTGTTTTCCTTCTGGGCACTTAGAGTTCATGTTCGCCAAAGAGAGTCCTGGGAATTGTAGGTCTAATGCTATTAGCATCTGCTTCATCCTCCATTCTTTTCTAATCTTTAAAAGGTGTTTAGATTTTTAATGAACTTTCACTAAATACTAAATGAATTGTTATTTTTAAATAGCTGACTGGAATGCAGCTTAAGTCTTTTTTTTTTTTTTTTTTTTTTTTTTACTTTTCCAGTGTTTGTTTTTGAGAGAGAGAGAGAGAGAGAGAGAGGCAGAGCATGAATGAGGGAGGGACAGAGACAGAGGGAGACTCAGAATCTGAAGCAGGTTCCAGGCTCTGAGCTGTCAGCACAGAGTCCGATGAGGGGCTTGAACCCATGAACCATGAGATCATGACCTGAGCCGAAGTTGTACGCTCAACCAACTGAGCCCCCCAGGTGCCCCAATCCATCTTAAATCTTGACTTAATGTATTTAGAAAATATGGAAGCCTCTGAAACAGACCAGCAAGGCAGCATGTGGCTTTGTCCTGGGTAGTAGTTCTTTATCACCCAGAGTATACATAGGGGGTTCTGTATTCATGTAGTCAGCATTTAAATAACGTTTATGCATTCCTCCTGGGTCTAGAGAATTTGGCACAAGGGAAAACTGAAGTGAATCAGACTCAGCACTTGACCTCAAGAAGCTTAAATTGAGGATGAGCACCCTCGAAAACCCACACCATAAACAATATGATGTTTCCCAAATGTTCTACAATAGGAGTTCAGGGATTAGTGAAATTACTTGTGCTTGAGGGATAGGGGAAGGTTCCAATGATAATGTGACGATTTAGCTGAGCCTTGGAAAACTGATGGGATTTAATACAGAAATAAGTGTAAATCACGTGGGAAAGGGAACAGCATGAGCAAAAGGAGACAAAGAGGAGGGAAGGGATTTTTATGGGGGTGTATTTGTTTTTAATATGGTAGGCAGGGGAGAACCAAATGAAAAACTTTAAGTGTAGAAGTCAGGGACTCTTAAGAGTTGGATTTACACTGTTTCCTCACCATATCTCTTAGAGATAGTGTTATCATTATGCCCACTTTGCAGATGAGGAAACTAAGGCTTAGAAGTCAGTAAGCCAGTGAGGGGCAGAGCTAGGATTGGAACCCAAAGGCATATTCTTTCCAAAGCCAGGATTCTGCCACGAGTGTTCAGAGAGAACGGTGGCACCATTATGGGGGAAGAAGAGATACACATTCACTTTGGATGTGTTGAGTTTGAGGCACTCATGAGACCTGCAAGAGGAGAGGTGAGTTTGGAGCTTGGGAAAGAAGTAATACAAAAGAAAAGGAGTTTGTTTCTGGAAGTTACATCCCAAGGTTGGCATATTCAGAACACCAGTCAAGTTGACTCACCCTGTGGAATTTCCAGATGGGAATTCTCGCAGCTCATCTGCAAGGCTGCTTCTTAGTGTGTACATGGTTTGCCAGACCTATCTTCAAAAGCTGCACTCAAGGTTTTCTTTTTTTGAAATATCTCGGCTCCTGTCTCCTCCATGTGTGCTTACAGTGCTGTTTCCATTTTTCTGAAGGGACTTTGCAACTTGCTGGTCCCATTGCTGGCTGCCAAGATGTGCCTCTGAGAAGCATCAAGCTGTTCTGCATTGGGTGGAGCGAGCACTCCTAACCCTGTGACCCCAGTCATGAAAAAAACCCTTCAGTTGTAGGAGGAGCTAAAGATGATAAGCATGTGCATGGAGAAGACAGTTCTTTCCAGCAGGTGGAAAGACGGGAGGGCAGCAGGGAGCTTTGGTAGCCTGAGAAAGCTTTTGTACCTCAGGTTAAAGAGAGATGTTCAGTGAAACTCCTTCTGCTTCCAAATCCCTTGTTGTTTCCTGACTTCAGTTAGCAGTGCTGTAATGACTGGAACTAGAACTGTCTGGCCAGTGGGGAAACTGAGGCAGAAAGGCATGAAGAAGACTTAGTCAGGGTGTTAATAGTCTTTGGCTAAGATCCTAGAATTCACAACCCTCAAGGATCTGAGGGTTGGAGCCTGAATTAGTTTTCTATTGCTGCTGTAACAAATTATCACAATTTTAGTGTGGCTTAAAGCCACATGCATTTGCTAGCTCTCAGCTCTGTAGATCGGAAAAGCAGGCAGGTTCAGATGGGTCCTTTGTTTAGGGTATCATGCTGCTACAATGAAAGTGCTGGCCGGCTGGACTTTTATCTGCAGATTCTGGGAAGAACCTACTTCAAACCTCATGCCTTTACTTCCTTGCAGTTGTAGAACTGGAGTCCTCATTTCTTTGCTTGCTGCCAGTTTAGGGCCACTCTCAGCAACTAAAGGCTGCCTGCATTCCTTGTCCCATGGCCCCTCCTTCATCTTCAGGGCCAGCATTGGAACATCAAATCCTACCTATGCTCCAGTTCTCTGACTTCCCATTTGTTATCAGTTGGAGAAAACTCTGCTCTTAAAGGGCTCATGTGGGTAAATCGGTCTACTTAGGTAATCTCTCTTTTGCCATATGTATAACTTTGCTAAGACTGCCATAACAAAGTACCACAAACAGAATGGCTTAAACAACAAAATTTTATTGTCTCACAGCTCTGGAAGCTGGAAGTCTAAAATCAAGGCGTTGGCAGAGTTGGTTCCTTCTGAGGTCTGTGAGGGACGGATCTGTTCCAGGCTTTTCCCTTTGGCTTATAGAGAGACAACTGTTTTCATGTTCACAATGTGTTTTCCCTCTGTATACATTTCTGTATCTAAATTTTCC
Source organism: Panthera tigris (assembly GCF_018350195.1). NCBI lineage: Eukaryota > Metazoa > Chordata > Mammalia > Carnivora > Felidae > Panthera > Panthera tigris. The sequence continues at coordinate 122,353,056 of NC_056665.1, forward strand.
CTTTTTATAAGGATACCAGTCAAACCATATTTAGGCCTCCCTAATGACCTCATGATTAATTACATCTGCAACAATCTTATTTCCAAATAAGGTCACATTCTGAGATACAGAGCTTCAACATGTGAATTTTGGTGAGTCAGTTCAACCCATAACACCATCTAATAGCATATAATCATGACAGTGATGTCTTATCCTATACACAGGCCCTGCCCACACTTGAAGGGGAGGGGATTAGACAAGGGTGAAGGTCATTCCCAGGATTTTGCTTGTCACAGAGTCCCTGAACCTGGGCCGCTGCTCAGTGGTCAGGACCAGTAGAAAGGAGACACTGGAGAGAGTAGTGAGAGTGGTTCAGTGGACTGTAGACCATGATCAAATAACCAGGAAATGAAGAAAAAGCAGACTCTGCTGCACTCAACAAGCAGCTGTGACTAAGAGGAGGCCAGGTGGTGAGAAGAGAGAAAAGCTGGGCAGAATAGCAGTTTCACTCAAATACAGGAGACCTGGGCTTGTTTGTTGTCTGGAAATAACCAACGTAGAGAGATTTGCAGTGAATAAATGCCTCCAACTTTTTCTGGTTGTTCATGTGCCCCCTGGTGAGGAAACTTGACTTATTACCCTATAAGGATTTTGTAGAACTCACTATTAAATGGCCTCTACAAATAGATATGTGTGCAATATGGCTGAGTTGTAGTTACTTTGGACACCCATGTTTCCTTACTCGTGGCCCTGAAAAGCTCAGTCTTAATATCATAGGAATGCACTTATATTTGGTCTCCACTTGCCTGATTCTTTACAAATTTTGTGTGATTTCCTTGGAAGGACAGGTTTTATAGAACTTAGTAATGGTAATGGCCACCACTGATTCAGGGTCTACCTTATGTATCGTGAGAAGTGTGCTCACAGATTATTCCTCATCTCCCTCCTACATAGTAGACTATTGCCTCCATTTCAGATGTGGGGAAATAGTCTCAGAAGGCTTCAGGGCTGTGGCTGAAGTTATAGAACTATTAACGAGTGATGCCAACCTCCTACATCACTCTGGTTTAGTCATTACACTCACATTAAACCCTCTCTTAAAATTTGACAAGTTTCTTCTTTTTGAAAAGTTCACTATTTCTATAGGATGCACTCAGAGCAGCAAGTGTTCTGTGAAAACAAAATCATAGTGTTCACCTTTTATTCCCCTCCTAGTCCCAAACTCCTGGGCTTCCCAAGTAAGTCAGCTATTTGAGAAATTACTCAAGAAAGAATTTTTATCTCCACCCAGAGTAATTCATTGCCACACAAAGAACAATACAGAGACATTTCAGCCAGTGTGACTTTTTCCAAAGGTCATACACACTGGTGCCCAGGGGTTTGTGATGGACATTGTGCCCAAGGCACAACATTGCATTTGCTTCTCTTTCTGGATACATTTCATCATGAAAGTGTTTGCAAGGCTCCATCTGCTGACATACAATGGTCTGTCCTCCAAAATGGGGGCCTGTTCTTATTCCCAATGAGATTTGTGGATCTTAGTAGATATTTCAAAGGAGTACTACAGCAGTAAGAACCTAGAGCAATCAGAATTCAGGGGCATGGAGTGCAGAAATGACAGGCATGGCCACCAGACTTTGTAGACTTGAGAAGCAATGAATTGTGCCAGGGTGAGAGTGCTCTGGAGAAAGATGTGGAGAGAAAATGACAAGTTGAGTGGGCTTTGGAGAAAGTGTAGGAGTGTGTTAGGTGAATTGGAAGTAGAAGGTAGGAGAGAAGGGCATCTCAGGTATAGACAGATACAAAGATTTAAATGTCAATGCTTGTTGTGCTAAGTGGCTCAAGTATAAATGATAATATTATTAATGATACCATCATCTCCATAATAATAAACACAAGCACTTATATATGATCTACTCTATGCCAGAGTACATTAATTATATTCTCAGTACATTGATTATATAAACTCATATGTTCTTCAAATTCACCATATGAAGTGGGTATTATTATTATCCTAGTTTTACAGGTGAGGAAACTGAGGCAAATTATCATTCCAAAGAACCCTCAACTATCAGAATCAGGATTTTATTCCAGCAGTCTACCTCCAGAGCAGTGTTGTCCGATAGAACTTTCTCTAATGATGACAGTGTTCTAAAATCTGTGTTTCCAGTACTGTAGCCCCAACTGTATGTGGCTATTGAGCACTTGAAATGTAAAGAAAAATTACTTCTTATTTAAATTATTATTTTTATTTTAAGTTTACTTATTTATTTTGAGAGACAAAGAAAGTGTGAGCAAGCAGGGGAGGGGCAGAGAGAGGGGGAGAGAGAGAGAATCCCAAGCAGGCCCTGTGCTGTCAGCGCAGAGCCCCACGTGGGGCTCAAATTCACAAACCATGAGGGGCGCCTGGGTGGCTCAGTCAGTTGAGCGTCCGACTTCGGCTCAGGTCATGATCTCGGGGTCCGTGAGTTCGAGCCCCACGTCGGGCTCTGTGCTGACAGCTCAGAGCCTGGAGCCTGTTTCACATTCTGTGTCTCCCTCTCTCTCTCTGACCCTCCCCTGTTCATGCTCTGTCTCTCTCTGTCTCAAAAATAAATAAATGTTAAAAAAAAAATTCAAATTCACAAACCATGAGATCATGACCTGAGTCAAAACCAAGAATTGGACGCTTAACCGACTGAGCCACCCACATGTCCCTAATTTTAATTATTATGTTTGAATTTAAACAGGCACATGAGGCTAGTGACTACTGTGTCCGACAAGTTGGCTTGCTAGAGTCTGCTCAACTGTAACACTCTGTTGCCTTTCAAACTGGACAGTGTAATGTTGATTCTGTAATTATAGTACTAGTACTAATAATAGCCCCTGGAAGATTGATGGCCTTTTATTTAGCTCTTACTATGTGCAGGGCAACCTGTTAAGTGCTTCCTGTAACTTATGTCTTGTCTTCTCCATGACAACCTTGTGGGTGATGGCTGTGAGCATGGATCTACATTCAAAACCCAGCTCTGCTACTTGTTTGCCCTGTGACCTTAGGCAAGTTACTCTCTGTGCCTCAGTTTCCTCTTCTGGGAAATGGAGTAAGTAATAGCATCTATTTGATATGCTTGTTATGATGCTTGCAAGATTCTATGCATTGAAAGTGCATAGTGGTGGCTGACATGTGATAAGCATTCGCTATATGAGTGGTATTGTTGTTACCATCCTTATGCATTAGATGAAGAAACCAAGGCATGGAGACGAAAGCATCCATACTGAAAGGCACAGCTCCCTGTGGAAGAGTTGGGATTCAGTCAACAGGCGGCAGACCTGATATCAAAGTCCAGGTTCTTAACAACTGTATTGTGGCTTCCATTCAGAGTTTCTAAAAGTTTGATTTCTGGAGAACTATCATGAAATCCTCCAGGGTGCTTGTTAAAGATACAGTTACAGACACTTCCAAACTCACAGAGAGCTATTGCCTTAGACTGTTTATGGTGGAGACCTGGGAATCTGCATTTTAACAAGTTCCCCAGGTGTTTTTCAGGTATACAGTGAGACACCACTGGAAAAATTTGATGGGGAGGAAAGTAGAAGGAGAGGACAGGTTTTGAGGTATAGGAAGTGTGTGGAGGATGAAGGAGTTCTATGAACAGATCTTTTTAGAGAGGTCTTCCTGGTGGCCGGCTTCAAAGATGAAGTTGATTAAAGAGCTTGGGGCACAGCGAGGTGATAAGACCTGCTAGGACAGTGATAAGGTGGACAGGGGGAGAGGGAGGGAAATTTTCTCTGGATATTTCTTGGTAAAGTTGACAGGACACGGTACCTCTCTAGAAATTAGGGAGCAAGAGAGTTAATTGGGAGTCAAAAACGATCCTGAGGTTTCTGTTGACAACACCAGGTTATGTAGCGACGTTGTAACCAAGGTAGGCAAGGTCTTATGGGAAGATGATTCAAGTGCACTTGAGGAATTTGTAGAGCGCCCGGGTAGAATTGTCCAAGAAACAGCTGGACATCTGATTTTGAGTTCAAAAGGGGGATCTATAGCAGAAATAAAGGTTGGGGTTCCACAAGCACTAGACATAGTGCTTGCTCCATGCAGTGGGTAAGACTGTCCTACAAAAACCTGGCCACAGCCTCACCATCTGCCTCACCAAAGATCTACCAAGGTGGGGGAGTTGATACAAATGTGTGAAGTAGCCTGATGTAAGGTAGTAGGTATTCAGCTGCTTTTTTTTGCAACCAGTTGAAGAACACTTGCCCTGTCACGTGCCTTTAGAATCAGTCTATCAGCCAAACAAAACTGCCCCAAACCTCTGAGCCTTAGCACACCTTGGGGTGTGACCCTACTGAGGGCACTTGGACACTTGGTCTTGAAGCAGATGCCAGAAGAGAAGGGCACCAAGGCTCATCCTCTGGGTAACACCACTTACAGGTCAGAACGGGAAGCCAGTGAAAGAGGCAGAGGGAACTTAGGCAGAAAAGAAGGAGGAGAACAAGAGCAGAGCAGTGCCCAGGAAGCCAAGAGAAAGGAGGATTTCAGCAAGGAGGTTGTCACCAGTGCCACATGTCACGGAGAACTTAGCCTGAAGCCTGGGGAGAGGTCCCAGGGCAGACTCGACTAGCTGGACTGTTTGGTGCCTTTTGCCATCAGCAGAGTGATGGGGGATGGAAGCCAGGAGAGCGACTGGAATTTGCAAGGGAGTGGGAAAGGAAAATAGATTACTCTCTTCAGAAGGAAAGGGAAGAGGAAGGATGCTGGCTTGGGGAAGACATGGTTGACAGAGGGTTGTTGGATGTGAGGCTCGAACATGTCCATAGTGAGAGGGGACCCAGAGCCAGTAGAATAGAAGGGTCCGAAGACAGCAAAAAGCAGAGATGATTTTTGGATCAAAACCCCAGAGGAGGAAAAAGGGAATCGTATCTTGTGGAAATAGGGAGGTGGTTCTTTCTTTGGGATAGGAGGAAAAAGTAGAGAAAACCTTAGAGGCAGGAGCAATAATTCATAACTAGAATTCTTGGAAGTGTAAATCTAGGTTGTCTGTTCAAAATGAAGGCAATGGCTAGGAATAAGGATAAACACAGTAACACCTTTAACACTTTGAATGCCTCCTCCCCTATGCTAGGCATTGTTTAGTGCTCTTCAGGAATTACCTTCTTTAATCCTAAGAGGTAAATGTAACTGGCAAACTCATTTTACGGCCCACAAAGGGATGTGAATTGCCCCTGGTCATGCAGCTAAAATGTAGGTCTGGGACTTGTCCCCAGGAAGTCTGAGTTCAGTGTCTGATCTTTTAAACACTCAGTATGGTGTAATAAAAAGGCAGCACTAATGGTAACCTGCATTCTTATAGCACTTAAAAAAAAACCTTCTCCCATTTTACAGGTGGGAAAACAAAGGCAGAATTTGCCAAACTTGTCACACATCTAGGTGGGGTTGGAGCTTTGGCTGGAATTGGAGTCTCTTGATTTCCAGTTCTGTTCTCTTTCCCACGGAGTGACAGGCCACACATAGTTCCTGAGCAAATTGCGTTGCATTACTGAGCCCTCTCATTCCTTCTCTCCCTCCTTCTGTTCTAACACCCCCACCACCACCACTCCCACCCTAATGCCAGCCCTGAAATGCCAGGAAGGCATGTCCGGCACCTGCTCCCTCCTTCTGGCTGGGCTCCTTGTCCTGGCCAGGTGCCACTGCCCTGCTCTAGCACGAGGGCCCCATGCAGGCAGGCAGCGGAGGAAGGCCACGTTTGTTTTGCTTTTATTGTTAAATAATATAAATCTCTTGGCTGCACCACCCGCCGGGACGTGAGTTGTGTGTCTTCCCTCACAGTCGCTAATGAGACAGTTAATCATTTGTTTATTCTGTATGAAGAGACGTGGTGGCCATATCGCTCAAACCAGACACGGGGCTCAGGCCCCTCAGGGAAGCTGTCCACACCAGCACATGAGTCACCCACAGTCCCAGCACAATCCTGCCTGCAGGCCCCCGTACCTCCTTCCCCAAGGCACTGACCAGGATGCAGGCATCAGCTGATGATGATTATTATTACTGTTATTGCGGCTATTATTTTTAAAAATACTCCCTTCCCTCAGAAGAAAAAAAAAAGTGATTTGCAAAGATGCTTTGTTGGGAGATAAGTAGGTTTCCTCTTGGGCACGCGTTTATCTCACTTGTGCAGAGGTTCCTAGAGGTCGTGCTGCTCACGAGATAAAGCTCTGGGATCCTCCCCAGGGAAGGCCAGAGTCAGCGTTCTGCTGTTTTCCTGGTTCCGGGGTTAAAGAGGTGAAATCAGCTATGTTCCTCCTGCAGGCTCCCTGGGGCTGAGGCTGCTTTTATTAGAGCAAATCAGACCTGTCCAGGTGCAGAGGGATGGGGGAGGAGAGAGCCAGAAGGAGGTGAGGAGGGGGTGGGGGTAGAGTGTGTGTTCTGGGTCTAGTGCTGTCTGTACCTGGGTTGCCCAAACTGAATGATTGTCTTAAAAAGCTTCCATCCATCTATTTGCATGCTATTAGCATCCTCCTGCTCTTTTCTTGGTATTTGGATAAATCTTATTGCCTGAAGCTTATATTTCAATTAACTGAGTCCAACTGTCTGAGTCCTGAGGCACAGGGATGGGCAGGAAGTTGCTGTGTTTTCAGCCGTAGCATTGTATCATCGACTGTCTGTGTGTCTGTCTTCCGTCAGCCAGGTCCCACCCTTGAAGCTGTGCCTTTCTGCCGAACTGAGTGCGTCGCGGTCTGGGGCACAGTTACCCAGGGCAGGGCTTATGTTTCAGGAGTAGTTTGCACAGGCAGAACAGCTATTCTTTTAGACCACTGGAGTGGGGAGCAAGCATGGGCAGGTCCCGGATGGAAACAGTGAAGCGAGTCGGAGGGGGCAGTGGAGAAGAGTCGGCCAGCCCCTCACTGCAGTTGATTTCTAGCTTTCTCTCTGCTTCATCTGGGACCCTGCGTGAGGCACTTCTCCCTTTAGTCTCCTGCCTGGGTATACGCTTCGTTATCTCATCCTTTCTCCTCACTCTTTTCTTGCCCCAGATACCCCCTTTCAACTTCTGTATCTTTGCTTGCTGTTTCCTCCACCAAAATCTTTTTCTCTTTCCTTTTCTTACCTTATTTATCAAAACCTGTCCTTCAAATGTCACCCCCTCTAAGAAACCCTCCCGTTGTCCTCCCCAGGTAGAATTAACTTGCTCTCTGTGCTTCAGGCTACTCCGATCTCATGCCTCTCCCTTCTTTGGGCCAGGGCTAGCATCTGTCCTGCGTCTCCCGTGGTAGAGCATCACACTGCCACATCACATACGGTTTTGTGTTTTTGAGTTTGTTCTGTTTGGCTTTGTAGTGGTTTGAGTGGTTGTAATTTTTGGAACTTATGAAAGTTACCTTATTGGGGAGAATGGCAACTGCAGGTGTAATTAAGTTAAGGATCTTGAGATGAAGAGATCATCCTGGATTATTCAGGTGGGCCCTAAGTCAAGTGACAAATGTCCTTATAGGAGACACCCAGGAAGGGTGCCTGGATGGCTCAGTTGGTTAGGCATCCAACTTCGGCTCAGGTCATGATCTTGTGGTTTGTGAGTTTGAGCCCCATGTCAGGCTCTGTGCTGACAGCTCAGAGCCTGGAACCTGCTTCAGATTCTGTGTCTCCTTCTCTCTCTGCCCCTCTCCTGCTCATGCTCTGTCTCTCTCTGTCTCTCAATAATAAATAAATGTTAAAAAAATTTTTTTTAATTTAAGAAAAGAGACACCCAGGAGACTTGACAGACGGAAGAGGTTGTGTAAAGAAAGGGGCAGAGATTATAGTGATGTAGTCACACGCTAAGGAATCCAGGGAATTCTGGAAGCCATGAGGAGATGAAAGAGGCAAGAAGGCGTCCTTCTCAAGAGATCCAGAGGGAGTGACTCCGTCAACACCTTGATTTCAGAACCTTGACTTCTGGCCTCTGGAACTGTGAGAGAAGAAATTTCTGTTGTTTCCAGCCATCTAGTGTGTGGCCATTTGTTACAGAGCCCTCAGAAACAAACAGGCTGGTAGACTTCCTCTGAAAGGGAAGATGGGGCAGGCACAAAAATATCGTGTCAGGAACCTGGACCCTTTCCTGCTACACCGATGCTTGCTACCTGCCTTGCTCCTTCTGCTTCTGTTCCATACAGTGCAAGGCCTGTTCCTCCTGCACCAGGCCTTGGGTGGGTTCCTTGCCCTCGTGGGAGCATCAGTACTGAGTAAATAATGGTGATTATCATCCCATTTGTGTAGCCTCTACAGTTTACAGAGTACTTTGCCTCACCTCATTGCATTCTGGGTTTGCAATAACCTTGTAAAGCAGGTGTTGGGATCCCTATTTACATGTGAGGAAAGGGAAGACTGAGGCATAAAGGGACTTGGGCATGACCATACAACTGGTGTGGTTCAGCTAAGACTTCAAATATCCTTGTCTTTCGGTTCCAAATCCATATACTTTTGAACTGTGTACTCCAGGTCTTTGAGTATGAGGCCCAGTGAGTCAAATCTGTTTTTATTCTTTCTGAGACAGGAATATCCTTTGCCTGAGGTATGGATGCCTGCTTTTTCTTCTTTCCCCAAGGTGTGCTCAGACTCAACGGACTTTGGCAGTGGTGGATGGGTGAGAGGAAGCCCTGTTTATTCAAGGGTCTTGGTTTTAAAAGGGAGTGTCTATGTGTGTTAATCTTCTGTTATTATTTGGCTACACTACTGGGGAAACTGTGAGTGTGTGTGTGTGTGTGTGTGTGTGTGTGTGTGTGTGTGTGTGTGTGTTTTCACGCATGCATGCACATGCACTGTGCACTCTACCAGCTATTATCCCCCTCTGGTGGTCACTGCCATAAATCTATCACCTGATCACCTAAAATCCCAATGAAAGGAAGATCACTAGGCCAGTGAGCCCAGGGAGATTCAACATATTTAACATGGCTTATGTTTGTACACTCTCTTCTGAAGAGTTTCAATGGATGGTTCTGCTCTCCAAATAGGACTCCTTCTTCCAAGGAAAATAAGAGTGTTGCATAAATGGAAAGTGTGCTTTGGAGTATGACAGACATAATTCACATCTCAGCTCTGCTACTTAATTTCTACATTGGTTTGAGTTATTTAACCTTGCCAGTCCACATCTTTAAAATGGGATAATAACAGATATCCTATTTCCAGGGATGTTATAAGATTATGTGAAATAAGGTATTTAAATTGCCTCGTACATAGTAGATACTTAGTCATCATGTATTTTTTTCCTCTTAAGTATACTCTTTAAATATGACTAATTATACTGTTAAAATCCTGTTTCAAAATGTTTATTTATTTATTTTGAGAGACAGAGGGAGAGAGCAAGAGAGAGAGCAGGGGAGTGGCAGAGAGAGAGGGAGAGATAGAATTCCAAGCAGGCTCGTGCTGTCAGTGCAGAGCCAGACACAAGCTCGCTCTCACAAACTGTGAGATCATAACCTGAGCTGAAATCAAGAGTTGGATGTTTGGAGCACCTGGGTGGCTCAGTCGGTTAAGAGTCCAACTTCAGTTCAGGTCATGATCTCACTGTTTGTAAGTTTGAGCCCCACGTCGGGCTCTGTGCTGACAGCTCCCAGCCTGGAGCCTGCTTTGGATTCTGTGTCTCCCTGTCTCTCTGCCCCTCCCCTGCTTACGCTCTGCCTCTCTCTTAAAAATAAAATAAACATTAAAAAAATTTTTTTTTAAAGACTTGGATGCTTGACTGACTGAGCTATCCAGGTGCCCCTAAAATCTTATTTTGTAAATACTTTTGTCCAGGGAACACTGACTAGTTCTGTCACATTACTGTCTGGAAAATGGAAAGATGTCCTCTTTGCAAAAGGGAAGCTAAGAACTTGAAGAGAGGAAATGAAGTGTTCAGTAAAATCAGACTCAGGACTTAGATAGAAATAGGGATGCTCATTCCCCACCCCCCTTTAATGGAAGGGAAAGTAAAGTAATATTTATTGGGCCCCCTGATATAAGCCAGATCCTTTATTCAAATATTTTATTTAGTTCTTACAGCAACCTGATAAAGACAGTAATATTATCCCCATTTTACAGATGAAGATGTGCAGACTTGGGGATTCTACTTGCTGTAGGTTATATAGCACAGAAATCACATTCCCACTCAGGCTGCATGACTCCTGTGACAGTGCTCTGCTCCAGCACACCACTTCCCTGGGAGCCCTGGGGAAATACAGCTCACGAAGAGCTCACGTGTAAGGATTAATCTAAAGGAATATCCTCGTCATCCCCAGTTGCCAAAGAACACAATATGCAGTTCCAGAAAGTTGGTTTCCTCCCAGCCATTTAGCTCTAAGGGATAGAGGAGTTTGCATAGAAACTGACCAGTATTATAATGTTTTCCTCTCCAGAAACCAAGAGGTTTCCCCTCTGTCCTACTGTTTATAGACCCAGTGCCGATTATCATTGTGAGGAGTGTTTGAGAAAGGCTCCCAAGATATTTAAAATAGTGCATCTTGTTCTTTGAGTGAGTGTAGTTAGAGGATAGATAGAAGAAATTGTACCCATTCGCCTTGAATTAAACCCCAGACCTGTGTCTTGTTAGGCAATTAACTAATGCTTCTGGTTACCTTCTTCAGCTTTGCAGAGCAGTGGAGCGACTTGTGGGGTAATGGGTTTACAAAGGAGACGATTGCAAACTCACTGAGGAGGCTGAAGAACCGTATATGACATAGGACAGCACTTGTAACATAACACATTGTCTTGTGTGGTGGTCGGGAGACCTGTGTCCTACTTCTTGAGCCACCAGCTTTGCAACCTAGGAGAAGTCATTAGCTCTCTGGGACTCAGTTTGTGAAATAAAAAAAACATGTAAGACAAGATGATATCTTGGATTCCCTTCAGACTGTAAACATATGTTGTTTGTTGAGTCTTAGTGTGGCCAGAAGGCCAGGGAACTGAGGAGAGGCAGAGCCTGACCAGACTGAACAAGCAGAGTTTCATCTGCGTGCAGAAGGAGCTGTCTATGCATATGCAACGGGCCAAGAAATATTTCCGGATAGGGGTGAGCAGTGTGGTTGGTATTCAGCTTCCCCCTTCTCCATGCACAGTGCCTTGGGCTCATCTTTATTACCAGACTCTGGTGTCATTGAGCAGCATGTCCCTCAAGACTGTGAACTCCCTGATGGAAGAGACCAACTATTTCTCATGGGGATCAGTGAGTGGTAGTGGAAAGAGTGAATGCATCATCCAAGTTCTTTCAGATTCACATTTCTCTAGAGACATTTTTCGTGCATCAGTTTTGTTTTTTTGGATCTCTCCTCAATGGACACTGTTTCTAAAGCTCATGTTAGGAAAGGTAGGTGAAAGTGAGTTGATGTTTGCAGGCATTGGTGAACATGGGGAGTTGTGCCTGTGGTTCTGGTCCAAAAGCCTGCTCATCTTGAGCCCCTTGCCTGCTTGGGTGGTGAGGTGAAGTCACCCTGCAAATGATGGGAGTTGGGGGTGAGGCCAGGAATTATGTTCATGGGCTCACAGCCTTGTCACAGTCCCTGTTCCCATGCTGGCCTGTGGCCAGGCACAGTAAACTTGCCTATGTACACACCTTTCTTTTCTGATGACCATCGGACACCCATCATATCCACTATCTTCCCTCCTTCTGAACCCTCTGAGACTGTCATAAGAGGCATTATCATTTTTTAAGTCAGTGAAAGTCCTGTTCTCTTCGGATTGGTGAGCCGATTCTCATTTGACTTCCTCCCTCTCTTTCCCACAATTTGTTTGTATCTTGGTATCAAGTCAATGAGTCAGAGGTGGAGCCTGGGGGAAGAGAGACCAAAGATACACATGCAAGATGAAGGGAAGAAGGCTTATGCAGTCCTGTCCACTGACCATCCAGAAGGTGCTTAACCTTGTGTGCATCATCTGTAGTCTTCTCAACAACCCCGTGAACGAAGTGTGGTCCTTCAATGTTACATACGCAGGGACTGATACATAAGTGTGTCAGTGTGTGTGATCACACAGCTGGTTGGGAGGCAGATCTGGGATGTGAAGCAGGATTGAGTGACTCTAGACTCAGTATATCTTTTCAATATAGCAGTGTTATTTTCCCAAAGACTCTCCTCATAGCCTTTCTATTTTAGATATATTTCACACTTGCCACTAAAAGGATCAATGATGGCATAGCATTTAGGCGCCTAGCCTAGGCCCTGACACAAAGCAAGAACTTAGTAGATGTTAGTTGATTTTGCTATTGTTTTCACATTTGATAGCTTGGGGGTTTTCACAATATCCTGGGATGTGAAAGGGGAAAACCAGTTTGGTCAATTGGAGACATTCCAGCATTTGGATCCTAGGATAAATATTACCGATCATTAACTAACTCCAGGCTTTCCGTGGTGAAGAGTGACTAGCCGCTCTGCTTAAAGGTGTTCAACCTAGGTCAGGCTGGCGAGGATGTCTGTTGCAGCCTCCGACTTGTTTCTGAGTGATTATTCTTGCCATCACTTCTAGGCACCCACGCAGCGTTCTTATGGCGCATGACAGGGTTCAACATTCCAGAATTCAGTGTGCGAGCTTTACTTTGAAAACTAGCATCATATGCCATTAAAGAATGGCATCGGGCCCGGATGCCCGTGTCCACGGTTCACTCCAAGCTCCTGGGAGGCGGAGGCAGATGGTACCACACGGTCCCCCTCATTTTCAGAGCCTGCCCAAGCTGAGAGACTGGACTACTGTGAAAAGAAGACTGGCTTGGGAGTTAAGATAGCTGGTTTAAGTTCCAATAACTTGCTGTGTGGCTCCAGGCAAACCACCTAACCTTTCTGTTTCAATGTTCCCACCGGTAAAATTGGATTGCCACATTCTGTCACTCCTATTTCAGTGTGCTGCTGATTTTGTGTGAGTAAATGAGATAGCAGATGCTAAAGTGGGATATGAATGCATCGTATGATTATGCTGTTATTATTGCTCCTCAGTCTTTTAATCATACATTTTGACTGGATCATTTTAATTCACCAAGGCACCCTAAGGCCTAATAACATATAATGCAGTTAGCAGGAAATCAAACAAACAGATGAATACACGGGGGGGGGGGGACAAAGCAAACTTCCCTGGGTTGCTCGCAAGTTCCTCTCTGGCTGTATGGCTCAGGGTGCGTCTCTAAGAAGAGGAAAGATAATGACCAGTGGGAGTCAGCCCCTGTCTGGGAAGAAGAGGAGACAAAGAACATCACATCTGGTCACCTCCACAGAAGGGGTACTCCATTCTACCATCGTGGGGCCTGAAATCTCACCATTAACCTGATATTTTAGCTTCCTATTCCTTACCCTTCACAGAATGGTTGCAGTCTCCCTTTTTGGGCGAGTCACATTTGCCATGGCCTTGGAATTGGAGATAGAATCCTTGGGTCTGAGTCCTTCTTTCCCGAACTATAGAAACTTCATAAAGCAATTAATTAAACCTTTTCAAGACTCAGTTTCTCTGTCTGTAAAATAGGCTTAATAGTCATAATACCTACCTCATGGGACGATTGAGAAGATAGAATTTTAAAAAGAGGCTTTATAACGTTATGCAAATTTTTTAAATGTTTCTTTATTTTTGAGAGAGAGACAGAGACAGAGTGCGAGCAGGGGAAGGACAGAGAGAGAGGAAGACACAGAATCCAAAACAGGGTCCAGACTTTGAGCTGTCAGCACAGAGCCTGATACGGGGCTCGAGCTCATGAACTGCAAGGTCATGACCTGAGCTGAAGTCACCGACTTAGGCCACCCAGGCACCCCTTTATGCAAATGTTAATTGCCATTATAGTCTGATATGCTCCAGTTGAAATATTCCATGAGCAGATCTTGTCTTTTCCCCTGGTCTGTGCTTTGTGTTTCTTTCACTAGATACTCATTTTCTCCATCTCTCCTGTTAAAATGTTCAAGTATCATGTCAAAGACCACTTTTTTTGACTGCCCCAATGATAAATCATATTTGTTTCTTTCCGGAATTTCTAGAGAATCTATTGTCTTTCCTGTTCTCCTGCTTGTTCTCTTGCACTTATTTTAGCACATTATTACTTTCTTCAGTAGGTTACGAGAATGGAAGATAGGATCATAGCAGGCACACAGTACATGCCCAATACTCATTTAAATGAATGTGTAGGATGTGTGTTATCAATGCCTATTCCCATAGGACTTCTTTAAAATAAAAGTATTACTGGGGAAGGTGACCCAGTAGGTCACGAGTACGTAAGTATGAATTAAGAGTGCTGGGCTGGGGCGCCTGGGTGGCTCAGTCGGTTAAGCGTCCGACTTTGGCTCAGGTCACAATCTCGCGGTATGTGAGTTTGAGCCCCGCGTCGGGCTCTGTGCTGACTGCTCAGAGCCTGGAGCCTGTTTCGGATTCTGTGTCTCCCTCTCTCTCTGACCCTCCCCTGTTCATGCTCTGTCTCTCTTTGTCTCAAAAATAAATAAATGTTAAAAAAAAAAAATTAAAAAAAAAAAAAAAAAAGAGTGCTGGGCTTGGGTGGCCAAATGGGAAGGAAGGGCAAAACTAGAGAGAACAAGTTTAATAAGAAAGTGGGAGCTGCTAAAGACACATCTCATCATTGTAACAGTTTTTCCTGGCTTGGTCTTGGTCTTAACAGATGCTATGGAACCAGCGTATTAACTTGGAAAGATACCTTATGAGTTCTAAAGGGAAAGGAGAGTTGAAAGAATTCACAGGCACAGGAAATTGTGCAATATCTAGACCCACCAGAAGGTGGCGCACTGTCACTAATTCCACAGCCTGGCAGCTTTGCTCCAAGGGATCCCCCAAATTGATGTGGTTTTCTGATGGGTAGGTAGTTCTCCTCTGCATTTTATTCAGTTCAGTCCTGCTTCCTCCTTATCTCCTTCTCCGTCCCCATCCATTCTGTTGCTTCACGGCATGAAAAGTCTGTAGGCTAGAGAGTGCTTCTCATTGGACTTTCACCTTTGGGAAGGTTCTGCTAATAGAGGTGCTTCAGCTTTCTTTCAACTCCTGCTAAGGTGCAGAACCAAACTCAGATCTCACCCTCTGCATTTGAATCTTCCATCTGGATTCTTAGAGGGTAAGCCCTGAGAGCCTTTTTGGACAAAAGCAGGTGAAAGGAGAAAAATCACTTTCTTTTGCACACTTTCTTTCCTGGCTCCCTTGGTACCCCCTCCCCATTTTTCGAGGTTTCTTGTCTGAATTGAAAAGCACCTCTCTCTGTGCTTCTTCCCCGGATCACCTCATCACATACAGTGCTTTATTCTTTTTATAGTAATATCACATTTATTCCCTCCTTGTATTTTCACAAGATGTGTGGCATAGGTATTTTTCTCTATTTTTAAAAATCATAGTGATAGCTTTCATTTTTATAATCCTATACAGTTATCAAAGCCATTTTGCACTCACCATTTAATTTGACCTTCACAACATTTATGAGACCTTCTGGAGCATAGGTACTAACATCCCCATTGTATGGATGAGAATACGTATATACAGGGAGAGTATGTGATTTTCCCAGAAAATATAAGAAATACAAGAACTCACTCACCAAACTCCTAATTTATTCTACAATTCTGTGTCTTATTGTGGATGAGGCAAACAAGGCTCAAAAAGGAATATATGACATACCCAAGGTCCTACAGTCAATAATAGTAGAATGTCACCTTCCTCCCCCCAAAAAAGTGGTAGAAATGGCTGGAATCAACATCTGACTCTCGGTTTAGTGCTCTTTTTATTCTCCTAAAGAGGCCTTCTGTAATCTAATGAACCATTGGCTATCTATCCAACCAATAAATATACCATCTAGCCTTTCAAAACTCTTGGGTATACATCAATCAACACCATGACAGAAGTTCTCAGAGGTGAATGAATACCTGAGGCTTTCTGGAAAGAGCATCAGGAATATTTTTTTAAGCTAAAAATGTATACAAACAAAGGCTGGAAAGAAATCCATCACTGTGTTAAAAATGTGTTTGGGTGATGGGATTGTGGGCAATGTATTTTAATTTTTCTGTGTTTCTGTATTTTCAAAGTTTTCTTCAGTGAGATTTTATTACAGTTTTTTAAAAAAATTTTCATGTTTATTTTTTTGAGAGAGAGAGAGACACACACAGAGTGCAAGTGGGGGAGGGGCAGAGAGAGAGAGGGAGACACAGAATCCAAAGCAGGCTCCAGACTCTGAGCTGTCAGCACAGAGCCCAATGCAGGGGTCGAACCCTTGAACTGCAAGATCATGACCTGAACTGAAGTCGGATGCTTAACTGACTGAGCCACCCAGGCACCCTGATTTTATTACTTTTATAATGGGAAGTAAACATTAAAAAGTAGAAGAAGAAAGGATCTGGGCACTGGTATCGCATGTGTTTGTGAGGTTGTGTGTGGTGTGCAGTGGCTGTTACTGCAACCCAGTCTGTGGTTGGGTAAGACGAGAAGTGTTCTCTGATCCTCCCTAACTGGGCATCGTGTGCTTCTCTGTTCCCACTTCTCCCCAGAAGCCCCACTGAAGGTTTTGGCAGGATTCACTCACACTTTGCTCCCACCCTTCTCCCTAGTCAACCCCACAAAACTATATAGCACACAGTGGGATAGGCTGGGCCAGGGGGAAGAGGCTCTTGCAGGGATGGGCGGACCAGCGCCTCACCCTGTCTTGGCAGATCTGGAGGCTCCTGCACTCTTCACTCTGCCTGCTGTGGACTTATGTAACACATTCACAGGACTTCATTTTCCAGTAGATTGAAAGCAAAGCCACTGTTGATTTTCTCCAAAAAGATCTATTTGGAAGTGCAATTGCCTGGAATTACACGGTGGCGCGAGAGGCCAGACCTTGCTGTAAATAACTTTTCTCTCAACCACACCGGGGCCTGGCTGGCAGCAGAGTCCATGCTTCAGATGATGGTGCTTGCTGTGGAGTGTGTGTGTGCGTGTGTGTGTATGTGAGGGGGTGGAGAGAGAGGGAGAGAGAGAACAGGTGAGCAAGGTCTTGGGGCCTTTGCTCACCTTCTGCTACTTTGTCCACCTCTGGAGCTCTGCACGTGAAGGAGCAGTGAGATTTCTCATGGGCTGGTTTATGTGCCCTCTCTCTGGTTATGTCTCCCACCCTGCCACCCGGGGGCCTGGGGCTGTGTGAGGTGGAGTGACTTGTGCATACGGTGTGGGGCAGCACAATGAACAAGCTTGAGAATTTGACATATCTGAGTTCTAGTTCCAGATGTGCTGGTTACAGTTTATGGGACCTTAGAAAATTACTTATATCTCTGGCCTTTCTTTATCCATTAAAACAAAACAAAACAAAACAAAACAAAACAAAATTGGTCCTGGGTGTGGGGGTTGAGAGTATCCACATTTCAGTATTGTGAGGATTAAAGGGAGTAATAGTGGAGAAATCACACTGCACAGAGTCTGACACTTGATTTGTGTTCTGGAAATTTAGTTGCATCCTGTGCCCTGTGTTGCCTTCCACAACAGACTGAAATGAGAAGCAAGAGCAGTGGGCTTGGAGCCAGGATGCTGCATGCCAAAGTTGCGAAACAGGTGAAATTCAGGATGTTTTATCCCTTCTTTCCATGCTGTCTTCTTCTACAGTTATCCATAGCTCACACACACGATTCTCCCCTGCCAAAAAAAAAAAAAAAAAAAAAAAAAGACTGGAATGAACTAACTTACACTGTGGAAGAGGGGGCTTCATGCATGTCTTCTGGTGGGCATTTGTGTTGTAAGTGTCCTGCCTGGGCAAGGAGAGGGTAGTCTTTAAACCAAGATGGCAGCATTTTATGCAAGGTAGCATCTGGATAGGGGAGTTGCTTGTAGATTAGAAAGTCTTACCAGTTACTCTGGCTATTCTTAAGACCAGCATTACCTTGCAGGCATCAGAATGAGATTGTGCATTAGCTTATCTGGACACTTTTTTCTAGCCTCATGTAGCATTGTCCTTTTCACATTTCTTCATCAAGTCTGGACAATAGTGGAATCTAGCAAACTATGGACTGCATCCTCAGGAAAAGACTTCCAGACAACTCTGGAGAAGGCATCTAGCCACCCACCCAACACTTACTGAAATCCTACTCTATGATGGAATAAAAATAGCCAACAGTTATTAAATATTTTGCCAACTTCTTGTGTACATTATCTCATCTAATCCCTAGTTCTAATGATATATTTACTGTTATTATTATGCCATTATTATGCATACTGGCTAAGGGAAAAGAAGCCAGAGCCAGAATACCTGGTTCAAATCACAGCTCACTAATCACTAGCATTGTGAACTCAGGCAAACTGATTCTTTGTGCCTCAATCTTCTTATATTTAAAATAGAAATATTATAGTACTATCTCATAGGGTTGTTTGAAGCATTAAGTAATTCATACATGTATAGAGTTTAAAAGAGTGCTTGACTATTATTATTCCCATTTAATATCTGAGAACACTGAGGATGAGAGGAAGGGAGGTGATTTTCCCAGCAGCACCCAGCTGATGACAGATCCAGGTCAAGAATCTGTGCCTTATGACTCCCAGTCTAGTACTTTTTTCTTGTTATGAGGAACATGTGCAGAATCTTTTATATCCTCTACATTATCATCCCCTATGACAGCTGTCAGTCATAAGTAACAGTGTTTTAGAATGGCTGAAAACCTTGGTGAGAACAGTTGAGAAGCTGCGAGCTTTTTAAATTAAAATCTTGTCCCCAAAAGCATGTAAAAAAATTCCTTACCAATCGGGGTCAATTTATATGCACCCAGTATGGTGGCTGAAGCTTAAGCAGCAGTTAGTGGACTCTTTAATGAGTGGCTCTGGAGGCAACACTCAGGCTAGGGCCATGCCCAGCAGGGGCTGCCACTAGGCCATGTCCAGAGAGGCTTTGCTCCTAGGTCAACTCTAAGAGAAGAGCCAACTTGTGTGGTGAGCACAGGTCAAACTGTGAGTTTCCATTAAGAAAAAAATATGAATGGCTACTCCACAGAATATGGTAACTAACCCCTGATGGCATCAGGACAGAACATGGAGTGGAAGTATTTTCTAAAGAGTTTTTCTCTTTCCTAGAGAGATCTAGAGCAAACCTTTAGTTGGCCAAGTCCAATAATGTCCTGTGTGTTTCAGATGAAGAGGATGGGTCAGGTGGGGAGGGTGTTCCAAGGAGTCCTCTTTTGCCCTCTCCCCATTTCCTTGGACTTCTCCTGACAAAATGCCTACACTTCTACCCTTAGGGATTTATTCTTTGGGGCATTGCTAGTGTTTTGGGTCCCCCGCCCCCATGAATATTCAATTAAATTTCCAATATCTCCAAGAGGGCAATATGTTACACTAAATCATGTAGTGTCTTACATGGAAGTCTATTCCTCCCTGTTTGGATGCAGCAGACAACTAGAGACCTTCAGCCCATTCAGAACTGGAATATAGGCAAGGTGCCTTGGGAGGAGAGAAGGTGGACAGTCTTTGCTAATTCATTATTTTGCCAAGGGCCAGCCTACTTTGTGCCTTCTTACTTAGCAGAGAGCTGCTAGAAAAAGTTCTGGTTGAAGCCAAGTCAGAGAGTTATGATCCAGCATAAGGAAGCATCCCATTCAACCAAGATATTTAAGAGTTTGTCCCTCCTTTTTTTCCTCCAGCATAATGTCATGGGTCGATGGTTCCCTCCCAGAAGGTGTTGAAGTGCTAACCCCCCAGTGCCTGTGCAGGTAACCTTCTTTGGAAACAGGGTCTTTGCAGACATTTGAGTTAAGATGAGATCATTAGAGTGGGCCCTAATCCAATATGACTGGTGTCCTTATAAAAAGGGCATGTTTGGACACAGAGACAGACATGTACAACAGAGAGAATGCCATGAGAAGCTGAAGGTGGAGATGGGTGTGATGCATCTGCTAGTGAAGGAATGCAGATTGCCAGCAAACTGCCAGACATTAGTAGAGAGGCATAGAACACATTCTCCCTTATAGCCGTCAGAGGGAATGAACTAACTGTGGCAACACCTTGATCTTAGACTTACAGCTTCCAGCACTGTGAGACAATAAAATTCTGTTGTTTAAGCCACCTAGTCTGTGATAGTTGGCTATGGTAGCCTTTGCTCACTAGTATATGACTAAACCAGCATAGTTGAGAGTTTGTCCTTCCTTCTTTCAGTAAACATTTAGTGATTACCTACTGTGTGCTAGTATAATGCCAAGTCCTGGAAACAATATCTTGGATAAGATCTTTGTTTTTAAGGAGTTCATAGACTTGTAGGTAAATGAATAGGCCAATCTTAATAGTACGATGAGTATTTAATGTCTCTTCTTCCCTCTAGACCGTTGACTCTCAACTGTGTCCATACATTAGAGTCTCCTGGGAACTTAAAAAATACCAATGTTCAGGCTTCACTCCCAGACAATGTGATTTAATTGGCCTTGGGGTGGGAACACAAGGCATTGATATTTTATAAATCTTCCTAAGTAATTCCAAAGACTACCATTGTTGAGAAACACCATTTTAAAAATATACCCATTATTTTAGGGACTCATTCCAGACCAATTAAATTTTATTTTTAAAAAGTTTCCCAGGTGGTTCTAATGTATAGCCAAGTCTCAGAACCATTCTCTCCCATAAGGTTGAAATTGTGTCTGTCTTGTTTAATGTCATATCTTCTCCACAGTGCCTGGTTCAGAGAAGGCAATCAATAAGTGATTGATGAGTCAGGATCTATGATGAGAAAATATAAGGTGCATGGAAGATGTACTGTACCCACTCAGTTGTGGGAGAGCTGAGACCCAAAAGATAAGTCAGTTTAGTCAGGCAAGGAGGGAAAAGAAGAATGTTTGTGGCTGAGGGAACAGTGTGTACATACAGTTAAGGAACCGTACATGGCTCAGCTTGGCTGAAGCGTCACCTGTGGGTGGTGAGAGGTAAGGCTAGAAAGATAAGCAAGGTCATGAAGAGACCTGTAAGCTATGATAAGGAGTTGGGGTTCTGCCACAGGCTTATTTGGGTTGCCTTGGGGGCATAGCCATGGACTCCCAAGGTTGGTTTTTGATATCTTGGCTGTGGTACTCATACAGGTGCAGGTGTGGGCTTAGAGTCTTGCACTTTTTCTCATTGAAGACAGAGGAACCCAAGTGTCTTGGAACCCTACAGACCCATCTCATGAGAAGGTTGTCACCAGCTTCCCATAGAGACCACCAAGTAATGTTACTGCACCTTAGTCCCTGTGAACCGCCACCACCAAGACTTAGGAGGGAGAAGTTCCCAACATTCTTTCCACGCTTGCACATCTTGAGTGGATAGTGGGACAGTTTTCACATCCTTCTAGATGTTCACTAGAATCCCATTTTACCTGGATAACCATAGGTGGTGGGGGCAAAGAGGAGGCTCAGTGTGATTTCCCCCAGCCTCCTTGGCCCCTGGCTCCACAGGAGGCCCCTTCACAGGGTGGGTTGATGACCGAGGAAGGGACCCGACCTGTGATCCTGGACATTTGTCCACTGTGCATGGCCTCCCTTGGGTGTTTGCTTGTCCAAGCCGAGCTGTTGCCAGTTTAGTACTCTATGCAGATTTCATTAACAGACTGCCTGATCCACTCTGAGTCCTTAATGAAGATGTTAAATAAAATTTGACATTATTATTGCCATTTGTACAGCACTTCATATTTACCAAGTGCCTTCAGAACATTTTTATTCTTTTCCAAGCAATAGCCCCATGAAGTCAATTAGTACCACTGTCCCCATTCTACAGAGAAGGCTCTTGGGAGTTCATTGATGTGTTGGGAGTCCTGCAGCCAGTCACCCTCTATCCCCAGGGGAGATTATTCTCCTTCCTTTTGTGCAAAACCCAACTCCTGGAGCTGGGCCAACTCCTCAAAGCCTGTCTGACCCCTCACGCGCTCCCCCCAATTTCTAGGCTGTGCTCACTGAATATCACTCCTTTTCTGTCTTAAGGTTTCGTGTTTTTAGTTCAGGAAAGGCTTGGTCTTCTCTTAGTCGATTTGAATGAATTTGCAAGTACAATTTCCTGATGGGCATTAAATGTCTGGATGACCATGCAAACACGCAGCATTCTGCAGGGCCTCCGCTGTCCATCCTGCCTCTTCTCAGAGGCCTGCCAGCAGCACTACGGATGTGTCTGGCATGAGCTGTCCTTTGTAAACATCGTGGGGCAAACAGCACTGATGTCTTTCTGCATGTGACAACCTCCCCCTCTTAGTGTGGGAGACCTCAAATCAGAGGCTCCTGCTGACAGCATCTCTGTAAGATTGGGAGAGAAAATAAACCTCCTAAGGAGGGAACAAAAGCCGCTCAGGTGCACTTCCCTGAGGCTTGTCAGAGCAGCGGAATAAGGCGTATTAATAGGTTTGCTTGGCTCTCTGGCCTTGGTTTTCTCATGTTAAATGCAGACATTATGAAAATGCGAGTATATAAAGGGTTTCCTGTTTTAATGACTCAAACATTTTGGGAAGGACTTTTACACTCTTTGATTTCACAATTTTAAAATCTACGTTACTAATTTTCTCTCTGTGATGCTATTATGGCTTCATGTTTCCTTTTCTGTGCATACCCCATTTCTGTCTCATTCTTTCCCTGGCTGACTTTCTTTTCCCTCTGACCATCTCTTTCATTTTCATTCTTTCTTTTCCCTTCCTCTGCCACATGAAGTGTCCTTACTCTCTCATTATGCTACCCATCTCAGCCCGTGGAAGGGTCTTTGGTATTTCTCGTGGGACCACCCCACAGGAGCCTACCTTTCCTCTCCAGCCCCTGCAGAATTACTTCCTGCAAGCTCCTGATGGAGGGTGTGTGGTGCAGTGTGGCATCTAGAGAGTAGGGCACATGGTGAAAAGGCCCAACCCCTACACATTGTCGTGTGATGAGGATGTGGGGTGTGGGGAGGTTGTGAATAGCAGAGGGGATTGTGGGATTGATCTTTTGATGAAAGGATCAAAATAGAGTTTGACAATACATTACAGTGAATGGAAAGAACATTGAACTGAGGATTAAAATTATTAGAGTCAATGGGGTTCCTGGGTGGCTCAGTTGGTTGAGCATCCGACTTCAGCTCAGGTCATGATCTCACAGCTCGTGGGTTCGAGCCCCGCGTCAGGCTCTGTGCTGACAGTTCAGAGCCTAGAGCCTGCTTCAGATTCTAGTGTCTCTCTCTCTCTCTCTTTCCCTCCCCTGCTCATGCTCTGTCTCTCTCTCTCTTAAAAATAAAAATTAAAAAACATTTTTTTAAATTATTAGAGTCAAAAACTGTGAAAAGTCTGAGACTGTAGCCTATGTGCAAGCTAGTAAGTGAGTCTGCTGCATTTATATGTGTGTGTATATGATTATATATACATGTGATTAATGTATGTATGTGAATATAATATTCAGATATAGAACATATATACAGGCCATATATACACATGTGTGATGAATATATGCATGTATATATCCATGTATAACACATTTACACATGTACACACATATACACATGCATGCACACATGTATTTATATACATGTATATACACATGTAAATTTATATACACACACACACACACAATACTGTCAGTATATATATTGACAGATTATACAAGATCATGGATCTTTGGTTACTTAGAGACAAAGAGCATTGATTACTTAAGGCAAAAGCAACAACTAGAGAAATCTCTTGCATCTGTTCTCTGAGTCCCAATTCCCACAGGGTGGTGTGAGGGCAGGATGGTACCAGCACATGAAGTGGGGTGATTCAAGGAGAGTACCCCACCCCAGTCACATTAGGAAACTCTGATTTTATCTAGAGATGCTGGTGACCTGCTCATCCTCCCCTCTGGAGAGAGAAAGAACCCTTTCTTTACTCTGGAATGTAAGCTAATCTTCATGGAGAAAAGAACTTACACTCCTGGAATGGCTCAGGAGAGGGAGATGTTCTCTATCTTTGTTTAGTAGCCAGGAAACAAATCTGTCTTCTGATCAGGAGAAAGATAGTATCTTAAGTTTCAAGGATGTTTTACTATTCAAACACCCTTGAAAGGATTGTCAGTGCCCATTGCCCAACTCCTGCAGAAAAGTGAGATTTCATGGAGAATTGTCTTCTAAGGAAGATCCTCAGGTATAAAATGAGGAGCTTAGATAATTTTAAAGACATGGCTAAGGTGGGACATGTGTACCACCACTCTCCAAATCTGTGCCCAAGACAGACATAACTAATCAATTATGTTTTGTTTTGTTTTTTTCTTCCTTTCTTTCTTTCTTTTCTTTTCTTTTTTCTTTCTTTCTCTTTTTTTTTTTTTTTTTTTTTGGTGTAAAACCCTCAGCAGGCACTCTTTACTATGTTGATTATTTCTTAAATTGCTCTAGCCATGTAAAATCATATTCTTTGTATTTCCTCACTGTGTTCCATTTTTCTCCTTTTGTGAATCCATGTATGTATTTCTCTCTCTCTTATTGTCAGGGAGGGTAGAAAGGAGAACATGTCTTTTGAAGCAATATTGTGGTTTGAGATATTCTTATGAAGTAAGGTCCTGATCCTACCAAATAGCATTCACAGTTTAATCTTGATTAAAGATTAAGAACTTTAGCTATTATTAATACTTACCTTGCAAACAGGGATTATAAGAAGAATGGTTATCCATTGTAATACCACCTTCTCCTCCTGGCTGTGAAGGGATTCCCCAAATTCCACTAGAGTTCTGAGTTGCAACCCTGTGACTAAGCAGAAGACTCTCAAAGAAATATGGCACAGGGGAATGTGTCCTTGGAGAGCAAAATCCTACATCAGAATAGATGGAGTCTGAGACTTCTTCCAGCTCTGAAATTGGGACAATTATGCTCCCTGGACATTTGGAAGATGCCCCTTTTTCCCTTTCAGTCAATTTGGATTCTACTCACAGCGCAGATAATCTCCCTCTCTCGTGTCCTGTGTTTCAACTTCTCCATTTATCCAGTGGGTAGATATAGAGGCATGTGGCTAATGTGCTAGACTTTCTGCTGGAGACCTGGTTACGTCTTATTGTTGTTGAAATGAAAATAATCAAGAGAATAATGGGAAAGGTGTATGAACTTCGAGTAGGGCATCAAAAAATAGGGGATGCTGATTAGCTATGTGACCTTGGACAAGTTACATAACCTCTTTGTGCCTCGGGTATCCTTTCTTGAAAATGAAGAAGATAATGCCTACTTGGCTATCTATCTCATGGGGATATTGGCAGAGCAAATGAGTTCATGTTCAGTGTATGAGGTGCTCAAAGGAAAGACACTGGTTGAATGTAAAGTTTGCTTTTGCCACATAAATGTCATCATTCTCCCATTCTGCTCCCCATCTCAGCCCATGGAAGGACCTCTGCTGTTTCTGACAGTGCTATGCCACAGGATTCTGCCTTTTCTTTGCAGCCCTGCAGGATTACTTCCTGTGAGTGCCTGATGAAGGGCATGTGGTGCAGTGTGGGACATCTAGAGAGTGGGGTGGATGGTGAAAAGACCCAACCCCCACACACTGTCATGTGATGGGGGGTGTGGAGTGCAATGAGATTGTGAATAGCAGAGGGGATCATGGGTCCTTTGACTCAGGGAGCTACTTTCTGGGCAGGAGCAAGTGGAACGAAGGGGCACAGAAAGGGTTCAAATAGGGCTGGCTCTGCACACAAATCAAGTGTAATAAAAGGAGTATGGGCTGGATCTGAGATTTAGCCCTTCTTGGGTCATTAATTAGTTGGTATGTGGCCAACATATGGGGAAGATTTGCAATATTGGAGATTTTTTTCTTTTTGCTTCCTGTGAACATCTGAAGATAATTCTAAGTTTACTGATCGACTAGCCCATCAGTGTGCCTACTCCTTTTCTTTCTAACTCCCTTCCTTCCCTCTCCACAAATATTTATTTATACCTCATTTGTAACTGAAGATAAGCATCTCTGAAATTAGGCCTGTTGGCACATGTCTAAACACTCTTTAACTGAGAGACAGATATTCACAGAAACATTTTTAAATGTCCACAAACTAACACGTAGATTGTCAAATCCTAATCACAAGGTTCAAATCAGACTTCTGATACTAATGTTTTAGAATGTTCAAATGTCAATCAGCAGTTTTCCTGGCACAACTCTCATGAATCTTGTGTGTGTGCTTACATGTGTGTAACTGCATGAGATGCATTGTTAATTAACATTGTAAGGCTAAGCACTCAATGGAAAGGTTCTGGAGAATTCTATTTCATTATTACAGAATTTTTTAAAAAACACAATCAAGTAAAGCCTGTATTGAAGGAGGAAGACCTATTTCCAGAGCCATGTTGCCAATATTAAGTCCATTCTGACATAGGGGTTTTGCTCTGAGTGTCCTGGTGGCCACATGGATGTTCCTTTATCCCCTTCTTTTAGTGCAGAAAGATTCTTGCAAAGATGCTTCTGATGAATAATTCTCCTGCCATTGCCAATATGCAACTCATTCCGCATGGGTGTTCCTTCAGACTCTAACCTAGTTTGTGTTCAGGTAATTCTGGTAATGGGACATTTTGCCTCTCCCCTGGGGGACCATTTCCAGCATCTAGCCATCCAACCGATTAGTTGGAGAACTGAGCCCTGACTTAAGGAGGGAAAGAGGTGTTTTTTGAACTGGCAGGGTGGCTTCCAAGGCTTTTGAATTGTTCTCCCAGCTGTCAGGGATCATTGTGAGCCGTGAGAACTGCTAATCGAATCCTAAGTTTTTTGTTTTTTGTTTTTTATTTTTTTCAACTCAGAAAATTCGATTAGAAAACCAGAATAATTGAAATGTGCATTTCCACACCACTTCCTAAATAAAATGTATACATGTGTCAAGTCAGACGGATTCTAAAATCAGTTTTTCTCCCATTGAGCAGGCAGTGCTCTGGGGCTGGAAAGAACTGGTTCTGAACTTCAGCTTTGCACTGAACAGTTGTATGATCTTTAAATTTCCTTCTAATAAAATGAGGAGAGTAACACTTTCCCCATGGGCTTGCATGAGAGATCAATGAGATAAAGCCCCAGGCACAAGACCCATTGTGTGGCATTCAGCACAAGGTCATTTACCTTCTTTTTCTAGGAAGGATGCTCAGCTTCCGGGTTCTCTGATAAGCCTCTCTGGAATTCCAATTGGTCCCTTTGGATGCCCTGATGACCCATGAACGCCCTCCAGGATGGGTGTGATACTGTAGTCTCCAAACAGCCACCTCGCCTCCTTTCTCTTGCAGACATCAGGCACATGCAGACAGGGGGAAGGACAGATCTCCCTGGGAGGCTGTCACCAGGTGCTACATCACTGTGTGTTTATGGGCTTGCTCTGAAAAGCAGATGGGGGATTTGTCCACTTCTTAAAATTGAAAACGTTCCGGTTCAACATAGGAGACAACAGTGGTAATTGTACTATAAATTGACATAAACTGCAATGAGAAAAGACCTCCTTGACTTCCCCTGCCTTGGATTCCACATCAGGATGTGCTAATGAAAGCATCTGTCTCTCGACAGCTCCCGTTATCAGACATCTTTATTTATTTACTTATTAAAAAATGAAAGGGGAATTTGTGCTTTGGTTTTTTTTTCCCCTTTATTTTACCTTCATCATTATGCATTAAGTGATCTTAGCAAAATGGACAAACACAATGACTATAATTAAATATAGTTCTTGTTTGGTATGGTGCTTTCCTCCTGTGGCATTGGCAGTTCTTCTAATGACAATGACCTTGTAATTTAAAACATATCCTACGGATGTCTGTTCTTTATTTTAAACTGCTGTGAACACACACTGGTTGAGCAGTGGCAATAACGAGAATGAGACCTGGTGGTGGCTGATCCAAGCTTTCCCCACAGGTTAAAGCAAGAAGCTTTTACCCAGAAAGGCCTCATGGCCTCAGAATGTATCATTTGTCATGGACCTTCTCCTTTGAGTAGTAATCTGGAGTCAACACATTGCTTCTGTTCCAGACGGCATTGGGAATTCCAACCATATCCATTCAGAATTTGGTGTTGATTTGAATCCTTCTGTATTCGACTTGGTGATAGTCCTTCCTTTATTAATTCACTCAACGAATGAGTAGAATGAATGGATTAAAGCTTTAGGAGATACGCCAGTGAACTGGAGAGAGGCTGGAATGAGCCTGTGTTTGGGGAGGGTCATTGGGTCTCTGGTTGGATTGGAGGGTTTGTTTGGAAAGTGGGGAATAAAGTTGGGTAAGTAGATCCCCCAAACTGCAAGCGTCTTACCATATACCATCATCTTTCTGTCTGTCTACCTACCTACCTACCTACCTACCTACCTATCAGTCATTCTTGCCCTTTACTTCTGTTTCAGATTAATCAGAGGCTGACTTTTGTTCCCCTCTTGGGACAAGGTCATCTTTTGAATAAAGGATAGGGGATGAAAAGACCTTGGCTTTGAGTACATATGTCCTCAGGACCCTATATGACTGGGAAGCAAGTATCTTTTTCCCCCTTTCAAGCAACACCTACTTGTCCCTAGAACTCTATTCCTAACCCAGATCTGCACTGTTCACCCTTTTTCCCCACTCTGCCCATTTCCCAACAGTTGGTTTGGAACATGATTAATTAAAAAAGTCACATTAAAAAAATATATATCCCACTGAAGGGGTATACCCTTCAAAAATGTATACCATTTGTAGTAATTTAAGAATAATGTAATGATGTTCTTCACCTCAGTGACAGATAGGAGTTGGTGTGGTGCCTCAAGACATAGAAGCCATTTTCATGAGATCTTGAAAAAGTGTTCCTGCCTTATCCTCCTGTATGAATGATGGTCTAGAAATAGAAAAATTATGGGTTTATGCTGGAAATCTTTGTCCTGCTATTTCTTTAAGCAACCACAAACACATATAAACACATTTATAATGAATATTTTCACTTAATGTCTGTCTTATGGTAGGTACTCAAGAAATTAATTTTCTTTCCTTTTCCCCTTTCTTCCATGATGGTGAGACATAGTAGGTGCTCAGTGTACTCTTACATATGAATTATATTAAAGGCATAGATGCATGTTAGGTATAGCATAGAAGAGAGGTGCCTCATTTCTGTCTCATGGATATAGGATGTAGACCAATGGCAGTCACAGAATTCTCTTCCTTCCTGATAATTCACTGTGGCCACTCAGTGGGTTGTTTTAGATACAGCAAGTACTCAGTAAATTTTTGCTCAGTACCAAGGGAAATGTCCAGGCAGCCCCCTCCAGCCAGCCTTTACACATCATTTTGTATAGATCATTATGTAACACAGAAGTGTTCAATATTGCCCCTTTGCAAAATATTCTTTGAACTTTGTCTGGAAATTGACTGTTATTATTGTTAGTTTCCATTCTGTTTATGATGTCTATTAATGTATGTGTTTATTAATTTTTTAAAGGAGAATTTTTGATGAAGTACAACTTATGACTGAGGAGTGGGGGGGGGGCAAGGATGATGGGATGGCTGAAAGGGGAAATTAAGGATCTCTTGAAATCTTAGAATCGTATAGGAAATAGAGGGTTTCTATCCATACCTACTGAAGGGATTCTCTGAAGACTTGAACTACTTAATCTCTCTCCCTTTCTCTTAAAGGCAAAAGATTAATTATGTTTTTGTCCTCAGTACTTTTAAAATTAAAATTATATAAGTGAAAATAAAATAGAAAAGCAAAATTTATAAAAGTAATTTGTATACATTGTAAAAGTACTCAGATGTTTACAGAAGCAACACAAAAGCAAAATTGTCTCCCCTGTGACCCATTCTCTGCTGGTAAAACTTTAAAATGTTTCTGTTCATAGTTTTGTCTACCATCTGGATTCTAATATACTTTCTTGATTTATGAAATGGAGACAGTGTTTTTTGATTCCTTGCTTTGAGGGATTTAGAGCTACATCCCTAAAATCCACTTTCTATTCATTATTCCTTCTCCAGAATTCTGTCTCCCATATGGATCCATTTTCAGGGTATATATATAATTAGGTTTTTCATGCCTTGTTTGTTTGGAATGAGTAAAGATGCAGTGTTTGGAAAAAGACAGTCCTGGAGGCAGAATCCCAACTTTGCCAGTTTCTAAGGGCATGGGCTTGGGCAAGTCACTTAACCTTTCTTCTCACCCATTACTTGGGGGCCATGATATCAGCTTTATAGTGTGGACATGAGGATTAAGTGACCTGATACAGAATTTCTCAAACATTTATGATGAATGGATCTTTTTTAAAGATTAAAAATGTTGGTAGCACCTCACCCTCCCAATGTGTGTTAAATTATTTTTACGACAATATTACTTGGATATTTACAAAAATAAAATTTGTTATGGATTAGTTTCATGCTCTGCTACAAGTATACAACCAAAACAAGTTGATACATTACAAATTACAATACGGAAAAATTAAATTAAGCAGTATTAGTTTAATGCTCTCAGTTTGTACTCTATATGAAAAGAAATCTTCATGAATGATGTGAATATGGTACTATCTGCCATAGCCTAGATCTTTTAAAGTTTGGCCTTTCTCATTCTGTTTCTGCTGTGTGTTCGCTCAGTTCTCCCTTTCACTTTTCCCTAGTCCAACTCCCAGGGAATACTATATGGTGCACAGGGATGTTATTTGGCCTTTGCTTAGCATGAACACATCTGCTATGTATTGGCTCCACCTCTGTTCTTTCCTCACTGGTCCATGACTATTAATACCCTATAATTGACACCAGTCCAGTTGTAGACACACCTGTAGGTGTGAGCACTGAAACTGCAAGGTAGTACTCAATTACTGAGTGGTCATCTGGATGACTTTTTAATATTATCATCATTGTGAAAATTTAGACCACACATGCACACACACACATACACACAAACTATTCTCACTGCTGTGGTTCTACACCTGCTATTTGTAAGAATATATATGTATATATTTCCTGGAAGTCTTATTACTGTTAATGGTAGTTTTATTATGGCTGTAGATTTCTATCAGGCAAGCCTATCAGTTGGCTGTTGCTGTGTAACAAACGGCCCCAAGACTCAGTGATTTAAAACCACCAGGCATTTATTAACACTATGGATCTTGAGTTTGCTGGACAGATCTGCTTATCTTTTTTTTTTTAGTTTTTTTTTTAATGTTTATTTATTTTTGAGAGAGAGAGACAGAGACAGAGGACAGAGCATGAACAAGGGAGGGGCAGAGAAAGGTAGACACAGAATCCTAAGCAGGCTCTAGGCTCTGAGCTGCCAGCACAGAGCCTAACGTGACACTCGAACTCATGAACCATGAGATTATGACCTGAACCCAAGTGGGACACTTAACTGACTGAGCCACACAGGCGCCCCCAGATCTGCTGATCTGATTTAGGGGCATTGTGGCTCACTTGTCCATATGTGGTCCACTGCAGGTAAGCTACTTAACTTTGCTGATCTTGGTTGGGCTCTCTCACATCTTTGGTGCCTTAGCTAAATGGCTTGGCTTTCTTCTATATGGTCTCTCATCCTCTCTTAGGTTAGCCTAGGCTTGTTTTCAGAGTAGCTTGGACACATGCTTATGGTGATCATAGAGAATCAAGGGAAAGAGTAGATATATGCAACACACTTGAGGGCTAGGCTTGGAGCTGGCATACCTTTACTTCTGCTGTGTTCTGTTGACCAAAGCAAGTCATAGGCCAACCCAGATTCATAGTTTGGGGAATTAGACTGTACAACCTGTTTCTAGGTGAGAAGAACTACAAACTCACATTTCAAATGTTGTGATTACAGGTAAGCATGAAGAATTTGAGCCATTATTATAATCAATCTCCCCCAGTAGCTAAGAGGTTGGGGTATGGAGATCTATAAGGAAGTTATGCTGACCTTCTTGGTGACACAGGGATACTGACTTAAGAAAGAATGGATATGTAAGATGTTCTGCCTCTTCTTTGGTATGGGAATGAGGAAGAGGATGGAGTCAGAGATGACTCCAAGGAACCCTAGGCTGGATGACTGAGAAGGTGGCAAAGCTGCTAACTGAGGTATGACATTCAGCAGGAAATGCAGAGTTGAATCTGGGCGGGGGGGCGGGGGGGTGCTCAGAATGGGAGAGGTCAAGGTAGAGGGAGATACTAAGTTTGACATACTGGAGCTGTTCCCATAAGGAGAGTCCTTCTCCACCTGGTTTCACATTAAAATTACCTAAGTAGGGTTTTTTTTTAATTAAAAAATTATTTTTAAAGTTTATTTATTTTGAGAGAAAGAGAGAGTGAGCGGGGGAGGGGAAGAGAGAGAGAATCCCAAGCAGGCTCTGTGCTGTCAATGCAATGCCTGACTTGGGACTTGATCTCACAAATCGTGAGATCATGACCTAAGCCAAATCAAGTGTTGGTTGCTCAACCAATTTAGCCACCCAGGTGCCCCCCCCCCCCCCCACAAAGCAGCTTTTAAAAAATACTGACAGTTGAATCTCATCCCAGATCAATTAAGTTCAAATTTCTAGGAAATGTGGCTTGGTATTATTATTTTTAAAAATCCCCAGAAAATTCTAATGTACAGCTTAAGTTGGAATAATTATCTAGATCAGTGTTCTTCTGCCCATACATAGAATCATCTGGATACCTTACAACAAATACTGATGCTTGGGCATTACTACCAAACTATCTATTTAATTGGTCTGGGATGAAAACTAGGCAATTGTATTTTAAAAAAAAAGTCTTTCTGAGTGAATTTAATGTGCAGCTACAGTTGAGAACCACTGACCTAGATAGTTAATTTTCACCGTGAATAATCAATGTTTTCAGGTTGCAAGCCATGGCAAAGGGGCGCTATAACAGAGTCTCTTTAAGATCTGGGCAGGCTCAGAATTAGCATGAAATTGCTGGGTGCCAGCCAGGGCATGGGGACAGGAGCAGTTGGAGGATGAGACCAGAAACTTTCAGGACCCAACCTGGATCAACACATAGTGTTTGAAGCACAAGGGCACATCACAGTTAATCCTGTTTTGAGGACAGATGCTGAGAAACCTCCCTGAGAAGGTCTGGAATATAAAATGTCATGGTGTCATCTGACTCACCTGTCCTCTAATTCAGATACAGTTTTCTTTCTCTAGCATGCAGACAATGCAACTTCCATCATTTTCTTTTTTGGAGGTAAATTCACAATGTCTTAAACCTTAATATATGAGTGTTTCCTTGATTACAAACCCCAAACTGCCTCTTCTTTGAGTTCATCCCATTAGTCTGAGCTTTGACCTTGTTACATCTGAGATAATTCCGGGACCTTCTTGTTGTTAATGTCTTATAAATATTTGTAGGCCAATTATCTGTCTATAGCCAGTCACTGAGTCAACAACAGAATATTAAGGATTTTTTCCCCTCATGTTCATAAATCATTTTTGGCAGAGCTTTAATCATTTGGGTTTTTGGCTGCCTCTCTGACTTTCCTCTGGTTTATTTTTGGCCTCCATAAGCCTCATCTATTTTGGGGAAATATTTAATTGCATAATACAAGTTGACTCCTGTTAGGTATGCCACTGACAATACCCCTAGGCTTAGGATTCTTCAAAGTGGGCATGTGAATCCCTTTGGGGTGGGGAAGGCCTGTAAGGGCACATTGCTGAACACCCCAACACCTCTCCTGTGTCCCTAACCAGATCTCTGAGGATGGGGCTCAGGCATCTGTACTTTTCACATGTTTTTGGATGATACTTATACATGCAGTTGGTATATATAACCAGTTGGTATAATAAACCATAGCTTATTACCTCAATATTATGCTTATGCAGAGGAGTTTGTTTGTTTGGTTTTGGTGGGAGAGGCTTTGCTCCACAAGCCTCATCTATAATCAAGATATAGACCCTTGCCTGAAGAGTTTCCAAAAATAGTGGTGCCTGGGTGGCTCAGTTGGTTCAGCATCAAACTTCAGCTCAGGTCATGATCTTGTAGTTCATGGGTTAGAGCCCCCATTCGTCTCTGCATTGATGGTGTGAAGCCTGCTTGGGATTCTCTCTCTCTCCCTCTCTTTCTGCCCCTCCCCCACTTGCATCCTCTCTCTCTTTTTCTCTAAATAAATAAACTTAAAAAAAAGAGTTTCCAAAAATGTTTACATTAGGAATCACCATTCTACTTTGGTCTTGACTCTCAGTGGGGTTGGTCAACACATGGATTTTATTGCATACCCCTGACACCCCTAAGGTATAAGCAGAGGTAAAAGGGAAAAGAGAGGTGGGGCAGTAAGTATAGGAGATAAATAATGGGCCAGATGAGAAGAGAGATATGGAGATGGGGAGGAGATGAAGGAGAGGCACATGTATAAAAATGGCTGAGTATCATCTATGGCAAGTATAGTATCATGTTTTACATTTTGAAGCACTTTACAGTATACCAAATCCTTCTACATGTGATCCTCACAACTGTCCTAGAATAACTGGATTGGGCAGGTATTAACATCCCCACTTTACAGATGGAAAAACAGACTCCTTGTGGTGACATGTCCAAGTTCAGATGGCTAGTGAGTGTCAGAAATAAGACTAGAACCAGGGCTCAAGACTTAGTCCTAGAGTAGGTATTATTCTGTCAGTCCTAATCTATACTAGGTCTATGCAGCCTAGACTTGCTCTTGCTCTAGTGTTATGATGAGACCTTCACTCTGGGTGAGTATCTCTTTGTGATGTGATGTAGTCTGGCTCTTTGGGGAGGTTTGTGGTATTTGGAGAAGGAGCAGAGTGGAATGGGTATCCTTGAAGTCCTTTGAAACCCACATTATAAAAGCCAGCAAGCTTGCTGAAAGAGCTTTTATTACATGTTACAAACAGAACAAACTGGTCAGTGCTACCTGAGTGTCTTCATTCTTCCATTTATTCACTTTCTTCCCTCCTCCTCTCATCTCCTACACATTCAACACACATAAACCAAGGAATGCAGTATGACTCTGGGATCCGAGGAAGCCCCCAAGTCATGTAGGGATGACTGCCAGAACAATTAGGTCTTATGGAGTCAACAAAATAATTAAGGTCCTGGGATCACTGTCTCTACTTGAACTGAGCAGACCTTTTCTTGGTCTAACCCAGTGCAGCTAAAGGCAGGGAAGTCCTGCTCTGAGCCTATTTCCTCTACCCTTCCCCTCCCCTCCCCCCCCCCCCACATTTTTTCTTCCTTTTCTTTCTTTCTTTCTTTCTTTCTTTCTTTCTTTCTTTCTTTCTTTCTTTCTTTCTTTCTTTCTTTCTTTCTTTCTTTCTTTCTTTCTTATGGAGCAGGGCTTTTAGCTTTAGGTCAGAGTTGGTATTGATCCTCCTGGGACAATAATAATAACTAACCTGAGTACCATGCTTTAATGTTTCTGAACCTTTTCATCCTCATTATTTCTCTTGATCATTACATCAGTCAGGTGTTATAGATAATTGTACTATCCAGGCATGATTATAATAGCAGTGGTCCAGGAATATATAATTCCTTAGACCGGCGACCCTACCCATGAAGTATTAAGGTAAATATATACACTGAAAGAGTAAAACAATACAAAGAACCATTCCATTGCTTGGTGGGGCTTAGGTGCCCCCCAGACCCTGAGCAGGATTCTGCACCACACAGAGAATCTAGGCAGACCTGAGCAGCCTAAAAGAAAAGCCAAACCTACCTTTCTGATTTTACTACTTAGATAAAGGGAAAGCCCAGTCCCTGCATGCCTGCTGAGAGGCCCCGAGAGAAGGGAATAGATACAAGAGACAGGGGCTAGGCCTTTCCAAGCTGGAATCTTGTAGGTCTATAGGAAAAGACACACATCAGAAGAGACAGCCCCAAAGAGCTTTCAAGAGTGAGATAGCAGATTCCATGCCTTACCTTACTTCTTAAGCCCTGGGAGGATGGACGAGACCCTTCAGTGATGGAAACCTTCAGCATTAAGACCCAGTGAACTAGTTTTTCCTCTTCTTTGGGTACTGCCTTTGCTAT
This sequence comes from Panthera tigris, assembly GCF_018350195.1. Classification (NCBI taxonomy): domain Eukaryota; kingdom Metazoa; phylum Chordata; class Mammalia; order Carnivora; family Felidae; genus Panthera; species Panthera tigris. The sequence continues at coordinate 122,388,778 of NC_056665.1, forward strand.
CTGGAAGTCTGTGGGGTTTGGAGGAAGGTCATGATAGCCTTAAGAGCTACAGCCCAACCAATATTACTGTGTATCTGCCATGGGGAAGTAGAGTCAGGGAAGTTAAGTTACTTACTAAACCAAGGTCATTGGTTTAGTGAGTGGAGGAGCCAGGATTTGAATTCGTAAATTCAAGATGTAGTGGGGTTTTTTTTGTTTTATCTTGTTTTGTTTTTTGACCGCACTACCTGGCCTCTACCAACCACCATATCACCCTTATATGGAGAATCAGTTCTGGTCTCTTGGGCTTTGTCTGGCAGGAGAATTATCATTAGAACATTAAAAAGAACCCCCAAATATATTTCTTCCATTTAATGTTTGCCCAGGGAAGACATATATATCTGTGGGGTTGTCTTCTGGCTCACAATTTAGGAAGGCTTTGGTTATAAATGGAAATAGTTTTGTTAGATGGGACTCAGATCACAACGTTCCTCCTTGAGAGCTCAGGTGATCCAAATGCCCACATTACTCCCCCTAAAATAGGGGTTGGGGGTTATTTTGGGAAAGGGGCCTATTTTAAGCCAAAGGACAGGGGCTTTCTGTTCTGCCACTGCGCTGGCTTGTTTCTACCCTGCACTCAGCAAAAACTGAATATTCTCTAAACAATAGATGACTCAGCCTTTGCTAAATCTTAGGTGAAATGGATTTAGCAAGCAAAGAGAGAAAATGTCTTTTTTTCCCCATTTTTGCTAGTCCTATTTGATGATAATTCTCAGTGCTCAGGGCTCCTTTCATCCAAAGATCTGTAATTAATTAAGCCTCACAACTCCCCTGGCAGGTAGAGAAGTACAAGGATGTTCATTTAAAACCAATCCTGTTTGATACAGTAGGGCTGTTACTAAGGCTCTTTAAAAGAAAAACCTCTCTATTGTGAAACTTCTTTTTAATAGAGTAAATTAAGGGAAAAAGGATGAAGTAATTTTGCCTGGGATGCTTGTTTGGTTATGGCCACAGAGAGAGCCCTGAGTTCGGGGCTCTGATGCCATCCTGGGTTAAACTAGCTGTATAAGCTATTGCAGCATAGCAAACTACCACAAAATGTAGTGGCTTTAGACAACAACAAACATTCATTATCTCATACAGTTTCTGTGGATAGGAATTCAGGAGAGGGCTAGCTGGATCGTTTTGGCTCCAGGTTTCATAAGGTGGCAGCTAAGATATCTGCCAGGGCTACAGTTGTCTGTAAGGCTTGACTAAAGCTGGAGGATCCCCTTCTGAGATGGCTCACTTATATGGATTGTGAGTTGGTGCCAGTTTGGGCAGAAGACCTCAGTTTCTCACTATGTAAACTTCTTCAGAAGGCTGCTTGGGTGTCCTAATGACATGGCAGCTACATCTCCCATAGCAAGTGGTCCAAGAGAGCAAAGGTAGAAGTGACAATATCTCTTATTACCTAGCCTTGGGCATCACACTCTGTCATTTCCTCAATGCCCTATAGACTGCATAGCTCGGTTCTATTCATTGTGGGAGGGGACCACAAAAGGACCTGAATACCAGGAAGCAAGAATCACTGGGAGCCTGCTTGGAGGCAGGCTAATCTTAAGACATAGTGAGTTCATGTGTGATGTATCATTGGAATATTCTCTGACAAGCATGCTTAGAGTACTAAACATCATGCATCTGATAAGAAGAGAGTAAGAGACAGGGAATGGTACAGTTAACTGTCTCGTTATTTGTAGGCGTAGAATAAATATTCGTATTCAAAGTTAAGTGATTAACTATATTGAAATATACATGACAGTGGCATTAAGCTTTCATCTTTAGGAACTGGACATTTGTCCCAGACCCTATACTAGATCACTGGCTCCCCATTGTTGACCTATGGACCAGTGTTGTGTTAACTGCTAAGAAGCAACCACAGTGTTGTTAAAGATACAGGTACCAAGTCTCTACACCTAGGGATTCTAAGTCAGTATGTTTGGGACCCAGTATGCTTGCTGGCTTTCCTTATCAGACAATGGTAGCCTGAAGTTATGTTGAGTGAGAAGTCACAATTAATGGCAGTCATATCTCTTTGCTTAATATCCATCCATGATCTTTTCCTTCACCTCAGAAAATCGGCTCAAAATTGTGCGTTCAGTTGCTAAGAGCTGGAATTGGTAGTTGCCAAGTTTGTTCCCATGCCACACTGTTAAAGGAGGCACAGATAGTAGAAAGCTCCCATATCATAGGGGCTGCTAGAGAGAAACAGGGAGGATTGGTGACCAGTAGCAACAGTTTGAAAGGCCACCATTATGCTACTACATCAGTATGTGAAGTACTGGTTTTCTTACTGTGTACAGAAATAATGTCACATCCTGCATAAATCTTAGTCAAATGGTTCTCAAGTATGAGTATCTAGAAGAATCACTTGGGAGTATGTGTGTTAAAATGCAAATCTTTAGGCCTACCCCTGGGATTCTGATTCAGTGGGTGTGGCATACCCCAGATAATTGATATAGGTAGTCTGGGAATCACACTTTTAGATAACTGTTCTAGGGATAATCTAACTACAGAATATTGACTTCGTATCTATTTAATCCCTAGCAGCAAGAGTTCAACCTATACAGTGTCTGACATAAAAGGGGCTGCTTTATAGAGTTTGCATGGATGACACTGGGGGAACTGATGACATGTGTGAGGGGTACTTTGAGGTTTGGACAGGCGTGGACCTTTGATTAGCATATTTTTGCACATGTTCACTTTCCTCCTGGATGATAAACTGTTGGAGGTAAGGTCCATATGCTGTTTAATTCTGCACCTCTCATAGAGGCCAGCATAGTGCTCTACGTGCTGCAGGCTTCCAGTAGGTATGTTATCTATCACACAGGAGCAAGTTCATTTGACATGGCCAGGATTCTGGATGGGAATTAATCCATCTCACCCAGAGCATGTTGCATGTCGTGGTAACAGCTTTATGATTCCTAAAGCCAAGTGACTTTGGAGTATTGCCAAGCTTTCCTCTCACTTCTTTCTTCTCCCTTCTAAGCGTCTCAAGGTGGGTGGTGATAGTGAAACACTTGTGGCATGAATGACTATCTCCAGGTGTGTAACTTGGGAGAACAAAATTAGAATAAGAGTTGAAGAGTTTAATACAGCATAGCCAAACCTACAAATTACCACCAATGAAGGATATGGAAGACAAAGAACATTTCAGCCATAGTGAATATCTCCACTTCAATTAGCCAAGAACATCTGGGCAGCCAGGGTGGCAAACACAGAGCCAACAACATGGTCAAGAAGAAGGCACTCAGTGGCAAACAGCAAAGCAGCGAGTTGCTTGTGCATTGCTTAGAGGAGACAAAGGAGCAGAAGAAGCATGGTATGACTATTGGTTTTATTCAAAAATAATTTACTGAGTTGCTGTCATGTGCCAGGACCTGCTTTAGGTACAAGGGATAGTAAGGTAAGCCAAATAGACAAAGAAGCTTATGTCTTAGCTAAAGAGATATATAATGAATAAATAAATACATAATATAGCGACACATAGTGATTAGTGCCAGTAAGAAAAATAAAGCAGGAAAGGGAGTAGATACTAAAGGTATAGTAAATATCATTCCAAAGTAAACTGCTTTGCTATAATAGGGATAATGATATAATAGTCATTATAATAATTATGAAAGTTACAACAAATCACACCCAATACTGGGCAGACAATACTGGGTAGTAGATAGACAGTGGTAGGACAAGACTAATCTCCATTTGATGGTGGGTTTTGTTTTGTTTTGTTTTGTTTTTTTAGGACAAGAAAAAGATTATGAAGACAAACAAGAAACATGAAATAGTGATACCCAGAGAATTAATATAAGGATAGTGAGTGAGAAGGCTTTATTTTAGTTGAGGGAATTTCTCTCCACAGAGGTGATATTTAAACTGAAATTTGAATAACAAGGAAGAGCTAAGAGTGCAGAAGACACCCCAAGTTGGGAGGGCCCCAGGACAAAGGCTCTGGGCTGTGCAGATCTGGGAATAGAGGTAAGGCCAGTGTAACTCTATAAACCTGGGGGCATTGGGAAGATGGTTAGAGTAATTAGGAAAAAAATAACCTTCTCTCATAGATATGACTTTGAGAGCCAGTGTAACTCCCAGAAAACGATTTTTCTTTCCAATTAAATGTTGCCTACTTCTTCCATCAGTAACAGGTATAACTTTTGATCGATCGATTTATAATATAAATTTCTTTCTGGAATTAGTTTACTTATCCCCTGCACCCCTGAGAAAATACAAAATGTGGGACAAGCACTATTATAATAAAATTTTATTAAATAGTGTAATTACCAAAAAATCTGTATAGCAATATGCCAGTGTGTTGACTCAGGTAGTAACTGGGAATTCTTGGTTGTTAATCGATCTGTTTATATTCCATAGCTCCCTAGATACAATGTTTCTTTTCTTGTCTGGTATTTGAGGTCTTGGGGTATACTTTTTCTGTGGATAGCTTCCCTGCCCTTCCTTGGTTGTCTCCACTTCTTCCTGAGTGCTTCAGTCTCAACGCCTATCCAAAGGGTAGGCTTGTGTACCCTGGTCTACTCTCCACCTCAAGTACGTGCATCACCCAACTCCTCTTTTGTATCTCTGGGGAGGGAAGTAATTCCTTTTATAGGTGTTCACCGTTTTTTTCTTTCTTCTGTTGCTTTTCCTGTGGTGTCTAGAGAATCACTTCCAATACCTTTGGGTCCTCTTTCTCCCAGTTAATCATACAAGAGATTTTTCTCATTCATCCTACATTTTACACCTCTCTAAAGCACCTTTCTATTTACACTGGCTATGAAAGTGTATGTGCAGATCAAGGGGATAGATTGCGTTTGCATAGAAATGTATGTATATGCTGGGGCGCCTGGGTGGCTCAGTCAGTTAAGCATCTGACTTTGGCTCAGGTCATGATCTCACAGTTTGTGAGTCTGAGCCCCGCATAGAGCTGTGTGCTGACAGCTCAGAGCCTGGAACCTGCTTCGGACTCTGTGTTTCCCTCTCTCTGCCCCACCTCTGTTTGCACTCTGTCTTTCTCTGTCTCTTGAAAATGAATAAACATTAAGGAAATTTAAAAAAAAAGAAATGTATTTATATGCTAAAAATGCAATGAAAATCTTTAATGTAAGTTTACTGTATATTTGAGCATGACATGTATTTATTCTCTAAAATACACTTAGTAGCTTTCATAGTGTGAGTCACCAAGCCTTATGCTTCTCCAAAGAAGGGAGCACGATTTCTCAAAATACAGTATTGTTTTTAGAATGAAAATTTAATGTGTTTCATGACCAATTCAAATCAGCTTTGAAATTCTACACTACCTCAGCCTTGACCAGCTTTAAAATGCAAATGCTACCCATAAGGAACAAATGTCTTTTCAATTATTAAAATTGAATTTCAAGATTTGTAATGGTTTCTATGGTAAAAATGTTTAAATATATCTGAGAAATAGTTCTTAAATTATAATAATGATTAAAAAGTACAAAAGCAGAAACTTGAAGGCAATAATGAGGGCAACTATTGAGTTACAGAAACTGAAATGTATTTAATTTTCTTATAAACTCCAAAACATTGTGTTAGAAAGAATGAGGGTAGGGACGGATGCCCCCCGCCCCACCCCCAACTGAGTCAATATGCTATCTGATCTGTGAGAATTAAGCTCAACTTACTTACTGAAATTAGAGACAGGATGCTGACCTTAGTTTTGCTTTCTCACTTGGAGAATGTATCTGAGAAGCTAGAATAATGGTTAAACGTTTTTGATGTTCTATAAAAGAGGTATAAGGATAGTCAAATATTTATTGAATTTCTGCTCTGTGCTTTTTGCCGAGAATTGCATTGTGGATATGAGGGATATAGAACTAGAAAGTATGGTGTCTGCCCTTGGGAAGTTTACCAGCGAGTTGGAAGAAAATAAATGACTTTATATTACACAACTTAAAAACAGTACATGCCAGTACACTTAAGTGCTAGATAGTGCAGTGCAGAGACACAAATAATTATAGGAATTGACAGAAAGGAATGTTATTAGTATTGTGAGGGGCTGACATGGAATGCTTCATGGAGGAGGAGGCATTTAACTGGACCTGGAGGGAAATATAAGATTTGGCACCATTATATTTTTAGGGGAATGATAATAACTCATTTTTATTATAATAATAGTTAGCTGTCTGTCGGCTCAGAGATCAGAGAATGGAAAAGCATGTCAAACCCACAGGGTAACTATGTCTTAAAGGTCTTTTTTCAAGGAGTTAGAAGGAAGAAAGAGAAAGCCTTTCTAAGAGCCTAGGCTTGTGGAAAAATGTGGGAGGTGCAGAAAAGAATTAATGGGTAATGCTTATCATTTTGTACAAAATAACCTTGACACAAATGGGGCAATTTAAAGAAAGGGTAAGTGACTCCCAGCCCACTCATCCAGGTTGATGGAGGAAATAATCATGGGGTTGATGGCAGATTGGAAAAAGAAGACCTAGGGTAGCTTTCCCTGCTTCATTATGTGTGTTTCTCATCTAGAGGTAGGTGCTCATAGCTGAAAGAACATTTTCGAAAGTCAGCCCTTTCCACTTTCAAATCATTTCAGGTAAGTAACTTGATCTAACAACAAAGTAGATGCACCTCTCTTTTCCCTCCTCTCTCAAGCTCTATGCAGAGATGTGAGCATTGCCATACCACTAACATCCACATGGTTGATGTGAACGAAGCAGGTTAGTAAAATCAAGATTATTGTAAATAATTTTTTGATGACAAAGCAGTGTGTTACAATGGGTGTGACTATCCCCATGTTTCATGAGTGAAGAAAGCAGTATTGCTGTAAGTCAGTGGTTTTCCATGGCTGCACATGAGGATTACCTGGAGGGCTTTAAAAATTACTGATGTCCATCCCCTCCCTCCACCCCAAGCAGCATAGTTGGTCTGAAAAGTGGTTTGGGCACTGGATTTTCTAAAGCTCCCCAGGCCATTCTAAAGTTGGGAACCACTACTTTAAGTGCTGATGTGAATGAATTGTACCTGGACAGCTTATTAAACCATAGACTACTGGATCCCACCTGTAGAGGTTCTGAATCATTAGATCTGGGATGGGACCCAAGAATTTGTATTTCTAAAATAACCTCAGGTGATACTATTACAGCTGGTCTGAGGGACCACACTTTGAGAAGTAGTGATTTAAACTACTAAAGTCAGGGGTGCCTGGGTGGCTCAGTCAGTCAGGCTTCTGGCTCTTTGTTTCAGCTCAGGTCATGATCTCACGGTTCGTGGACTAGAACCCCACATTGGGCTCTGTGCTGACAGAGCCTTCTTGGGATTCTCTCTCTCCCTCTCTATCTCTGCCCCTTACTTGCTTTCTCTCTCTGTCTCTCAAAGTAAGTAAACTTAAAAGAATAAACTATTAAAGTTAAACTGGTCCAGGTTATACTAAGCATTTCCTGAAGTTGGGCTCTTGAACAGGTTAAAATATACTCTGTGAGTATCTCTCTGAGCCACTGAATTAGAATGCCTAAGAATCTGCAGTTTTAAGTGAGAGCTCCAGGGTTTTATTTTGGAATCTATCACTTGTAAACTACTATGCAGCTTAACAGTTTTGTTTCTTTTGTATCTTGCTCCAAATATTATTTTTATATAAGTTGAATGTGTGACTATATGATGATTTTTGTAATTATTTTATGCTATTTTTATGGAAACAATTATACAGACTGGACTGTATTAGTTACTCTGAGATATTAACAGAATAAACTTGGGGGGGAAAGGACTTTATCATGGGGCTTATGGTGTAATAACAGACCCATCTGCTCATGTAGTGGCAGCAATTATAGATGTATGTATGATGTCTCACTTTTAAAAGTAATTTTTAAGGGGCGCCTGGGTGGCTCAGTCGGTTAAGCATCTGACTTTGGCTCAGGTCATGATCTCACAGTTCGGGTCATGATCTCATGGTTCCTGAGTTCCAGCCCCGCATCAGCGTCGGGCTCTGTGCTGACAGCTCGGAGCCTGAAGCCTGCTTCAGATTCTGTCTCCCTCTCTCTCTCTGCCCCTCCCCCACTCATGCTTTGTCTCTCTCACTCTCTCTCTCAAAAATAAATAATAAAATAAATTTTTTCAATAAATACATAAAAGTAATTTTAAAAAGCATGTTTTGCAAATTTAATGTAATGAGGTAGTTGCACTCAATCACAGGTGGTGTAAAGGTTTGAGAAACATCCTTCAAACCTTAGAGAATATTAGAATTACCAAGACTACTTGTTAAAACTTCAGTTCCCAAGTCAGTGCTCCAGAGTCTTAATCCTGGGTGGCATCTAGGAATCTCTAACAATATAAGGTAATTCTGATTTCCTGGACAATTTTTCGTAATTGACCTGAGTTGCTGATAAATAATTGGCTATATATTGACTATTTTTTGTTCACTTTATGCAAGTCAGTGTCCTAGGAGCTATGTATAAGTGTCAGCTAAAAATGTTAATTCTCAGGATATATTCTTTAGGTAATAGTATTCCCTCACCTGTCTCTTTCTCTGTCATTTAGACATTTTGTAGCTTTGCTTTTTCATCTCATTCCTATGCTATTCCTACTTTTATAGAGGAAGTGGAGAAGATATATGGTTAAAATAAGGGCCAGTCAAGTCTGTATTTAGCTGGATTTCCTTCCCTTTCATGTGTTTGTCTGAGCCAGCATATTTCTCTTCCTCTTTTTTCTCATTGTTGTCTGTTCACTTGCTCACCCGTCCTCTCCCCCCCACCATCTTCTGTTCCATCTTCTCTCTCTGTTGTCTTTCCTTTGTGACTTCTCTTTGTGGCCTTTTTACTGGGCAAGAAGGGAAGGTCACTAGAGATCTTGTCAATCTATGTTTCTCTCCCCAAGGATGGTAGTGGCAGGAGGTTAGAAGGCCAAAGGAAGAAACACCTATATAAGTCTACCATGACATTTTGGTTTTTGTGAGTGTAGGGTAAATAGAACCAATAAAATGGTTTTTCACCTAAACTCAGGGTTCATAGGTGAGAGGGAGGCAGGGTTGGCAGAAAAATTATGTAACAATCAACATTTTGGTAGTGAGTGATAGACTCTGTGCAAAATGAATCTTAACTGACTTGCAGTATGGTTGGCCACTCTTATCAAATACTCAACTGTTTTATATCACAGTGGATATGATAGGATTATTTATTCTTCTTTCATGTTTCAGAATTCCTTTACCCCCCACCTGCAAAAAATGTTAGCTTTCACTGAAGAATTATCTCCCAGTGAGAAGGAAGGAAAGACCTGCTAGAGGAGGAATTTTTATTGATCCTGGTGATGAGAGAGGTGGCAGCAAAGTCTTTTGGGGTTGGTTCATCTGTTGTCATGGAAACCCACCAGAACAGTAGAGTCCAGGCAAAGTCTGCAGGTTTTGACCATCAAGATGGATGACTGCAATGTGTTTTGAATTGCACAGATAAGAGAAGTGATCTGCATTCTTTATACTTTTCCTCTTTACACTGGCTTGCCCATAACCTGTAATAAGAGATTTAGAGCTTAGTTAAAGCTGTTCTATCTTGGTATTTTTTTGCTGTCCTTCTTGAGACAAGTGCTGAAATGGAATTGCCAAACCTGAACCAGGACAAAAAGCAAAGGGTGGACACAAACAAGCTCCTTATAGGTTCCTATTGGGGGGTAGGAAGAGGTATTCCCATAGACTAAGATAGCTATTAAATATATATGTGTGTGTGTGTGTGTGTGTGTGTGTGTGTGTGTGTGTGTATCTATGTATATATGTGTGTGTGTGTGTGTGTGTGTGTGTGTGTATGGACACACCTACACACACAAAGGAAAAAGTGTGCCAAGAGATGCCATAAGAGAATGAACTAGAGTGATCAGTTATAAGGTAGATAAAGAGAAGAGTGAGGAAAATACTGGAGAAGGGAATTTGAGTATCAGGTAGTAGAGTCACACAGAGAAAGTGGCCTTCGAGGTGTTCTGTCTTCATAGCAAGAATACTGGAGACTTTTCTATAGAGAAAAATGTAGGAATGTTCAGTTCAGGTTGTTGCCACCAAGAGGAAAGGGATTTCTCCCAAGGGCCTCCAAAGACCTCTGATATTTTGCTCATTCTGCCCCTTGACTCTTACTTTTATATTGTAGCATTCTTTTAGGAAATATTTGTTTCTTGAGCTTCCCTTCAACTTTTTAAGGTGTCTCCCCCACCCTTTATTTCCCCAGAGCTTGAATCACTTGAGTAAGATAATTATCTATGTAAACAAGATGATAAAATGATTCTTTATATCAGATTCCACCAAAGGTTAAGGTGAGCCCTATGAAACAGAGAGAACTATATATTGTATAATCCCAATAAAAAACATTGAGTTTTGAGCAAAGAACTCATCCCATCTCCCACAAATGCAAAACTTTGGATATATTTATGTCAGTGGACTGCTATTTCTCATCCCAAACTCCAAAGTTCAAATAGCTGGTATACTCTTATTAATTGGTATTATTTCCATTCTATAGATCAGGACACCAAGACTATTTAAAGGTTTTGTTCTATGATATGTCTAAGTGTTAAATATATGGTTGTTTATTATTCCCCTGATCTGTCTGATTGAGGCAGAGAGTTAGCCTTGCTACTTCTTGGATTTCTTGTATACCCAGGGTCATGCCTATCTTATAACAGAGGCTTAATAAATATTGTCAAACTAGATTGTATGTTTTGTTTGAGTTCACAAAAGGAGACAATGAAATAGCTGGGGCTAGACCTTCCCCTCTCTCCCAAGCTCCTTGAATTGCTATCAGGACTGAGCAGTGCTGGGCATACTGTAAGCCCTCCATAAATGCCTGTCAATGGATTTCCTGATGGACAGATTCAAAAGTCTATTATATTCTTTGCTATGTGTCCCATGTACTTCAACAAGGACTTTAGACCTACTGATTTGATTGCTCATATTTTTAGACTTGTTCTCTTTTGACAAAAAGAATAGATAACACGACTACAAACATAGTGACCTTCTGGATTTGTTCCTGTGGATAACCTTGAGATAATTTGAATGAAGTTTCTTAACTGTTTCAAGAGACAAGTGTTAGAGTGGCAGGTTTCATAATTAGTCAGCATTGGCCCTTTACTCCTTTTAATGTCATTTCTCATGCTTTGCATTGATAGTAACCTATAGTGTGATCTATAATGTATTCCAGTTTAGATGTTACCATATTCTCCTTATTTTATGTCATTCTGGGTCTTTGTCCCTCTTTGATGTGTTCTATTATCCACTTCCCTTCCTCTACTCCCAGCCTCTTAGACACCTTCTCCTTTCCCCATAAGTTTATTTTTTTAAGTTTTTTTTTTTTAACATTTTTTAAAACACTTATTCACTTTTTGAGAGGCAGAGACAGTGCAAGTGGGGTGGGACAGACAGAGGGAGACACAGAGTCTGAAGCAGGCTCCAGGCTCTGAGCTGTCAGAACAGAGTTTGACAAGGGGCTCAAACTCATGAACTGTGAGATCATGATCTGAGCTGAAGTCAGATGCCTAACTGACTGAGCCACCCAGGCACCCCTATTTTTTTAAGTTCTTAATGTGCAAAATTCTATTTTCCAATCCCTATGTCAAAGGCTATTTCCAGTGATCATAGGAAAAATGATCTCACTAAAAGATCATGAGCTAGTAATCATAAAAATGGCCACATCCAGACTTTGGCTTAAGCAAAAGAACCAAATGTATCTAGAACCCCTGAATCTTAAGGAGGAAAGTTACATTTACAGTAAACCTGCTGCTTGGGATTCCTTGTTGGGAATGAATTAGTGAGCCTCCTAAATTCTGTGTTTCATATTTCTGGTAGTTGGTTTCATGTCACAACTGAGATTTTCTTATTGCCATCATCATGGAGACTTAGCTACAGAAAGGATGAGCTAGAGCTTTCTGCCAACTGCAAGTTGTTGGAGCATTCCAAGAGAGAATCCAACAAATCAACTCATAATAGTCCTTGCTATTTAAACTGTGTTCTTTATTTCCCCCAAACCTGGCTCTTGGTTATATCTTTTTAAATAATTTACCAAGATATTTAATTCATACAAAGGGAGATTCTTAGCTATGCTATGCAGATGAAAGACACCAAAGTTTTGTTTTACCCCTTTCCCATGGTGTGGAGAAAGTAAGAAAATTCAGGCACAATTAGAATTCATATTGTTCCATGTTCTATACCTTGAGAAATTCCAGGTGAGAGAGGAAGGTGTGGAACTCACTGGCTTAACTCTGTGTAGGCAGAACTCTAGAGCTTTTAAAAGGTATCCCAGAGTTCATCTCACCCAACAATTCCGTTTTGTAAATGGGGAAATCAAGGCCCAGAGAAGTGTGGCTTGCCAAGGATAGGAAATAAATTGTGGCAGTTTTAGCTCATGACTTGCGTTATGTGGATTTTCCTGTGCCGGGTGGATTTTCCAGTGTAAGCCTCCTTTTGAGGAAAGGCCAAATCATTCTTTATATGAACCAAGGCATATTGTTTGACAATTCTGCCCCCCTCCCCACCAAAAAACCCATCACGCAGATACATTTCTATCTGGATTCACGAGGCAGAATTATTAATACAGGTAGAATGCCAGGAATGCAGAGTGTTAATACAGCTGCTGAATAATACATTAGTGCCACAGACTTTAATAATAGATAATAATAAATAATACAGAGGGGGAATTATGTAATTCATTTATGGAGCAAATGACAGGGGAAACACACACGCATTCACAGAAGAGTGTTTCTAATAGGAACAGTTAGGTGTTTCAATTTAACTCAGCTCTTTAGCCCTTTGGCCTACCCATTTGAGAGATGGGCAGGACATTCAGAGATGTCTCCAGTTAGCGTCATTAGTCCACGTGGTGAAGCTGTGGGTTTTCAGCGCAGAGCTGAAAAATGTGATTTTTGCTCCTTGGTCATGACTGGGTATCTTCCTTTTGTGAGGGGACATGTGTCCAAGGTTGGCCATTCTCTCCCATCACTACTCTTTGTAATTCAGTGCATGTAAGGAGGTAGTATCGGAACATTGAGTTTGAAGATGGGAAGAGGCTGGGAGTGGGGGTGTAGGTTGAGGGTAGTGACAGGAGGTGAAAGGTGGAGCCATGGCCATGGTCTAGTGAGCTCTCCAATGAGCTGGTGTGTGCTTCTCTTTTCTCATCTGCACTAGAGAAAGACAGCTGCCCGCTACTATTAAACCTATATTCTTTCTTTAGAAGAATGGGATATTTCCCCCTTCACTCGTTTAAAATAAGATAAAAGGGAAGGGGTGGGAATTAATTAATGTCAGTAAATGAAGCATGGGGTGCTTGTCTGGATATGATAATGACAGTGAATTAGTGCAGAAAAAATAGAATCGTATAGAAAATGAACTGTACCAGCCTCTGCTTTGGGATGGACTCAGCCACCCCTGTAACGTATTAACTCTTTCCTCACCTCATCCTTTGTATTCTGGGCCAACCCTCTCCCACATGAAGTCTCAGGCTACAGTATTAAGGCCTGAGGTTCCCAAAGGGAGCCCTGCTTTCCGGAGAGACAGGGCCAACTGATGACTGCATACTTTTAGAATGTAAATTAAAGAGCTCTGCATCTATTTATTGGATTAATGTGAAACCACAGTAAAAAGAAGCAATTGTGTGTCCCTGGGTTAGGGGAACTCCAAAATGATTTAAAAAGACAATAACTAACTGCCATAAGCTAACTGGAGAAAAGGGAAGGGAATAGTTTCTCAAAGTAAGTTGCTACCTTTGGACTGCCAATAACTAATCTCCACCCTTCTCTCATTTTCCATATGTGCCTCTGGCTTTATGTCTTTTGAAATGGTTATAGATAACTCCAACAGACATATATTGACTAGGAACTTCCTGTATACAAAGCACTGTGGAGTGGACATAGATGAATAAGGCATACTCCACATTCATGGAGTTTTCTTCTCAAGAGCATGGTAGAATGCTGGACATATAGTAAACACTCAACAAATTTTTGCTATTAACAGTATCATTTCACTGAATTTAATGCATATTGAATTTTTCTTTGAAGATAGGAAGTTTCAGAGGTTCAGAGAGCCCTTGATCACTTTTTGTTTCTTTTCTTTTTTCCTTTCTCTGCCTGAAAGTTTCTGGCACCCTGGTAAAATCAAGAGATGCAAAAACATAGTTACAATAACCTTTAAATGTTAACATTTAAAAAGTTATTTGCTGTTAACACAAAAACCCAATGCAGTATGGTCACAAAATATGAATCACTGAATTTAGAGATGATGTTAATTCACAGTACACTAGAGGCAGGTGGCCCAGGAATGGAACTCTAGTATAGAATTGTTTGTTGACATCTTACATCTTTTTGTATTCTCATTAGTGGTGGCTTTAAATGCAGACTTATTTGGAAGTAATACCAAAAGACTGAATTTTATCACGTTTGGTATTTTCTTAAAAAAAAATTTTTTTTAATGTTTATTCATTTTTTGAGAGAGAGAGAGAGAGAGAGAGAGAGTGAACAGGGGAGGAGCAGAGAGAGAGGGAGACAGAATCGGAAGCAGGCTCCAGGCTCTGAGCTGTCAGCACAGAGACCAATCCGGGGCTCGAACCCACAAGCCATGTGATCATGACCTGAGCTGAAGTCGGATGCCTAACCGACTGAGCCACCCAGGCGCCCCACATTTGGTATTTTCTTAAACATACTCTGGAACAACAAAAAAAAAGTTAGATAAAACCATGTTGATGATCATTATTGAAGCTGGGTAATAATAGGCTTATGGTGCTTCTTACTACTTTTTTGAATGTCATTATCACAATAAAGTCCATTTTAAAGGCTAAAATGTTTAGAGGTCCTTTGAATGGAGGCCTGGGTGAATGTCCTCTCTGGGCCTTCCTTGTCCCTGTTGCTTCAAGTCCAAGTTGGGAAGTGGATAGTGAATGCTGTGTATTGCTGGAATGGCTTACTATACTTCTTAAGGGCATTGTGCTACTATGAGCTGCCTCCTGTTCTTTGAGATTGTGACCTGCTTCTTTAGAGACCAACTTGTAGTGTGAACAAGCGTACATTCTGTCCAATTCAGTCTCTGTCTTTGCCTTTCCTCTGATCTGTTAATACAGTGGACAAGTGTAGTGGTACTGCTTCCTGGAGACAGTGGCTTTCCTAGAGTCAGAGTACATTTATGTGATGTAGATTTAGTAAGCCTTGTGATGGCCTCCCTCTGCCCTCCTGGCATGGTGGAAGAGATGGTGCTGAGAATCTGGGGTTATATGGTAAGACAATAGGTTTAAGGAAAGAAAGAAAAAGTAGAATCACACACGAGATCTCCGTGTCTTTTTTTTTTTTCCTTTTCCTCCCCAGCTTGTTAGAGTTAGCCACACCACATAAACTCTCTGTGTATCTATGTATGTGAGCTTTGTGGTTTTATCTATTAGCAGGTGATGTCAGGGACTATAATCACCTGCATTAATGATTTATCGGGGTACAAGTAAACTCATAAAAGTGGTGGGGCTTTGGTTATAGTTAAGAGAAGAGCCATTCATGGGCCATTCAGATTGTTTTATTTATTAACCAACTAATAGAAGGACTTCTGTATGCAAACCTCAAGACTGTATAGTGAAGGAGCTTCCAAAAGGATTTACAATTTGTCTGGGACCCACAAGAATCTATAAACTAATTTCTACAAGTGCCTAAGAGCAAATTGAAGTCTGTAGGTTCCTATAGGTTGAGGGTTTTTTTTTTATGTTTATTTTTGAGAGAGAGAGAAAGATCTATCGAGCACAATGGGGGAAGGGCAGAGAGAGGGGGAGAGACGGAATCTGAAGCAAGCTCCAGGCTCTGAGCTGTCAGCACAGAGCCTGACACGAGGCTTGAACTCATGAACTGAACCGTGAGATCATGACCTGAGCCAAAGTCAGATGCTTAACTGACTGAGCCACCCAGGTGCCCCCCTATAGTTTGAGTTTTAATAATCTGCCTTTTCTGGTCACTTCCATAGTCTGGCAGACCTTCTGAATGTACCTGATACTTCCTGGCTTTGTACTTTACAATGTAATTTTTTTTTTCTCATTGAAATTTTAAAATTTCTGTTGTTTGGCTTCTCAGATGAATTTTTATTTTTTTGCAGGAAGAATCTGGTTGATAGTTTTGAAGTATATTTAAATCAGTGCCAATTGCTTCTAAAGAAGTCCTTTGATATACAAATATCTTTGTGTCATTCTGACTGTTGGGCAGGCAAGGGCAGGTTTCCTGGGGGCTCAGAGTGCTGGGTGCCTTGGACTTATATCTTTATCTCTGGACCATGCTAGTGGAAGAAAGATGTCAAGGGGTTGTTACTTCTCTTGGTAGATTTTTGTCCTTTTTGCCTTATAGAAGATTTATCCTTAAAGAATAACAACTTCATAGGTACAAGGTAATTTTTCTCAAATTCCAAAATGCAAGACAATACAGGTAAATACCCGTATTTACTTCACATACACCTTATTTACTTCACAGAGCATATTAGTTTGCTAGGACTGTCATAACAAAATACCACAGGCTGGGTGACTTAAACAATAGAAATTCATTTTCTCACAGTTCTGGAACCTAGAAGTCTACAGTCACATGTCAGCAGGCTTGGTTTCTTCTGAGGCCTTTGTTCTTGGCTTGTAGATGGCCTCCTTCTCACAGTGTCCTCACATGGCCCTTCCTCTGTGCACATCCCTGCTGTCTCTGTGCATCCAAAATTTACTTTTCTTGTAAGGACAAGAGTCATATTGGATTAGAGCCTACCCTAATGGCCTCGTTTTAGCTTAATCACCGTTTTAAAAGCCCTAACTCCAAATTCAGTCACATTCTGAGGTACTGGGGATGAAAGCTTCAATATATGAATTTTGGAGGACACAATTCACAGGGTGACACAGGGTGACACAAGAGTGAGATATCTCTTTAAGGGAGAAAAAGTAACAATTGATCTCATGGTCTAAATCTCTGCATTCTAGAGACTCCAGAAGCTTACATTTGGGTGACATTGTAACATCTTAGACACAAGAAATTAATTTAGAGTATGACGATCAAAAGATGAGCAAAAGGAATCAGGGCTCTATAAAGTTTTATCTTGTTCTCGTATTGTAGAGGAGAGCGCCTTAGCGTTACTAACAAACCATGGAGGGAGAAAGGGAGTTGGGGGGTAGGATTCAAAAGAGCCAAAAGTGAAGGGGAAACTGTCATGTCAGCTGGAGAAAGAGAGGGAAGAAAAGAGAAGACAAGAGAAGAAAGAAAGATGAGAGAGAGAGAGAAAAAAAAGGAGAGGAGAAAAATTAAGATAGAAGAAGTGGTGGGGGGAAGAAGAAGAGAGAGAAAAGGGAAAGGAAAAAGGAGTGATCAAAGGAGAAACAGAGAAAAGAAGAAATAGCCTGTATTTACAATGGGTTGAGAAAGAGAGTTCATGCACTTCGTTCTCTTAGAAGACTCACCTCCCTCAAAGAGGGTGAAAAGTGAGTAGATCAGATATACACACACAGGAGCAGAAAGTAAAGGATGGCCCTGGAGAGGAAGGGCTTGGGTGTTGAGGTTGGGTGTAGATAGCCGAGGACCATCCAACATTAATGAGCACAAATGTGTGCACAGGCTGAAAATCTCTCTCTAGGGATTCTGATGACTCAAGCTTTGTTGGTGCCATTGGAAACCATGAATGAGAAAATAACTGACTCGCTCTCTGAGGCAATCTGGCTTATAGGCCTGAAGCTCTTACTTGCTGCCAAGCCATCCATCTCCCCTGTGCCCCTGTGAGATATTCCTGAAACTGAACCATGTACAGTCTTCCTTGCCAAAGTGCTTGGTATTGGCCTTTCCCTTTCCCATAATTCTGAGCTGGGGATAGACTGGTTAATGTGAGCATGTCTCGTGGATGTGCAGTTTAGGGAGAACTGTGGAAAAGTGTGTCATGCCCACCTAGGGGCACACACACAGAGGATATTTCCTCTCACTGCCCTCTGTGGGGATGACCATTTTCTTGAAGGCCTTTGCCCTTCTGGCTTTACGATATCTGAGCCTCTTCTTTGAACCTTAGTGATGAGTCTCAAGCTAAGCTATAGCTCTCCTCGGAAATAAATTTATTTTCCTCCCCTCCCCATGATAAACAAATTATGTTGACAGACAAATGCAGGCTTAGGTGGGGAGATTTGTGAGGCAGTGGGATTCTGGAGGCTTGAGCAAGCAGATGTCAGGATTAGGTTGAGAGGGAAGGATTCAGGTGGGGTGGGAGGCTCCAGGGATAAATCCACGGTGGTAATGAGGCCACGACTGAGATAAGGCAGGGAGGTGAGGTAGAGGGAGAAGCAGGTTCAAGATGCCACAGAAGAGTTCTCTGTTCAGAGCTACCCTTGGATTTCCAAACTTTCAAATAAGGCTGCTTGGCTTTAGACAAGACATCTGGGTTACTGGAGCCTCCATTTTACCTTCTGTGCAGTGGGCATACTACTTACCCTACTTACCTCACAGGTTGGCTTTGAAAACAAAATCATGTGGGAAGAATGTCTAAAGTGCCATTAAACATATTATTATTACTTTTTTTTAAATGTTGCTCTACCCATAAAGGGATTTCTTTTCTATAGCATCTGCTTTAGAGTATTTCTAGTGGTGGGGAGCTTACCAGCTTACCACTGCCTTAATGGGAGGTCATTTCTTTTACATTTATTTACAATTTTTAGGAAAAATTCTGTTAAGCCCAAATTTGCCTAATTAATAATTGTAACAACAAGCTAACATTCATGTAGTGCACACTATGCTCTGCAGCTAGCCCATTCTAGGTACTATACATATACGTATATATGTAGGGGTGTGTGTGTGTGTGTGTGTGTGTGTGTGTGTGTGTGTTTAGGTTACATTTATTCTTCTCAGTAACCCTCTAAGGTGGGTCCTATGATTATTCCAGTTTTACATAGAAGAAAACAGAGGCATAGATAAGTTAAGAGACTTATCGCAGGTCACATGGCTGTCATTTTTACTCTTTGATCCATGGTTTTCTGTCCATAGTCAGCTCACAGTACTGGAAGACTTTATTTTTCCCTTTCTGTGCCAGGCTTCCCTTTGCCAGGCTTCCCTCCACTCTCCCTTGCTGTCTTCTGCATGTGCCTCCTCTCTTAAAGTGTTGTTCCCAAAACCCTCTAAGGGTTTTTTGACAGATACAGAGAAGAACTGCATTGTTGGGTCTCCTGGGGCCGGCTGCTGCTGTTCTCCTAGGAGCTTTGGGGAGGGGGCACTATACGGAAGAAAGAATGTTTTCAAGCTGGGCACCACTGGAAAATGGATAGTATGTGCTGGTCCACTGGCCCCAGCTGCCAGATGATGGGGATTGGGATCAGCTGTGACCTAATTATGGTCTCATAAACCTGCATTGTGTCCTTCATTTTCCAGCTCATTGACCACCCAGAGGGGGAGGGAAAATGGATGGGAATCTGGTCAAGTCCTTCCTGCCACTACCATGTGGCCAAGGTCACAGGCCAATGATGTCCAGAGGGAGTTTAGGGGTAAGTTCTTTGTTGTCCTCTCTGAATGAAGCTGGCAGGAATGAGAAAGAAGAAAAGGAAGATTAGCAGACATTCAAACCTCACAAAAGCTCCTTGGATTAGAATGTCTTCTCACATTCATTGTATAGACAGGAATTCCTTATCGGGCATTCTGTGATTGTCAGGGTTGCAAATTAATATGAGCTATGGCTCATACAACTACATATATGTGAATATACGTACACAAAACTGTCAATATCTGGTGTATGTCATGTATTTGATGATTCTTTGGGAATAAAGACTGAGTCATAACTGTGCTAAGAAAGCAGTTTCATATTTCCATAGAGCCCCAACTCCTTACCCCAAATCAAACACAAACTCTGTATCACATAGGTGTGTGCTATTCAAACTGACTTCTTCTGTCTAAAGATAGTATCCATGAATCACTAAGTAGAGTCTATGGAATCTTCAGTTGGGAAGTGGTCTGATAAAATTTTCTCCTTTCTTTAAAAAAAAAATTACTAATTTCTCTCTCAAATCCTCCCATGGGAGCCCTAGCATTAGTAGGGTGTTATAGAAAGGATGTGGTGTTTGGGACCACATAGGTGCTGGATTCAAATCCTGCCTCTGACACTTATTATTTGGTCCATGTTCACCCTGGGTAAGTTACTTATCTCTCCAAGCCTATTTCCTTATCAGTCAGATGTTATAAGTAATAATAATTTTGTAAGTTTGTTGTATATTTAGGATTAAATGAAATAATACACATGATATACATAATAGATGGTCTTTCACCTAGTAAAAGCTTAAGAAAAGAGAAACTCTTTCCACCTTCCATTTATCCAAGGTACAGAGTATGAGAGGGGTGGGTGGCTATACAGTGGGAAGATTTCTTAATACAGTGACCCAAAGATTTTTGGATTTTTTATACTGGTAACCAATTTAGGACTTCTAAGATTTTGTTAAACATTTTAAAAACTGCCATCTATTTCACATTATTTTATAAAAGAAAAGACATGTTAATATCCCTAAAGTGAAGAACTCTGCCTATCTCAAAGGAGTGTATGAACGTTAAATAAGATTATGCATCCAAAGTACTTAATGTGGTTCTCAGCATTTGATAAGCACTGAAAAGGTGCTAGGTATTGTGTTTAGGTATATTAGTTTTAGTGTGGGTATATTATAAATATTACTAAAAACCGGGTCCAAATTCCCTGACATGACATATTAATGGTCTTTTACACACAGATACACTATTCCTACCACCATCTTCCCCCAATATACACACCCGCATTCCAGCCAGAGGTTCCCAGACATAAATGCCCATAGGAACTCGATGGATAATATCACTAAGTAACGTAGATAGTGGGTAAGAAGACTCTGGCATGGTGTCAATCTGTTGATTTAGACAGGGATTCAAGTTCTCAATAATAATAGAAGCCAGCATTTATAATGGTGAAGACTATCATCTTTTATATATCCAAAAATATGTTTGTGTGTAGGCATAACTTTGCTAAGTATAAAATTTAGTTTAAGAAACCTGTATGGACTTGCTCATCTTAATGATTACATTCCAACCCTCTGATTCTGTCTTTACATATATCTGTGGCCCATTCTGTTTCTGCACAGAAAGTGTTTAGAGGGAAATACCCCTCAGATGATGTTTCAGAACCAAAGGATAGCTAGAAAGTGACAGGAAACTGCTACAAATGGTTGACCTTTATACATTTGCCGATGTTCTTCAGGGGGATAGTGTGCATTTTATATCCCGTCCCCACCTCCCAGCTGCTCCAAGCTTTTACAGACCATCTTCTGATTGGTAATTAGGAGAAATTCCAAATGAATCTCATCTTTGGATTACCCTCTTTGGAGGAAAGCTTATATTCTTCCTCCTGGTGATAGGAATGGAGTCACCCTTATGTAGAGGATAACATATTGGAAGAGGAAACATTTGACACTTAGAGGTGAAATTGTTTTCACTATTGTCGTAAAACAGATTTTTAAAAATATTTCAAAACCCCCAAATTCCAGTACGTTCCAATTGGTGACAAAATAAATGCAAACAAAAACTAAAATCAAGCCAGGTTAATATGAAAACAAAACCTACTTAAGATTCAGATATGTTATCTCAGAATTTAAGGATACTGTCAGCATGGATTGAAATAAAAATGCTGAAGTAACTTTTCAGCCTGTGGACGTGTCATTTCCTATATGTAAGATGCCTACTGAGGAAGTGAAAAGATAACACTGTTTTCTTTTGCTTATTCTCCTGAGAGATGGATTTCAGTGTTTGGGTCCCTTTGTTCTGGATATTTTGAAGAGACTGCTGCCCAGAGAGTCACAGAGTCATTTAGCACAAGTGTGGAAATGAAGTTCCCATCCACAGCAGAGATACTTTTCATTAAGCTGTATTTTTTGAGATATCATTGACATCACTGATTAAAACCAACTTTCAAGTTGCTGTTGCAATGTGAAAGACACTAAGCTTAGGTCACCAGGTAGATTTTTGGCAAGTGGTTTTCAGTCATTCTCTTTAATTCAATTGGAAGCAGGGTCAGAAGAAATGCTTAACTCCTAGTCACATAGAAAAACCCATATGTGGCCTGTTTGGCTGCTTGGTTAAAGATAGTGAGACCACACTGACTTGGAAGAAGACTTCCAGAGATTTTCTTTTTGTTTTATTTCTTTTATTCAAACTTAATGATATAGGAGTAGGCAAAAAAAAAAATTGTGAGTCATCAGAATTGGGATTTCAGAGATGGATGGTTTAGCTGAAACCTTAGGTAAGGGTTGGATGGGAGAAGAAGGCAACAGATTATGTGGCTGTAGCCACTGAAAGAATATTTGCAGCCCCACAGGCTGACTCCTTGATCATTTAGATATACTTCTTTTCTCTGTCTAGAGCCAACCCAATAAAATATATGGTTCCTACCCTGAGATGCAGATAGAGATATCTCCAGGCTACCATATGTATTTATTATGAAGTGCATGAATAAATCACCACCCAAATCAAGCAAATGCATTGCTATTAAAAATTAACATAGACTTTTGTTGTCTGTCATCCCCATCGTTTTCTCTTTAATGAAATAACACACTGGAATACTACCTAATAGCCTGAGGTGCCTCTGAGGATGAGGTATATTTTACCAATTCTTTAACTGAATCAGATTGGCTTCTTTGTAGGGGGCCCAGCTCTTCCAAGTAAGTTGCTCTGAAGTAAAAGCAGGATGGATTGGTCCATAGAATATGGAATCATTTGCTTAGCAGGCTTCTTTTTAGAAGCTCAGGCACCCTTTCTGAGGAACCTGGCATTCCCTGAAAAAAAATTTTTTCTTTTTTTTTCCCCTGAAGCCTCTTCTTCTTTGTTTTGTCAAACACTGTGTGTGTGTGTGTGTGTGTGCGCGCGCGCGTGCGTGCGTGTGTGTGTGTGTGTGTGTGTGTGTTCAGGGAAAGTTGCATGTTGGTACACACGTGAGATGTCACTATAGTTTCTCTTGTCAATTTTCATCCCAACTACACTGGAATGAGTAAAAGTGACAACCTCTAGAAACCCAGAAGGAACCTTCAGTTCCCAGAGAGTGGAGTACGTAATGGTGCCTAATTTTTACTTGTGAGGGAAAGAACTAAATGCTGAAATAAAAGATGATCTCTTGCTCTCCAAAGCAAGACACAGAGGGGCGCCTGGGTGGCTCAGTCAGTTGAGCGTCCGACTTCAGCTCAGGTCATGATCTCACGGTCCATGAGTTCGAGCCCCGCGTCGGGCTTTGTGCTGACAGTGTGGAGCCTGGAGCCTGCTTCAGATTCTGTGTCTCCCTCTCTCCAACCCTTCTCTGCTCATGCTCTGTCTCTCTCTGTCTCTCAAAAATGAATAAATGTTAAAAAAAATTTAAAAAAAAAACAAAGCAAGACACAGAGATCTCAATAGCAATGATGAGTTGTTTCTACCTTTGTGTCCCAACAGAAAAAGGAGAAGAGAAGTAGTGTTGGACACCTACTATGTGTCATGCTTTACACCTATTATCTGGGATAATTTCATTGTGCAAGAAGCAAAGCTTCTGCCATACTGTGACAAAAACTACAAATCTTAGAGCTTGCTTAGTGACACTGGTGAGTCTTCTTAGAAAATAAGTGAAAAAAACTCTTAATTTCTTACATTATGTAATAGAAACAAGCCCTGGATGGGAAATCTGCTGTTTTGATTTTTTTTGGAAGAAGAGGCAGGCGCCTAGTGCCTTGAGTTCCCACAACAAACCCCCACCCCTTACTGAAGATGAAAGTAGCCTGGATCCCTGATTAGAACCATTCCAATAGGCTGTTGGCCTCTTGTTGCCTACCCTATGAGCCTGGGCAGATTCTTCTTCCAAAGAAACTTATACGATTATAAATCAGCCATCATGGGGTAATTACACTTTCCACTGCATCCACCCATCCTAATTCTTTCCTCACTTCTGTGTTTTACTCCCATTACTCTCATTTAGTGATATAACAGTCTTAACAAAGGTAGCACGTCGATTATAGGAGTTGTGAAGGCTTGAGTTTTCATTGAAGCAAATGGAAGGATGAGAAACTGATATAATTTGCACCAATGACTTGGATTGAGTCTCCAGGCATTGCTTAGGTATTTAATTTTTATTGTGATTTTTTAAATATTGTGGGGCAGAATGCCAAGACACCAACTATAGTATCCTCTTCATTATACATTATTAGTCAGAGGAAAGCCTACCTCCTCAGATCATAGTTGAAAGTGAGGGGGGAAAAAAGTCAACAGGTTTTCATTAATACAAATACAATACAGATTTTTAAAATATTTATTTCAATTTGGGATTTTTCCCCCATGTGTTTTGGAGTTTTCACGTGAATTTTTTTTTTTTTAATTTGGAGGACCACTCCTCTAAGAATAGAGAAGTTAAGTAGGTGATTTTCTTTTATTTTCCATCAAAAATGTAAAATGTGTTTATTTATTCAATAAATATTTACCCAGTGTCTGCCATGTACCAGACACTGTTTTAGGGGTATGGAATATATCGATGGGCAAAAAGAGAAAAACTATCCTTTATTTTGTAAAGCTTATATTCTGGTAGAGGGAGACAAAGGAAGTTAAAAAATAAACACTACAAATAATTTACCTTCATAATATATTACATGGTGATGATCACTATAGAAAAAGACAAGGCAAATCAGCTTAAATGGATAGGAGTCCCGGATAGGAGGAGAAGGAGACATCTATTTGATCTGAAGACGAAGGAGTTAATCATGTAGATACATAGGGAAGGTAAAGCCAGCATGTCTAGAGTGGAGTGAAGAGGGAGAAGAGTTATCTACTGGGAACCAGAGCATGTTGGGTCTTTTTGGCCATTGAAGTTACTCGAGCATTTATTCAGTGCTGACATGGGGAGCCATTACAGAGGCTTGAGCAGATGACTAACATGAGTTCACTTGGGTTTTAAGATGCTTGCTTTGGTTCCTGTGTTTTTTTGTACCAAGAACATCTTTCTTACTCTATGATTCCAGTTTTCTGTGTGCTATTATGTCATTATTTACTGTGAAACGGATGTCAACAACTATGGCACTGAATGAATGGCTGGCTGTTCATTCCTGATAAGGTGTTGTAGCATCTAGATCCAGTTAACATTCACTCTCAAGTCCCTTAGGTGCCCAGTTTTCATTGAAAAATGCAAGAGTGTATGGTGCCCAAGAAAAAGACAGCAGAAAAGGTAACACATTCCCCCTGAACATGAGGTTTGATTACCTTTGTCATTATTTCCAGCCAACACAGCCACAAACATAATTAGTGGTTATCCAAGTATGCAATCACATTGTCTGAGGCCTCATTATCCCTTAACTTATAAATCTGCCTTGCCATCTTTCTATGGCCCTCTTAAAGAATGTACCTACCCACCACCTACATAATGAAAGAAGCCACAGCCCCAGCCTTAGAGGAACTGTATTGATTTGTAAGAGAGAAGCTATCACTTGCTGTTCTCACTAACCTGGAAATAGACACCACATTTGATCTGCCGCCCTGTTTACTGTTGTAGATCTACATAGTAAATCCATTCATCTGTCTGTCCATTCATCCATTTACCCATCTACCCATTCATCTATCTGCCCATCCATGTATCTATCTATCCATCCATCCATGCATCCATCCACCCACCCATCCATCTGTCTAATTTCTATTTATTGAGTGGCTATTTGCAAAGTGCCAGGTACCACACTGGAAGGCAATATATTTCATGATTAGATGCATGGACTATAGTCTCAAACTGCCTGGAATTGAATCCTGACCATTACTTTAGGTATAGGACCTTGGATGTTATATTATTTGAGCCTTAGTTTCCTCATCTGTGGGATGAGAACAATAATCAAACATACATCATAGAGTTGTTATGAAGATCACAAAGTGAATTGATCCAACGCATTTCTTTTTGTCCTAGAAGAATAGGTTCAGTAGTTTGAGTTTACATTCAGTCATCCCTCCTTTCCCTTTTTCATCAGTTAAGTCCTTCCCAGTTCATCCAGCAATCTATCAAGGACCCAACACATGTTAAGCATTAAGGAGCGAATTGGAGTTTTATGAGAAATGGAAGTGTAGAACG
Organism: Panthera tigris; assembly: GCF_018350195.1. NCBI lineage: Eukaryota > Metazoa > Chordata > Mammalia > Carnivora > Felidae > Panthera > Panthera tigris. Next base: position 122,414,786 of record NC_056665.1, read on the forward strand.
ATTCCTAGCACATACCACACTACTTGGCACATGCACAGTACCCAGTGTACCTTTCATGGAATAAATGTAAGTCCTTGTCCTTGAGGAGTGTTCAGTGTGTCTGAAGAAGGCCAATGTCAGGTGGGAGTGTCGCTGGGGCAGCCAGCCAAGGACAGAGGGCAAAGCAGGAACAATTGAGCACAGGCAGAGGGAAATGGTCCTCCAGCTGCTTTTGCCGGCCTGGAAATTTAAAACCCTTTCTTCCTGGGACTGGCTCTTTTGTTCTGTGGTTTGATTTCTGTCTTTGTGTCAGTGACTTGTCTGACATTTCTGGGACTCTGTTCTGATACACTGTCCAGGCAGGTGGGATCCCAGTGGGAAACTCTGTATGTCTCTGTGTATATTTCAGAAAGAGTTTAACCTTGGAAAAACAAGGCCAGTTTTTTTACTTTAGGGTATGTGTGATATTATCTCTATGTCATTCCTTCTCACACCTGGTTGGGGTAAGGGTAATAAATGTTTGGCTTATAGGACTTATAGCTTTGTAAGATACAGTGATGGTGCTTACATTTAACTTTGCTGTGACCTGTCTTAGTGCAAAAGCATGGGAAAACCCCTGGGAAAATATCACATTTAAGAGGATAATCACAGTGGTAACTTCCATGCAGTTTGGAAGCAAAGGATTAAATATGGGGTTTTCTAGAGCTAGACGGCCTGAGTTCAAATCATGGCTCTATCTTTTACTGGTCATGTAACCTTGGGCAATGTTATTAACTTCTCTGTGCCTCATATTATTGCTATAAAGGGTTACAATAATTATAACCTACCTCTTTGAATAGTTAAGAGGATTGAATGAGATGATATTTTTAAGGTACTTAAGTTCTAGGCTCATAATAAGTTATTCAATAAATGTTACCTATTATTTCTCTTTTTTCCTCCCCTACCTGCTCCTCATTTCTCCCCTTATTTTATTACTACCACTGTTACTATTTAAAACAATGTTATTATGAAGATTTAATTAGATAATGTTTGTGAAGGTAGAGGGTTGCCTAGCATAGTGCATGGCACAGGCAGATTGTCAACAAATGTGAGTTATCTTTCATATGGGCCTCTAAAGTCCATCCTTAAAGTCTCAGGGACTTTCTGGTCATTCTTCTTACACCTAATACAATATACTCACACTTCTGGTGCAAAGAAGAATCTCAATTCAACTGAAGAATGAGGCCTCTCTTGTCTTTCCACTGCTCCTTGTAAATACAACACAGGACAGATATGTGTTCATAACTCTTTACAGCTTTGTGTCAAATGAAGATTATAACAGTATGCATTAGTTATCTTTTGCAGTTTCACACATTATCACAAACTTACTAGCTTAAAACATCACACATTATTATGTCACAGCTTTTGAGAGTCAGGAATCTGGGCACAGCTTGACTGGATCCTTGGCTCAGGGTCTCTAACGGGCTGCAATTAAAGTTTCAGTCAGGGCTGAGGTCTCAGCTGAAGGCTCGACTGGAGAAATATCCACTTCCCAGCTCACATGGTTGTTGCCATAATTCTATTTCTGGACTGTTGTTGGACTGAAGGTCTCAGTCCCTGGCTGGATGTTAGCTGGGGGTTGTCCTCAGTTCCTTGCCTTGTGAGCTTCCCAACAATGGCAGCTTCCTTCCTCAAAGCTGGGGGGTGGGGTGCTGTGGGGTGCAGAGAGAGAGATGGAGAGAGACTGTTAACATGATAGGAGTTATGATCTTATATAAGGTAATTACAGAAATGACATCCCATTAACCTTGCCATCTTCTATTAGAAGTAAATCACCAGTTCCACCTGCATTCAAAAGCAGGAGATTATACAGTGGTGAAAACACCAGGAGGTGGGGACCACTGGGATCAATCTTTTTCTGCATAGCATGCCTGCCTTCTTGGTTTTCTTTTAAATGCTTTATTTTTCTTAACTTTAGTGTGTGTGTGTGTGTGTGTGTGTGTGTGTGTGTGTGTGTTTTGTTTTATTTACCTTAATCCCCAGAATCCAGTTTATCAGAGCAGGTCTAAGAGGTAGAGTTGTGCTTCAATTTCTTCAGCAGAATTCTGGAAACTTTGTTTTCCAGAAACTAAGAGTTTTGCTTCATTTTTTTCCTCTGTAAATAGAAACGTATCTTTCCGTTAATGAACATTGCGATTTCAGGGATGCTTTGTCTTCCTTCTGATTGATTGTCAGAGGGCAGTCACTCCTAACAAAGAGAACATTTTAAGTTTCTTTTCCTCCTCAGCTTCTCTGTTACATGGTTAATGATCTGGAAGCAAGTACTTGGAGGTGCTAGGGGAGCTCCTATTTTAAGGAATACTTTGTAAAGAAAAGCTGCCTTCTAGGTGATAAAAGAGGATGGTTAGCCCCTAATTTGTCTGTTTAGTAAATCTGGATATTTAGACCTCCAGCTCCCCTCCCACACCCACCCAACATGTGGATGAGTGAAGAGAAAAGTACAGGATGGTTCTAAGAGTGTCTGATTAGGAAAGGCTTGCTCTACCTTCCCTTAGGATTCAAAGGGGATACAAGCTACATAGGAAAATGGTTGCAGGTTAATAGAGGTGCCAGGAAAGTCTCCCTTATCATGGTTTCCATTCACATGGGTGTAGTCATTGCTATTTAGACTGAAATAGGGAATCATTCACTTGTTTTATTTATTCAGCAAAGTTTTTTGAGCATTTTATATGACCCAGCTATTATGCTACGTGATGGGATTATAATAAGATATTCCCATCCCTCAAAGACTTACTTGCTTAAACACTATAATCCAAATCTTTATTCTGATTTTCATCTGCCATTAATGGGAGTAGGTAACTCTATTTTTCTCTTTCTTGGAAGCTAGAGAATATAGGTAAATGCAAATGATCAAATCCCTTTTATTGCCCTATTCCTAGTATATTCTCCCTTTCTTTTGGTTACTACATGCCATTTTCCATAAACAGTATATATTAATTATCTATGACCACATAACAAATTACCCTAAAACTTAGCAGCTGAAAACAGCATTTATTATTCCACAGTTTTGTGGGTTAGGAACCCAGGCATGCCTTAGCTTGGTCCTCTGGCTCAGGGTTTCTCACAAGGCTATAATCAAGGTGTTGACTGGGGCTGTAGTCAGCTTAAGAGTCAAATGGAGAAAGATCTGCTTCTAAGTTCAGTCATGTGGTTGTTGGCAGGATTTAGTTCCAAGGAGGTTGTTGGATTCAGGGCTTCAATTCCTCACTGGTTGTTGGCCAGAGGCTTCCCTCATTACCTTATCACAAGTACCTCTCTATAGGACAGCTCATGACAAGGCAGCTTGCTTTATCTGAGAAAGAAAGTGAGAAGATCCAGAGAGTATGAACAAGACCAAAGTTACAGTCTTTTGTAATAAACTTGGAAGTCACGTTGATGGTGTTTTGGAGTGGTGGTGGGGGTCTAGAGCTGATGGCCAAGAAAGAATTCTTGAGATGTCTGTGGTACAAAAAGGTGATTTTATTGAAGCACAGGACAGGACCTGTAGGCAGAAGAGCTGCACTGGGGTTGTGATTGGTTAGAAACTATGGAGTTGGGGGAGGTAAAGACAAAAGGGAGGACTCCAAAGGGACTTTCATATGCTAAAGAGGACTCACAAGATACCTCAGGTCATGCTTGTCAAGCTAAGGTTGTTTTCCTTCTGGTAAGATATCAAGAAGGTAGGGAGTTCCTGGAGGAGTGTTTTACTCTGCCTATCTCAAGTATTTGTCAATGGGCTGCAGGTTATGAAGAAATTTAATTTTATTTACCATTTCTTTCTTGCCTTTGTTCTCCACATCACTATGGAGGGGAGGGTGATATTGGGGCTCCAGGAAACTGAGTCTATAGGTTTCCAGAGATTAGGCTTTTGATAAGATTGTCTTTTTCTTGTCATTTGCTAAGACATTTGTAGACTGATGGAGACTCCTGTCCTATATGACTGTGATCTCGAACAGTTAACCATTGTTTTTTTTTTCTTTTTCCTTTCCTTTGTTCTTGGGTAGCCTGAGGAATGTCACACATATCCCACCTTGGGGGGGTGGGGGTGTTAGCTTGTTCTTTGTCCTCAGCTTGCTTTATGTTCCCTCATCAATGTCCCATGGCTTTTGTTGTATTTTATTCATTAAAAGCAATTCACTAGATCTAAAAAAGTGGAGAAGATTACATTTGGGCATGAATACCAGGAGGCAAGGATCATGGGAAATGACACTGCTCCCTTCTCAACAACAATAGAAGTTGTCTCCCATTGGCAGTTGATATGAAGGTAGTTGATATGAAGAAGTGTAAGACATAATGAATTACCCCTGAGCTACCCATTACCCATTCATAGCTGTCAGTCTGTTTCATATTTTCTGTGATCCCAACACAGGGAGAAAGAGATATACAGATAGACATGGGGTTGGGGGTGAGATCCTACTTATTTTTTATCCTATTATTTTTTAAATAAAAATTATCAAATATTAAATCTGGAAAGGGCATTAGAGGGCCTTATACAATTCAAGAAACTTTGGCCTAGGGTTCCTTTGTGTAGCCTCTCCTCCCAGGATTCCTAATACCTGCCAAGCCAAGACTGAACACTGGCTCTCCAAAGAGATGCACAAAGGCCCAAAGACATTGTCCCAAAGATGTCCTCCTTCTTCTTCTAGTCACTGTTAGGGCCTCATGTGAGATCATGTGACCAGCATTTCCAATCTACTTCTCCAGGTAGAGAAACATCTGCCACATTGAAAAACTACTAAGGAGCCTTATCACCTGCCTGCTACCTGTCTAGCAATGCATTCATTACATATGTTGATTCTGCCTTATGCCTAGAAAAGAAAGCATGTTAAGGGGAAATATTAGTTTATGTAATTAACATATCTGCTGCACTTTGGTCCATAAATTTTCTCACTCATCTACGGGCCATCTGCCTTCTGGGAAACACTGGATTTGAGGCTATATACTGAGACTGCTGGGTAGTAAGGCTGCAGGTCTGCTTACTGAACACAGTCTTGTAGTCTATGAATACTCTTTTCTGTATTTGAATAGCAATAATTGGAAAATGCATAAGGGCTTGATCAAATAATTTTATGTTTGTTATTTTCCTTTTTTCCCCTCCAACAGTAGTCTGCCCATCAAAAATGTCATCTTTTACTTTCTGTCTGCAAACTAACTGGACCCAGTTGTGCTTTAGCTACCCTGATAAGAAATTTGCTTCTTAGGACAGATGTAAGAAATGGTACCCAATGGTTAAACTCCCTTACCTTTCTATTTGTTTTGAAATGCTGTTAGAAATCTTGAACTACTCAAACAGAGAAGAGGAGATAGAGAGTAAATGGCTAGAGGATGGTTGAGGAAGGGAGCAGCAGTGTTTGCCTGTTCTCAAGAACTCTCTTCCATGGCCTAATGCCATGAGTTTGTGTCCAGGGTGAATTTTGATAATTTAAAGACTATGTATTTTTGAGAAAGCTCTATTTTTGCATCAGATAATATCTAAGGATAAATAATGTACTAAAGAATCTGTAGTTACTTGAGAAGGGAACAGTGTCATTTTATTTTATATTAAATGTCACTGACAGAAGTGTGAGGATAGGTAAATGTCTATTGGTAACTTATTAGCTCTTACCTGACTTAATGACAATATTTGCAATCTGTTTATTTAGTTAACTGTAGGTCTTGGCATATTAGCATAATAATACCTTTAGGCAAAATATTATTGAGTGTTTTTTTACCTTTAGGCTATTTTAAAAAATCCATTCTTACACACAATAAAATAAAACAAGGCTTGGTTGGTAACAGGATAGTGAGGTTTGTGAATAGCACAGGAAGCCAGATGTAAATTAAAGAGGCCATGGAAGAAAAGGCCAGGAAAGCAGCAGACAATAGAAAAGTATCCAAGAAGCCAGGAAATCCTTACAGGGAGCCCAGGAGAAAACAGATGATTGGTTTCAGGATGTCTGGCAGGGATCTACAATATGGGCTGAGATTTTGATCTTTGTATAGGACCAGTGTGTATAGGATCTTTGTATAGGATCTTCAGGCAGGCCTGAAGTAACAACTTGGGGTCAGGGCAGAACAGGGAAGAATGGTAAAATGTGAGGTACAAGGGCTTGGTCAGGTCAGGAGCACAAGCAGAACAGATTCAGGATTAAGGCTTTTGGGTCTTGAACTTCTTTTATTCATTCTTTCTGACCAGAGACAGAGCTGGTCCTAGGGCCTGGCACAGGGTTAAGCCCAAAGGTGGGTTTTATGTAACACTAAACAAAAGGAGGAGCAATATGTTAGAGTCACCATATGTCCTGTTTTCTTTAGGACAGACCCACATTATATCTGCTATTCCAGGGTACTAATGAATAATATTCCCCTTTTACTTAAAGTGACTGGTTTGGAAGACAAGTTACACAGTGATCCTGATAGTTTCCCAAAATGATTTTGCAGAATGTTATCCAGAAGCTACAAAAGCAGAGATCTCTGGTCACATGAGTATGGAAAACCTAGAATTAAGCAGAGTTCTTTAACAGGATTCTTTACTATAGGACTTCTCACTGCCTTTATATGTTAATGTGTAGTATGAATCCCCAAGAGGGGGACAGTATTCTTAATTTCCAATCCTAAATTGATCTATTGGTATACTTTGGTCCCCCTGAGACTATAGTTCTGTGGGACACACTTTGGGGAACTCTGGTTAATTGAATATGGTGTCTTAGAGGAAGGTGGATCATCACTCTTTGTGTACCAGGGTGCTCAGCAAAGTCAGCAGCCATTAGTTAAATAAATAATTACTTGAGAGAACAAATGCAGCCTCTGCCAGAGTTTTCCAATTTGCTAGTTATTGACTGATGTTGGCAGTGTTGTATGTGTTATAAGTGACTTGCTGGAGTAAGAGTCTGAAGAATGACTAGGTCTCAAGGTCTGTGGCAAATCCATTTACTAGTTAGGACATAGAAAGGAAGATGATTTTCTTTGTTTAGTCTTTCATTGCATGGTGTCCTTGAAGGAGAGGTTAATGAGGAAATAATAGGTCAGCAGGTGTGCGTGTATGTATGTGTATCTTTGTGTGAGGGGGAGGAAGCCTCAGAAAAAATGTATTTTTAACCAGCATGCCAGGTAATTCTGATAAGGGTGGTCCTGAAACCATTTGTTGAGAAACATTTTCTTGGGGTTCTGATGAGGGACTCTTTTGGTGACAAAATACCACAATAATTCTTTCTTTGATTGAATGAGTCCTCTGATACAGTGGCCTGTGTTCTGATATTTGCCGAGTTCCCATTTTGTGCCATTTCCTATGCTATATGCTCTCTTGCATGCATGTACTTAACATTCACTATGCTAAATAATCCTTAATAAACCTGAAATTTATTATCTCCATTTTACAAAAGATGTTTAAAGATGAACTTTTAGGTGGGCCTGTTGTACTCATATTAGCCTATCCTTTTTCAAGCCCCAAGAGAAGGTCCTGGCTCTTAGACCCACCATCTCAACAACTCCCTAGGACAGGGACCCTGGAGCCAACATTCCATTCAAGTGTTTGTCCTGAGGCTATACAGAACTCAGTTGGAGCTTTAACAAGCCCATGACTGGACTGTTCTTTTACCACAAACAAGATCTTGTGCTGACACATTTTATCTGCTTGGTAGAATGAGTCAATATCAAACAAGCTAATCCAGGGAGAATGATGAAGTACTGATTCTCCTAGGCCTTATCATAAGTAGGTGCAAAGTCAAGGCATAGAAAAAGTTTTCTTAAGATGTAGTTGAGGAGGGAATAGAGCCAGAAAAGGAGAAAAAGACTTCCTTTGTTTTCTTCATGGAATTACAAATTGAGACAAGTAGCATGAACAGCTTCTTGCTTTTCTCTGGGCCAAAGAATGATTTTTCCTTTTAATGGTTTTGAAAGACTCAAGCTCCTTCTGGTTCTGTCTCTGGCTCTCTCTGCCCGTCTCCTGCTCTTACTCTGTCTCTCTCTCTCAAAAATAAATAAACATTAAAAAATTTTTTGGAAATCACATGTCCATGGAAACTTAGAACATGCAGTGAATGAGGACTCCCTGCTGGGTGAGGTCTGTGAAGACCTGAAGAGAACAAGCCTCTTCTAAAAGGGATTGCCTTTTTTAGGATCAGTGAATGGATTGCCTACAAAAAAGATGGCTATAGTTTTGCCAGAAGCTTCAATTTTTTTTAATTTAAATTTTAAAAAAGTTTAATGTTAATTTTTTTTGAGAGAGAGAGAGACAGAGTGCAGGCAGGGGAGGGGCAGAGAGAAAGGGAGACATAGAATCTGAAGCAGGCTCCAGGCTCTGAGCTGTCTGCACAGAGCCTGATGTGGGGCTTGAACTCAAGAATCGTGAGATCACGAGCTGAGCTGAAGTTGGACGCTTAACTGCCACCCAGGCACCCCAGAAATTTCTTTTTCTTTTTTTTTAAGGAAAGTTGAAAATCCATACTTTATTTGTTTTCCTGATTTTTTTAAATTTGCATTTAATTTTAATGTTTAAAGCATTCTATTAGCCAAAATAAAACAGGCAAACTTCCACTTGGTGACCTCTGTTTTATTGCTACATGAGGGAGAACTCACATCACCAAAAGTAAGAGAACCCTTCATACTGGGTGTCCACAGTGTTTTAGACATTTTATAAGTCACCTCATAAAGTTCTTAAAATAACCCTGTGTTTAGAAATCATCATGTCCCTCTTATAGATGAAAGTGAGGTGCAGAGAAGTTAAATGATTTTGCCAAGTTCACACAGCCTGCAAGTGGCAAATACAGGTCTGAATTTGGGTTTGTTTGCCTGGAAAGAGCCGCAGATTTGGTGCTGGCATGTCTCCTCTCCTCTGGGAGGAAGTGTCCTTCTCTGTGTTATTTATATCACTATTAGTGGTTACTGTTTGGGATCTAAGGCCATGCCAAACCTGATCTCCAAAAGGTAGACCCACTGGTATATGAAGCAGATGCTGGACTGGCTCTTTTTTGATTAGAACAAACTACAAGCTAGTAATTGATCACAATTTTTCTGGGGTTGTCTAGCTTAGATTTATTCCATTTTGTAAAGTCACCCTTCTATGTCATCAAAGTCCATATGTATAGTCTATGTTTTCTAGATTCCACATTACCTGGATATTTCACGTGAAACTCATCTTCCTGAATTGTAACCAAAGTGTGGCTATTAGTCTCAAATTGGAATTATGTATGTGGTGGCAGTGGTGGTGAAATCTATCCACTGATATGCCAGTTATCTTTAAAATTAAACTGCCATTCATTTTATATTGGAAAATTTGTGACATTTCTTGAGACACTTTGAATCTCTCTGAGTTGTTACAAACCAGAGAGAGGCGTCAAAGCTGTAATCTGTGCCTGCCACTCATTTTTGAATAGATTATGAACTCTTAGAGGATTAGGCTTGTGTCTATATAGTTCTCTTTATACAGAGATGAAGGCTTTCACAGCATTATCTATAATTGGGTGTTTAATAAATGCTTTTTGATGAGGATAATGGTATGGAAATAAAACTCTTGAAATCCAGAGTCTGCCTGGATTTCTTGCCTCATTAGGGAAGAAGAGATGAATGTGAATGCTTGGGTAAATATGAATGTAGATCTCATTCGGGAAAGCACACACTCTCTGTGCTTGAAATTCTGGGAGAGAAAAACTTGAAGGGTGTAACTAAGACAGAAATTCTGCGGATTGACACTAATACCAGTATTTACCGATCATCTCTAACAAGGCAGACTCCATTTGGAATCTGGCGATGCATCTGATAGGCCTCAGATTGCTTGACAAATCACACCAAGGTTTACTCAAAGTCACTGCCATTATGGTGTGCAATCACAGGCACACCAGTGCCCAACAGGGGTGAAGGCAGAGGTTAATGGCTTTCTTTATATTTGCATTATACTTGATCTCTGGCTTTCATGGTCAGATGGGTTTTTATAAACTCTTCCCATCTAGCTTTCTGAAGTGTTTTCAGGTTGTCTATTTTAGGGCTGTTTTACAGCTGCCTTTTCATGCATCTGTTTTGTATGCTAGACAATAAGAAAAGAGAATCCAAGATATGAGCTATTGATACTACCATGCACACTAAGGTAAATATTAAGTCTTTTGTTGAGCTCTCCAAAGGCCGAAGTGCATTTCCTTTTTTATCTAAAATGTTTAAAGTGTACCCAATTCTAACCAGCTGCTTTAATGTATCAAGAGGGTCTTGTAAGTTTTCTTCTTTGCCACCATGGTGAATTCTTTAGGCAAACTGAGTTTGAGCTTTCACAACAGTGTGAATATACTTAATGCCACTGAAGTGTATACTTAAAATGGTAAATTTTATGTTTTGTGTATTTTACCGTATTAAGAAAATTTTTAAGCATTGAATCAACCATCGAGTTTGTCAGACTGATCTGTAGAGCATGGGCAATATTTGCAGGCAGTACTGTAAATGTGTGGTTAGAGAATATTGCGTTATAACACTCAAGTGAGAGAAATACCATATTATTTTCCTTTCCCTAAATCAAATTAAATGTAGCTTTGAGCTCCCATCTATTGGAAGGGTGTGTGATCAAATCAATCACATTATGTTTGAGAGAATACATTTCTTAGGATTCTTCAAAAATTTGGGTGAGACTTTCATGAAATCAGGAAAACAGGAGTGGAGGGTTATGTCCTTCCCATAGGCCCCTTTGTAATTATTTCTGTTTGCTACGTGATGCAACTCTCCAGTTTGATCTTTCACTATCAAGCTCATAGACTTGTTGGTTGCAGAGAGGCTCTTCATAATGGGCCTCTCTACCCACCACAAACCTGGCCAGAGAGATACTTTCTGCTCTTTCCCAGGCTGAAGTGTTGGTTCCGTAGGAGCCTCAATAATCCCTTTCATCTTGGACATTACTTCAAAGGGAACATGGATTTCTGTTATTCACAGAAACTCCCAAGTTCCTATCCCTTTTCTCACCTCAGAAAAGCTCATGCCTTTTGGCCAGGCTCTCTGGTTCCTTACACCCCAGCACTCAATCAGCCTTCAGTGAGGACAATTGAATTCTGGGTACCTGACAACTTTGGCTTTTCTACCCTAAGACACAGGAGTTGTTAGTGATCTTGAAAATAAAGGATCTAAGACTCAGAATGGGATGCCTGGGACCTTCTTAATATGGGGAGGTAAAAATGCTTCTCCATCTTTTGAATGTCCAAGGCAGCTAGAACAAGGAGCGATTATTCCACTAGTTTTATCTTTTGTTTTGTTTTTATTTTTGCTATGCAAGCATGAGCATTAGTAACATAATAGTTGCAAGTGTGGCTTTAGAGACAGAGAGCTATTGGACACTAGAGATTGCTGTTACTCCAGGAGACTGGAAAGGAGAAGTCACTTTGAGTTGGGGAGTCAGAGAAAATTACATGGAAGATGTAAGATTTGAGCTGGGTTATTTTGGATAACATAGAGGTAGAAGATACCGTAACCTAAAGAATAGTGCTATCAAAGCTCAAAGAGTTTGGGGTGGAATAATCAAGTTTACAAGATAGTACAGGAATGTGGACCCTTTTCTCTAGGAAATAATTTTGAGAGGAAGTTGGGGACAATCTTTCCTGGAATGTTTTATGCATGCCAGTTATTTCATTCATCCAACAGATATTTATTGTGTACCTACTATATTCCAGGCACTGTTCTAGGCCCCAAGGATTGAGCAATGAAGAGGACAGGAAAGGTTCTTTCCTTCATGCTGATTATACACTAAATGTGGAGACAAGCAATGAAAAATAAGAAGATACATGCATATGGTAATGCCATGTAGTAGTAGAGCTATGAAAATTTAAAGCAAGGAAATGTGATAAAATGTGACTGGAAAGATTAAACAACACTTTAGAGAGGGAAGCCAGAGATGGACACTTAGAGTAGGTGATGCTATTTAAGCTGAAATTTGAATGAAAAGCAGGAGGCATTCATATTAATGGTTAGAACAAAGGCTCTAAGGTGGGAATGAGCTTCATAGGGTCAAGGAGAAGCACAGAGGCTGGTAGGTTGGTGCATGAAGGAAATGGGATGGGAGATCAGACTACCCTGTAGGTTATTTGGAAATATTAAATTAATTCAATTAAACCAATTAAGTCAGAATCTCTGAGATGGGGTCCAGTCCACAGTATATACTAACACCTCTCGAAGTGATTCTAATGAGTAGCAAAGGTTGAGAAGCACTGTATTAGAGAGAAGAACGAAAAGAAGAAGAGTTCCTTTTTGAGCGGGTAGAAGATGTTGAAGGAATGGGATGGAGTAGGAGTGATGTGAAGATTATAATCCTGCAGGAGTATCCTGGGGTTGGATGGATTATTGTCCTTGACCTGGTGGTCAATGGAGTCCAGAGTGGCCTGTTCCAAGGACAAGGTCCCTAGGTTCTTTAGTTAGTGTCCTTTGCCTGTTTGCTGAAATGGCTTGTGCCAATTATGGCAGAAGTCAAAGAGTTAAGTTTTAGTTTACTTATTTTCTGCAGTTCACAGAGGTCCAACCCTCTGAGCTAGAGATAAGGCAGATGGTCCTGAGCTGGAAAAACTTGCCCAGATAACCTCTCCTTCTTGAAGAGGATTTAAACTGAGGATTTAAAAAACAGTTTAAATAATAATGGCCTATAACATAGTTCTACATGCAGAAATTTTTTTTCTATGAAAACTAGATGTTGCCCTAAATCGTCTGTATAAAAAAGTGGGGGGATTCGCTAACAGGAGGGTAGAAGTTGAAGATCCTATAAAGGAAAAAGACTGGCTTCATGGATGGAAAGATGCCACCATGGCTGAGAGAGGATGAGATTCATACAAGACAGAGCTCAAAAGAGGAGGCTCTTGAGCTTAGAGACAATTTGAGGGGACAAGAAAATGATTGTGTTTGATTAGAAGGAATAGAATAAGAAAAGATATACACAATATAGATGGAGATCTCATCTCTTTAAAATCCTGAATAAGAACATCAAGTGAGGTAGCATAGCCAATAACTAGGGCTCTAGAGTCCAAATTGAATGAATTCTTTAAACACTTTAACCCTCAGTTTCCTCACTTATAAAATGGGAATAATAGTACCTAAGTCATCAGTCACTGTGAAAATTAATGATAAAATGCATGTAAAAGGTGTGGCCCAATGCCTGGCACTTAGAAAGAGCCATTAAATATCAGCTTTCATTGCAGTGTTCCTTAACATCATCAAAATTGCTGTTATAATTAAGATTGCCTCAGTCACAAAACCATGTCATGTTCACCAACAGCCAAGGATTCTAGATAAAAGTAAGGAGGCCAATATGGAGCTAAGTTAATATATGAAGAAGGTGCAGCCTAGGGAATACAGGCAATGGTATTGTAGTAGCATTGCGGTGGCAAATGATAGATATACTTGTATGCATAGCATAATGTATAGAGTTGTCGAATCACTGTGTTGTACCCTTGAAACTAATCTAACATTTTGTGTCAGCGAAACTGCAATGTTAAAAAATGTGAAGAAGCCAAAGCTATAGAGCTCATGTATTCGAAGGGAATCAGAATTTGACTAAATTCATAGTCAATAATTTTTGTCCAGTGTCTTCCATGGGCCACCCATTTGCTTCACTCTAATATACTTTATTCCTCTTAATAATATGGAACAGAGGAAAAGGAGCAAGTCTGGGCAGAGCTCCAGGAGAGAGATTGGCTGTGAAGGATGACAGCCTTAGATGACAAATGTTGGGCAGGGTGATCTCTAAGAAAAGTTTTAGATCATCCACGGCTTAGTTTACCAATCTGGAAGCAGATGTAAAAGTTAGATTGCCAGTCTTGAAGACCAGGAAATCTGGTTTTAAAGACAATGATTACATTGTTAAGTAGTGATAGATTCAAGAGATTTTAACCCTTTTGCTTGGGTGTCAGTGGGAAGCACCAAGGTCAGGATCTACATTTATAGTGTGGACTTCTGGATCTGTGTCCCCGGAGGGAAAGTTGATATGTGAGCTGGTGTGGAGGATTTGGGGAGAACCTGTATGAAAAGTAACAATGAAAACCAAAAAAAATAAAATAAAATAAAAACAAAAAACAGTTGAGTCCTCTGGGTGAGTAAGGTAGAATATTGGAGAGAATGTTGCTGAAATTTAAGAAATAACTAGTCCGTGAATCATGAGAGGAATTAGCAAAGAATCAAAAAAATCTTATCATTAACATTATATATAATTATAATAAACTGGGAATTAGGAAGCCTGCATGCTAGACTATCTTACATGCAAGTAACTGGAATAATCTAGCCCTCAGTTTCTTCAGTCTGAAAAATAAGGACATTGAATTAGGTGATGGATAATGCATCTTTTTGTTTAAAGTACTGTTATTCTATGGAGTACAGAGAAGCTGATGATTTGGGCTCAGTGGTATACAAGCTTAAGGCAACAATTGAGAAAGTATTTTACCTTCTTAGGTTTTCATGCCATATCCAGCTTTGTTTTATTTGAATGTATTTTAGGATTTCTTTCTCTTGGGATGAATGGAAATAGACATTGTAGAAATGTATAAATCAATGCACATTTATTGGGGGTGCAGCCAATGGCCTCACAAATAGAAAGTGAAAAGAGGTCTTAGGCTGTTTAAAAAGTTGATTGAAGTAATGCTGGGTTATGAGTCATAGTGACCAGACTCTTATGAAGACATCACATTAACAAGTTCTGTCCTAACTCTGCATTTGCCTAATATATATGGGTGTCTAGAATTTGGTGAGAGAGTGCTGTCTACTGAGCTGCCCCCACTGTTGTTAGAGTACAGGCACAGAAATGAATCTTTAAGCACACCTGTTTTCCCTGTCATCATATTTGTCACAGAAACAGACTCCCCATGCTCATTATCAAGAAGCTCATATGTTATCTCCAATTCACATTTGTTCACCTCGTTCTCTTCATTGCATTAGTCAAGTTCAGAAACTAGACTGTCAGCTGCCAGACAGGCTGCTCTTTCTCTTGAGAGATAGGTGAATACCATTTAGTAATTCATTATCAAAGCTTACAGTCCTAGAAGATGTTTTGGCCTTCAATTCAATTACCCAGAAAAGCAAGCCATAAGGAAAAGAAAAGTGCCTGGGACAATTAGATGTGCTATCCAGTAGTCAAAAAAATTTTCACCTCTGCAAATTCAGGTTCATTTTCTGTTCCTAAGTCATCAGAGGGAAACACAAGATGTTCACTGTCAGTTTGGACTGTCAAAAAAGCTTGTCCGAAATCTGTACAGTTGTCACTCCTTATGTATTATTGCTTCAGAACCAGAGATCCAACTTCCTATGCTTCAACTTTATGATGAGACCTTCTGGGATGATATGTGTGTCTTTGATGAATATCTGAGCTGGAGTTGAAAATAGAGTAACCTGCTTCTGTGAAGTTATTAGAACCCAGATTGCATAGATTAATCTATGGAGTTTGGAAAAAAGATCTAAAACATGGTATCTGCTCATGAAGCCTTTACAACCTATTTGGGGAGTTAAAGTTTACACTTATACACTTAGAACCTTATTTTTAGTAGTTTCTTGGCAGTTTTAAATTTCCTGTACTATAGTGCACCAACTACCCAAATATGATGCTGTAATGAAGGTTATGGGAGGTCAGAAAAGAGGCTGAGTTTCTGAGGAAATGGTAGCTTAGGTGGAGTTTCACTCACCTAGAACAACTGCCCTCTTCATGTTCAGTGACACTCTTTGTTACTTGCATTCTTCTCCAGGCAGTGATATAACCCATTCTGGAGTTTTAGGAGCCCGAATTAGGAGTGTGCTTAATTTGAATTTTGCTTCACATGTGAAGTAAAAGGGAAACAATTGAAGGCCCCAAAGCAAAGGTGGCTTGAGAACCAATGAGAAAGTCTGTGAACTCTCAAAACCGAGGGGGGTCCAGCACATACTGGGTGTGATTTAGTCTCTAACTAGGATAGGTACTTGTTTGGTACTTGTTTGCTCCTTGTCCTTGATGTATACGGGAGCAAGCTTTATAAGAAGCAGAATTTCACCTAGAAGCCAAGCTTACTGAACTTATGCCTTTGTCTCTTCTGCTATAAAGTGGTGAACTCATAGCCCCTGCTTCAGTTGGTTCACAGGTAGATACATCCTGAAGTAAGTAGGGGTAATTCTTGAGTTTTTCTATTCCAAAGCTTACCTCAGAAAGGAAAAGAGTACATTCTGGAGGTATTATGGGAGACAAGACAGGACTGCAATGGGTTGTCCCATTGGTCATTCTTTAGACTCTTTTCTCTGTGCTAGCTTTTGCTCTACCAGTTGCCTAGTCATGGGAAAAAGAACCTTAACCAGGGACTGTCAGTCTTCTCCATAGAGTCAGTCAGCTGCCCTTTAGCCTATACAGAGATAGGCTCTGGTGTATCATACTGCTACATGTCAGGCAGTGGTTCAATAATTTACCATGCAACCTGTCAATGGATCGGCATAGACAAAGAATAAGGTCTAATATGTAAAAACCTTATAAAGAAGTTAAAACTTCTGGTAGCAAAGGATCTTGGAGAATTGGGGAACTTGGGAGCCATTTATGAAATGTATGCCTTTGCTAAAGACCATTTTGGCAAACCAAAGGGTCTCTACCCATCACCCTGACTCAGGAAAATCCGGGCTCTGATAATCATGAATATAATGATTGAGTTCCCCACATCTACTAGCCCACTGCAATCATTTTGATGCCTTCACAAGAAAATGATTCATTTTCATCTATCCCATGGCTACTTCCATTCCCTGTATGTTTATTTATGAAGCATTTTATTGAAGTGGTTCCCCATTATGTGAAATTTAAGACTATTTATTCATTAATTCATTTATTCAGTACAACTAATTGAGCATATACAATGTACCTGGCACTGGGAAAACAAAATAATAAACCACTATATTTGTCCTTGAAGTCATCTCTCTCTCTTTATAGAGGTTAATTATAAATTATTGTAATGCAGAGTGAGAAATATCACTGAGTCAAATGCAAAATGCTAAAGAAAATAGCAATGTCTAGGTTGGTTGGAAAGATTCACAGAGAAGGTGACATTTGTTCAGGGCCTCAAAGAATGAGTAGGAGTTTCTTAGGTGAATCAGGGGAAAGGGGGGAATATATGTGAAAGAAAGTTCATGCATAAGGACACAGAAGACATGGTACAAATTCAAAACTAGATTTCACCACTTATAAGCTGGGTATTCATTTAGGTTATTTTGAAGCCTCAATAAATATCATTACTTATAAAATATAGATAAGTTATTTCTTGTCTGCTTAAAAAGTTATATTGAGACTCAACTATCCTCATGTTTTTGAAATGAGTTTGAAAATAAGGTTGGTTGAGTTTGAAAATTGTGTGGATGGTTGTCCAACCCTTCATGAGGGGAGTAGAGAGTACACTGCTCATCACCATGGTAAAGGTTAGGGTCTGTGAGAATCACAGGGGGCAGAGGAGACACAGACATTAAAATGATGGAGCTGAGAAGTTAATCTGTTTCTTTTTTTTAATAGCTCTGCATGGAAGCTGTCAGTGGGGCTCTCTCTCAGCTAGATTTATAGCTTCTGAATGACATTGTTTTACTTTGCCATTTGGAGGCTAAACAAGGCTGGAGGGAACAAGAGTCTTATTTTCCTATCAGTGGCAAATGCATATCAATCAATGTAATTGAAGTCCAAATGGAATAATTTATGGGAGACCCATTGCATCCTCCCTTGCCTTCTTTCTCTCTTTCTTTCTGTTCCATCCTATTCTCTCCATCATCATTTCTTTCTGGCTCTTTCTGGTGTTCAGTCTTGTCTTATGATAAGCACAGCCAATTAGAAAATTGTTGCTCTCACCCTTTGGCCTGTTTCTCTTGATGTTTAGGTTAGTTTGGCATCAGATCCTCTCCAAAGGACACATCTTTCCAGAGAGAAATCTATCACATTTAATAGTTGCCATTTAGATATTAATCATCAGAAGTAAATAGTGGAGGAAGATTCCTTATTCTTGAAAGTCATAATTAGCCAATGCTATTTAGGAGACATTCTCTACCTAAAGCCCAGGGTTGATTTTTACAATGACTACTTAACAATCAAGGATAGAAAATGAGCAACACTTATAGGCTCTTGTATTAATTATTTTGTGGGGGATAGATGTAAACTTTGGGGTGGGGCAAATCACTCAGATTTTTCTTGGAGAGATGGAATGTATACTTCTATAAAAACTTACAAAAGCTTATTATGGTGGGTGGTTTACAATGTAAGATAATAAAATGATAAAACTGAGTAAGAGGCTCACTGTCTCAGTAGATCTTATTTGTATATCTGGATGAAATTAAAAAAAAAAAGGAATATGTATTCTTGGAGGATATACAATAGGCAACTTGGGGACCAGAAGAAAAGAAGAATGAAAATACTTTATTGCCAGGTACCTGGCTGGCTCAGTTGGTTAAGTGTCTGACTTAGGCTCAGGTCATGATCTTGTGGTTCATGAGTTTGAGCCCTGCATTAGGCTCTGTGCTTACAGCTCAGAGACTGGAGCCTACCTCAGATTCTGTGTCTCCCTCTTTCTCTGCTCCTCCTCTGCTCTCTCTCTCTCTCTCAAAAATAAATAAACATTTAAAAAAAGAAAATTACTTTATTGTTGTCTTTTACTGTTTAAGAAATCCATATTAGAGGATAATGACCCACTGTTTTTTTTAATGTTTATTTATTTATTTTGAGAGAGAGAGATAGAGAGTGAGTGGGGGAGGGGCAGAGAGAGGGAGACAGAGAATTCCAAGCAGGCTCCGTGCTGCCAGTGCAGAATCCTATGTGGGGCTCAAACTCACAGACTGTGAGATCATGACCTGAGCCAAGACCAAGAGTTGGTTGCTTAACCAACTCAGCCACCCTGGCACCCCTGACCCACTGCTTTTTAATCTCACTAATAAATTAGTAGAAAGGAATAGATAAAAGTGAAGAGGAATGATTTTAGTTGAACTTCAATAAAATATCCTTATTGTTTATTTTTTATATCATAAGTTTCTTAAAGTAGGGTATTTCTTATCTGACCAATATGATTTAGGTGTCATCTTGTCACAAGGTTAAGTCTATAAAGGTGGAGGAAGTGTATGTATGTTTAAAGCAAAGGATGAATATTTATTGAGGTCATACTACTGAGTGCATACTATGAATTTTTTATATAAATTAATCTCATTTAATCAAGAGTGTGATAAGTAGGTTATTTCTACATTTATTTTATAAATGAGAAAACTGAAAACAAAAGAAGCTAAGTAACTTGATCAATGTTATGTAGCCATGATATGTCAGTCAGGATTTAAATCCAGGTGTATCTGACTCTAAATTCCATATTCTAAATTCTTCATATTGTACTATGATACCCAATAAATAACTGTTGACAGGCTCATCTCTATTCAAGGTAAGAGAGTGAATCCATTGTTTTCTCGTAGCTTTTTCCACAAGTATATTATCAGAAACACTTGGCTATAATGAGAATAATTTCTCGTATTATCATGGTAGTAGACATCTTTGTGTTTCCTGACTAGTATCTTTTTGGGCAGTAGCATTGTTTTCCATATATTTTTAAAATTTTTTAAATTTATTTTTAATTTTTAAAAAATTTTTCACGTTTATTTATTTTTGAGAAACAGAGCAAGACAGAGAATGAGTGGGGGAGGAACAGAGAGAGAGGGAGACATAGAATCCAAAGCAGGTTCCAGGCACTGAGCTTTCAGCATAAAGCCCAACATGGGGCTTGAACTCACAAACTGTGAGATCATGACCCAAGCTGAAATCTGATGCTTAACCAACTGAGCCACCACATTTTTTCAGTTGAAGGTGTGAATTCCTTTCACTTCAGTTTACCTCCAGTTATAAGGCTGGGCACATAATCTAGGCCTGATCATTCAGAATAGCCTATTCTTACGACCACAGCTCTTGATTTTTCATGTTTCCCAAGCTGATTGTACCTTCTGCTAGAGTCATTAGGGAAGATGATCCCTATCTCCTGGGGTTGTTAAGCAGGTAGGAAGCAAGACTGAGACTGCTAGTAGGAACTGTTCCCATTAATTGGAGAGAAAAAGAGATTGAGATATAAGCAATAAGAAGAGAGTCAAGCCCTAATGATATTCTTCAAGACCCTACATCTATCCACACCTGAACCTAATTATTTTTATTCTTTAAAAGCATTTGAATCTATAATGTTTTTCTTTTATCTTAGGTTTAGTTGCAACCAAATTATTTTTAAAACGCACAAAAAATATGTCATTGTTATCTTATTTTGTATCAGTGGCTTGATAAATCACATATCTGTAGTCAATGAAGCAGCACTAATTACAATTGATAATAGTGGCCACAAAGTCTGATCCACACTTTGTGAAGACTTTGGCACCTGCACTAGGTCCTGGATTGTTTCTGGTTGGCCAGCAAATACCTTTAATGCCTTAGACTCTGTAATGCCTGGCAGAATGTCTGAATTTGCCTTGATTGAGCCATCTCTCCTCCCTGTGGAGGTTGCTGTAAACTCAAGGTAAAATGCCAAATGAAAATTGAAGTACTACTTTATTGTCAATTGCACTTGTGTTCATAACTCCCAATAGCTTTCCAATCAACTTGGTTGGAGCACAGGACTTAGTCTCAAACATAAGCAAACTCTTTCCACCCTCTGATTCAAATCTTATTTCCACCCAGTTGTAAGATCACCGTGCCCAGTAACAGATAGTAAGAAATACAAGAGGGGATGACCAGCAGGTCAGACTTTAATCAAGAGTCTAAATGTGGGTTGGGTTCCTGCACAGATAGGAAACAGTGGAGAAAGCCACACCCAAATGAAAAATTTCAAATTCAGTGCTTCCTTCAACTAGAAAACATGGCTCAATTAATGCCTTGGATTCTGTCCAGGGAATTAGATTGAGAAAAAGAAGTAAATAATCCACAGATTTGGGTACTTTAGCATCATCATCATCATCATCATCATCACCATCATAATGCATGTTATCAATATACCTCATGAGTGATTTCTGACACAAAGATAAAGCAAACAGTGCTTGAGAACTGGTCTACATTCTAGGAATCGCTGCACTATTCTCAGAAATCTTTATGTATGTTACTTCTTTGTCTTTATTGAATATGTTTATATTTTCACCTATATGTGGGCCATGCTCTTCTAAGATATACCATAGTGGAAAAAAAATCTCTATATTGTGGTATAGAGATCTACTGAAGAAAAGTGCTATATGTGTGTGTTTTGCAACAGGTCAACCTATAGGATGTGTCTCTTAACAGAATCATTGAACCAGACCCAAGGTCCCCAGAGGACTACTTGAGATCATCTTTCTAACCCAGTAAATCTCAAGCTTAGGTGTACAACAGAATGCCTGGAGAACTTACTAAAAACACTGGTTCCTGGGCTCTACCCAAGACCTACTGAATCAATCTCTTCTGGTGGGGTGAGGGTGGGTAGGGCATAAGTATACTTATTTATAACACCTTTCTCAGGTGATTCTTATGCTAGTTCACAAAATAGCCCTTGGAGATCCATTTATCTTTTACCTTCAAGTTAAAAAACATCACTCTGAAATCTTACGAGCCAGATAAAACTTTAACATGTATTTAAAGATGTTTGCAAAAATATATATGCAACCTCTCTCAGCAAATTTTTTTGTTCAATAAACTTCATTTTCAAAATACTCTGTTTCATCTCACATAAATCCCTGGCATTGCAAACTAAGTCTGTTTCCCACTGTCTGCTTATTGTTATTGTTGACATTGTTGTTTTGTGCTGTTACTGAGGCCCATGTAGGTTATGGGCCATATACATGAAGTCATGTCACAGGTATGCTTTTTTAGCTTCTTAATTCCCTATTAAGGGAATTAAGGGAATTCCTTAATTCCCCCTTCTTAATTCTATTTTTAATTTGACTTTTAATTCTAAGGTGTCTATACTTGTGATGTTTTATTGATTCTATTTTTTCTCAGTAAGATCCATTACTCAAACCTCATCTGAACCCAGGTAAAGTGATTGAAAATGACATTAAAATTAACCAGATCTTATCAACTTGTAGGGTGTAAGGGGAGAAAAGGATCATGAAAGGGGACAGAATGAGAGTCTGGGAGACTGAATGTGAATTTTAGAGGAAATGATGACTCCAATAAATGTCTTTTTTCCCCCTTCTTTTGCATTCTCCTGGAAGCTAATCCGATTGGCATAATCCTCTTAACTGCCTGTGTTCTATCAGTATTTTATCTGATCTACTTCTCTGACAATCCTTTCTATGGTTTGCTAGCTTCCACCTATTTCTGAGAACGTTTAGCTATTACAGGGGAAAATCAACTGTTTCTCCATTTTTATACAAATTGGGGTTCTTGGGATGCTTAGAAAATGGAGAGACCTTTGCAAAGGCTGGATTTGTGTGAAAAGTCTGGGGACAATGTTTCCAGCTTTTAAAATTTGGTAGGGAGAGATATAAACAGGCCTTCTCCCTCATCTCCAAGCTGGCTCCTGATATGCGTACCATTAGTATGGGTCAGAGGATTGTTGGTCTGAGTCAGAAGATGCAAGATAAAAGGAACCATGAACATAAAAACTGGCCCACATGCCTAGGTACTAAGAACATTGACCAGTGGATAGGCTTGACTATTTCTTTTGTTTATGCCATCAAGGAAATTAGAGCATGATGAGGGACATCTTTCACTTCCTATAGATAAGGACAGGGATTCTCTTCCTATAGACCCAACCCTATCTGTGTTCTGCTTTCTGTGGAGTATGATCTCAGGGATAAAAAGGCATGACCACTTGCCCCAGTACTTCAATACCTCTGCTTTACATTATACCATAATTACTTCATCTAGTTGGGAATTCAAATCTCTCTAAATTAAAATACTCCTGAGAAGGGTCTAACCTTAATCCCTTTATCAGCTTACTCTGTAATTATCAATTAATACTTTAAGAAAGATTAGCTGGCAACCAATGGGAATCAAGATAGTGGTGACATAGTGAGTTCTCCTGGTTTTGCTACTCATTAGCAAGGTGACCTTGATTTTTAAGTTTCTTTAGGTCCTGGGTTTTTCATTTTTTAAGTAAAGGGGCTAGGTACTAGGATCTTGGACTTTCTTCCTATTCTGGTTCCATGAGAGAGTTCCAAATGCGTTCCTAGATTTCTAACTGGCTGGGAATAAGAGACTTCCTTCATGGCTTTCTTTATTGTGTTCCTAGAACTTAGGCCATATAATCATGGGTCTAGTGAAATGAAAAGAGTGTGGCCAGAGAGTGAAAACCACGGGAAGCCTAGATTGCCACAGAATTGCTTAGTTGCAAACCCTGAACAGCTGCATCCCAGAGATGAGTTTGCAAAGGAGGAGTTTATATGGGATGTCACAGCTCAACAGCAGAAAAATAGGCTGATACAATCAGAAAGCATGCCAGGCCATTGTGGACATCTGCCGTGCAGAATGACATCAAGTGGCTGTCTGAACACGATCTGCAATCCCTCTCTTGACTTTGAAGAGACCCCTGGGCCCGAAACTTCAAATCTGCACAGATAGCATATAGCCAGCAGGCCTGGCTTTCTCATGTCAACATGATGCAAATGTTTCTGTGGATAGAGAGCTTGGAGTCACGAGAACTGCATTCCAGTGTGATATCTTCACACACACACACACACAGACACACACACACACACACACACACACACACACACACACAATACTATTATTACTTTGAGATTTCCTATATCCAAAGCAGTGGACTAAGTGTTTTACATACTTTATCACATTCAGGTTATGACCTTGGGTTCTTAACTTCTGTGGGCCTTCCTGTCATTATTAATAAAAATGGAACATTTCAGCCATATCCAATAATAGTAACTAGAATTTACCAAATGCTTACTATGCACTAGACACTGGAGGAAGCCCTTTTTGTGCATTATTATATTATTTACTTATTAATCCTAAGAAGTAGGTAGGAACTATGATTATTTCCATTTTACAGGTGGTGAAGTTGAATTGGAGTAGGTGGGATTAAGCAGCACCGAATGGAATTTGTAGAAGGAAGGGGCTTCATGTTTCTTTTCTTCCTGAATATTGCTGCTATAACCCAGAATTACCCTAAAGGGGATTTCTGTCTTTAGTTCTGATTCCAAGAAGCCGTTTCATCTCAGTGAAGGCCAAAAGGAAGACTCTTTGTTCTCAGTTGCGTGGATGGAGGTAGTGAGGTAGACATGAGAAACAGAATCCAAGAGATGTTCTGGAGCTGGAATGAAACTGCTTGTTAAGAGTGCATGTGAATTCCAGAGTTCTGTCATGAGGAAGTCTTGTTGACTAACTTCCTAAAGTCACCAAAAATAATATCAATAAACTAAATCCATCCCTTTGTTTCTCCATACACCTTCTTTTCTGCATTGTCCTCCAGGGTTCTGTCTTATTGAGCTTTCTAAGCTTCAGTGTTCATGATCTGAAAAATGCAATTAATAATACCCTTTATTGGCTGGTATGCATGTGGAGGGGAGGTAAATAGGAGAATTAAATAAGATAGCAGACATTAAAGTATTTTGTCAATTATGAACCAATATATATGTGGGGCCTAATAGTGACCATGTTGACTGATTTAGTATTTGTTACTGCTACAGGACTACATCTCTCTTATTTGAAAGAAATGCCTTCTGATATTTATTTTCTTTTCTAAAAAGATTGTGTTTTGCTAATTTTCTTCCTTCCCTGTGAAATAAAATTATATCAAGGAGAATTGAAAATTAAAAAAAAAAAGCTGTGCAGTAATTGGTAGGGAAAGGATAATGAGAAGAAAAGCAGACAACTGTCTGCTGTTTAGCATATCTGTGAGTGTGTTAATTTAATTAGAACTGCCCTGTATAAATATTAAACTCAATTCACTTTCTTTTATAGCTCCTTTGCTTTTCAAAGTATTCCCAGTTACAGATTATCTTTTTAAAATTCTTCTGTGAGTTTGAGGGAGTTAATGGCAGAAAGACAACCCAAATTTAAATGAACTGAGAGAGCTTTTCATCTTATCACACTTTGTCTCCCTCTGTTATTTTGCTTTGCCTGGCTGCTGGCCCAGAGGCAAAAGAGTGCTTGATTTTCTTGCCTTCCTAGGTAGAGGTGACGTAACAACTTCCCTTCAGTAGAATATATATTTTGTGTTGTTTTTCTAGAAGAAGAATTAGATTGTTTTATGTCTCCATGCTCCCAATCATTTGTGAAAAATCACCCAACTTATCCAGGTCACTGGCCAGGATGTGGGATATAGTTTAGATGGTTGTTTCATTTGATTCTCCTGACAACTATTAGGTGAGAATAACATTATCCCCATTTTACAGATGAAAGTAGAGTCAGTAAGTAAGAGAGCCAATCATGTTTGAACTCAAGCATATTTTTAGTGTTATAAATGGTGTGCTTAATTCCTAGATTGCACTTTGGATAGACGTGGGATAATGGTAGTCAAACAATTGCCCATGGAATTAGTTTGAAGTGAATTCAAGAGAATCATAGAATCCCATAGGCAGAAGGGACCTGACCTCTCTTATAGAACCTATCTTTTAGGATGAAGGCAAGGGAAGGATAGTCCTGCAAATATACAGTCAAATCCTATCTTTATTTAAGATTTTGGCATTTTGTTCATCGTGGACTTTTGAATTCATTAAAAAAATGTCGCATTAAAATATTATTTATTGACTACTGAGTAGTTTTTTGGGGTGCTCCTTTAAATTTTGTGCTCCAGATGATTAAGATACTTGTCTCAGGATATCCTTGTCTAGGATACCCTAGTCCTGGAACTGTAGAGCAGACACAATGCTAGGTAGTCTACGAGTCCTATTCCTTTATTTTTCACATGAAGAAACTGAGGCTTTAAATCACAAAACTGGTATTAATAAACCATGTCTCTTGACTCACAATTCAGTGCTCTTTCTGCTACAGAAAGTTGGAGATAATAGTGTGACAGATGAGCATCAGGAGAGTGTGATCTCATAATAAAGCCTGACTAAATATACCAGGGCAAAAATGTAGAGTCCATGAACTGCACGTGTCTGTTTAGCACACAATCTAACAAGTAGAAATCCAACAAGTAGAAATAGCTGCAAATTGTAACAGGTAAACTTAGATTAGACTGAAAGAACTACTTGACAGTGTGGAAGGTGAGGTGTACTGGCTTCTAGAAAATGGCACAAAATAAGAGTGGTAAATGCAAACATCTTAGGTTGGGTGTAAAAAAGTGGTGGGGTTGGTGGCAAGCTGGGGAGAGAGACCATAAGTAGAAACAAGTTCTGTAATTTTTTGATCACTGGAGAAGCAAGGTCTTTTTTCTTTCTTTCTGGGTCTTAGACACCTGTTCAATTTCAAGTTAAAATTATTTCCTTGAAGCAACTTGAACTTAACTTGGCAGCATCTTCTCCTTCCCCACAGAAATTCCTTGTTATTGCTTCTTCTTTACCTTTGCAGTTCTAATCAGCAAGACTGCTTCCCCAGTTCTCTCTCCTTCTTCAGTTATCTGCTCCGATAGCACTGGGTCCTATATTAGAGCATTTTCGAACACATTGAGTTGGCTCTCTGCTATCCTAAAACACATGAGCTCTTTCACAATTACTGTGCAATGGCCCCATTATGGCATTTTCAGCTTCCCATGCTGGGCCATCCCATCCCCCATTAACAAATCACCTTGCAACCACATCTCCTTTTCTTGGATGACTTTTATATAGGACAACACACATTCAGACTGGGTAAGAGAATTACACAGGCAGGGGCTTTCCTTTACTCTGCAGTGAATACTCAGCATCTATTGTAGTTCTTAGCTGCAAATGTAGGAGGCCTACCATACTGTTGGATGAATAAATAATTACACAAGTGCAATTTAATTCACTCCAAATTGGGTATCTCCAAAAATCACATAAGAATTTTGAAAATGGCCAAAATGCAACACATTTCATAGCAAAACCACAGCATGGGTAATTCGGTAGATGCAAGAAAGAAAAAAAGCTGTGACGTTTTACATGTGGCCTGATAAACAACTAGAGCTGTGGATCCTGTCTTTTTAAACAGGCCCAACACTTGCTGGCCCTGTCCTGTGCGCATGTGGAAGTTTTCAGCACCATGGATAGAGGTGCCACATTTCCTTTTATCTGTAACCACCTGAACAGCAGGATGAAGAAATACTCAGGGTTTGGGACAGGGCTCTCAGCCACTGTGGTGGAAATTACCCCCTTTTAGCAGAAGAACATTCACTTAGAGCCTTTTTATTTCCCTTTTCCCTTGGACGAACTGCATTTTCAGCTGTCAGGGCACTTAGGCTTTTACAGGTTGGTTTTCAGATGCCTAGAGGATGGAGGGGGGCTGCCATGGAAATTGGAATCTTCTGAGTTTTGACACTCCAGGGGAACCTCCAGTAGTGGGTGTCCCTGCTGATGGCTGGGATGTCTCTTATGCTAGGCATGACCATCATGCAAGTAACCAAGTGTAGGTAGGAGGTAGGCCCAGTTGTTCATGGAGCACTCAAGGCCATCTTTTGCCAGAGCAAAAGTTAGGAAAATTAGTAAACTCAGTTAAGATGTAACTGGTGGAATATAATATACACACCCATGAGGGTAAATTCTTCCCAAACTTACAGGTTTTACTGTATTTGGTTGTAAAACCCAAAAGCCAGATTGACTCTCAGTCCCTGTTGAATCCTTTTTAGGGATAAGGTGATAAGGCTTCCACTCTGGCCTTTCCTAAGGATTCTGTCTTCTCATTAGCTATATTCAAATGTAGATTTTTACTGAGGCACACTAAAATGACTTTTGGTAGGGGGAGGGTTCTCATTAGGTATCCTCTGAGTGTGCTTACTTTGTTTTCTACATTTGATGCCTTTCCTTTATTTTCTTGAAACATCTTTAATTTTTGCAATCTGTTTCTTCCTTTTTGCCCCATTTCTAGACATCATAAACAATCTGAGCTTGTCCTCTTCTTATGGTGATAGATATCCTGAGCCCCTTTGGTGAGGAATCTCAGGACAGGAACTGTTAGAGATTGGCCAAATGCCAGAGCTGTCTGCCCTTTGGCCTGCAGCTAGGAACAATTCCACATGGCTATTTCTGTCTGTGTCCCAGATTCAAAAAAATGGGAGATGTTTTCTTCCTACACCTTATGTCAATCTCCATCTCAGCATCCAATTGCTATAATCGTAGAACCAGAGATCTCCCAGTCTGGATATTTGCACATCACGATGAGAATCACTAAAACTAAGATTGCCTGATGAAAGAGTAGGAGTAGAAATTTTACCTGAACTACAAATTACCTTATAATGTTGGCTTGAGAGAGAATTTAGGGTTGACCAAGGGGCGTATATGTTTTGTTTGTTTGTTTTTACGAAAGAGCTCATGATATAGTTCATGTTATCCACCTGTATCTGTTATCTACCTGCACAAATCCAAACTGAATCAGAGTGACTTTACCTTTTAGGCTTATGCTGGTACCTACTGTTGGCCTTTAGTGTCTGATAGGATATTTGGAACCCTCCATGAGTTGTGGGGAGAGGACTTCATTAGGTGGTAGATTAAGGCCAGACTTCTCTAACGTGCTTACTTTCTTTTTATCCTTAGGAATACTGTGGACACTTTGAGACTGTATTTTATGCTTCTTTTTAAGAAGGCAAATCTTGGGGCACCTGGGTGGCTTGGTCGGTTAAGCGTCCGACTTCGGCTCAGGTCATGATCTCACGGTCCGTGAGATCGAGCCCCACGTCGGGCTCTGTGCTGACAGCTCAGAGCCTGGAGCCTGCTTCCGATTCTGTGTCTCCCTCTCTCTCTGACCCTCCCCCATTCATGCTCTGTCTCTCTCTGTCTCAAAAATAAATAAACGTTAAAAAAAAAATTTAAGAAGGCAAATCTTTTGGGGGGAAAGTCTTATGAATGAATTTAGAAATGGCCTCTCTTATACTAGGTTGGCATGCTAAAATGAAGGGCTCTCTCTCTCCTCCTCAGGGGTGGCCTAAATAAATCCCATTCTATATTGTCAACCTCCACTCATCTTAGGATAGTATTTATCCTCTCCTGCTCCTAGTTAATATGATAGCAAACATTGGTCATGCCTGGGCCCAGAGTAGCCATACCAAGAGGCATGGAGATAGTATGAGAATAGGAAGAACTCAATATATGCTTTTGTATTTTGTATTAATAGTCATTCTCAAACAGGCTTTTACACACACCACAGTCACTTTAAATCTTCATTATAACCCTGTGGAATTGTAAGGATTATCTTCAACCTCATCAGGGCCCTCAGCATTTTCATTCAACATTCTACGTTGTGGTGGTCCCTCCTTCCATGTCCTTCAATGATGGTTCCAAAATATCACCACTCTCCTATTTCCCTTGTCCAACCCTCAATTTCATTGGAAAATCTTACTTCTAAATCTGGAGAAAGTTGATACTGTGTTGTGGTGTGTCTTTTAATTCTCCAGCTTTCTTTTATGTATAAACTCTTTTTCTAATTCATTCTTATGTCCTTTTCTTTAGGCTTAGATGTTCCTTCTCTGGGTCAAGACCAGTTGCTTCTATCTTTCAGGACCTTTCTCTATAAGTTACCCTGCACCCACTGCATGATCTGCAGCCTCTCCCTCTCTACTTGGCTTCATTCTGTCAGCTTAGAATAGCCTTTCCCATCTTCCCACCTACCAAATTTCCCCTGTGACCTCACATCCCTTTAGCTCCTAACTTGCTTCTTTTTGCTTTCTTCTTATTTCTTTTTTGCTCCTCCCCCTTCTTTTAAAATCCAAACCACCGTTCATTATCCAACTCATTAAAATCTGAATTTTCTTTTTTTCAGATCCAGTGAATTTTCCTTAGGCCAATGATTTATCTTCTCACCAAACTTGATATTCCTCCAATATTTGCCATTTTTTAATGTGGCACCACTATTATCCAGCTAGCTACCCGAAAAACTTCACCTTGCCCCTTTTCACATCTTCTGTAAACAACCAACCTCCGTTTATTATTTCTTCCTTAAGAGCTCTCAATTCCATCTTTTCCCCTCTATTCCTACTACCACCACTTCTGTTCACATCTATATACATATAGTCTCTTACTCTCCCACTGCATCAACCTCCTATTATCTGTGCCTCTAATCCTTGCCTGTTGAAGTCCATCCTCCATATTAGTATACATCACCACACATTAACCAGGTGAAATGAAGAGCTGCCCTGATTAAAACCCTCATCACCTCTCTATTGCCTATAGGATTATGTCCAGTTTTCTTCACAAAATCCTCTACAGTATGGCTACCAACTTTCCAGCCTTTTGTTCCCACCAACCCTTACCTTACTTTTTATCTTCCAGCAATACCCAGTTGTTGGTAGTTCCTTGGATTTGATATATTGTTTCTCAGATCCATGGTTTGCTTGAGGTTTCCCCTCTGCCAGCATTGGCCTTTCCCTACTTGCATAGTTAATTCATACAGATCCTTTAAGAATCAGCTCAGGTATCACTTCTCCAGAAAGCCCTCCCTAATGTTTCTCCCATGCTTTCCATCTCTTATCATACAGGGTTAGTTACCCTCCTTTCTGTTGGATAAAATACTGTGCATATGGCTACTATTGCACTCATGGTATTGAATTATGATTATCTCTTCCTGTATTTACTCTCCTCAATATGTCTCCATATTCCCTCAGTGCATCATTTGCATCTCTAGCACTGAGCAGAGTTCTTGACACGCAGGAGGTGCTAAATA
This sequence comes from Panthera tigris, assembly GCF_018350195.1. Lineage (NCBI taxonomy): Eukaryota > Metazoa > Chordata > Mammalia > Carnivora > Felidae > Panthera > Panthera tigris. The sequence goes on from NC_056665.1 coordinate 122,445,390, forward strand.
GATGTAAGTTTAATACATTTATGCCAAATTTAGAGCAGGTTGAAGAAATTGAGTCTTTTCCTGTGAAGTAAGGGGAAATTTGAGGGGCAGTGGGTTGAAAAAATTTTATCATTTTTGTGGCTTATTTGTCCATTTAATGGAAATTCTGATTTAAACCAAATGACTTCAAGAGTCTTTAGTGAATTTTTCACCACTGGGAAATAATGAGGAAACAGGGAGTTGTCCTCTCCTCTTTTGAATATCACGGAATCCCATTATGAAAACTTTTAAACCTATGATGGTGTTTTCTATCAAGACTAAGATGAATAAGAAGAAATGTTCACTGACAATAATGACTATAGATAAATGCTGTCAGCGGGAGGAAAATGTCAATCACAGATGTCAGTGGACTTACGAAGGCCACGCTGAATTTTATACAAATGTAAACTTTATAAAATAATATTTTAGTGAATGTTGTAATCGTATTCTGAAAGTAGAGTAAGAGTGAAATGTGCTTGTGAGTGATTGCCCAATGCATAAAGAATACGTGATAAAGCAATAAGGAATGAAGATGCCGCAGAGCAGCTAGCCAGATGCAGTCATCCTTATTTCTTTAACCTTTGTTTCTGGATCCTGTTTTGTTTGAGTCATTGTCAAGGCATCCCACAGAGCCATTTCCCATTTTCTTTCTCTTTAGTATGTAAAGTTCTAAACCAGATTCTGATGTAGAATTCCCGGAAGGTCACTATGCTACATTCCTGTTCAGCATTCCTGGGGTTACATTTCCCTTTACAAAAGGTAGCATTTCTGTATTCCACTAGGACCCCTAGATTCTCCTCTTCTGTTTTCTTTGATATTCACCAAAAAACAGGTGCTCTACAACCTGTATTTGTGCAGGTTTTGTAGTAGGCAATTATGTGAGCTTTTAGTGATAATGCTTATTTGTACATTAATCATGGTTTCACTTTAAAAATTAGTTTTTCTTCCCCTTCCCCATTTGTATATGTACACAAATGAATACAAACAAGGAAAGACCTGATTGTTCCTTTGTTATAAGTAAAGACCATCTAATCATAATGAAGCACATTTAATAATTGTGTATAATGAGCAAATTAGAGCAATAATGCGAGGAAATGAGAGCCAATTTCTTGAAATGTTTGTCTTATCTTTTAATTGAAAAAAAGAATTCTCTTTTTCCCCTCAAGTAGAGTGAGACCGACTTCTCAGCTGCCCTACTTCTGCCAAATATGAAGGTATCAGACATTCTGCTTCTCTAATGTTTGCTGGGTGCATCCTGGAGGGAGGGTGGGAAGAGGAAGGAAAAACATCTATTGAATTTGGGGCTTAGTTTCACTATGGGTTATGTGGCAAACTGATTTCAGTAGGACCTATCCATTCATACCTGTATTATTCTTAGGATCAGGCAACAAAATGATTAAAAGTTTAATGATTAAAAGCTGAAGCTTTTTTGGGCTCTGTGCTGACTGCTTGGAGCCTGGAACCTGTTTCAGATTCTGTGTCTCCCTCTCTCTCTCTGCTCCTCCCCCACTCATGCTTTCTCTCTCTCTCTCTCTCTCTCTCTCTCTCTCTCTCTCTCTTTCTATCTCTCAAAAATAAATAAACATTAAGTTTTTTTTCAAAGCTGAAGCTGTGGTGTTTAGAAAGACTAGATTCCTGGTCCTTGGCTTTGCCACTGTACTAATTTCTAATTTGTGATTTGGGGAAATTATGTAAAATTTCCAAGATTTAGTTATTCTAACATGACAGTACCCACATCATGTTTTTTGTGAACACTTAATGTGGTAGTGCTTACTTCAGTGGCTGGCATATAGACAGGGTGCAGTGAATATTCTCTATGAGAAAAAGGAGGAGAGGAAGTGAGTAAGAAGTCCAAGGATAATATGATGTAGTTGAAAGAAGGTGGGATTAGGTATTTAAATCCTGTATTCATTTCCTACTAGCTGTATTATGATGGATAACTTTGAGGGCCATCATTTTCCAAATCTAGAAGAAAAAAGGGATATTAATGCTTATTTATAGTTCTAAGGATTAAGTATGACAATGTATGTTTAGGTGTCCAGTTGCCTAGTGCTGTATCTTTCTGTTAGTAGGAACTAAGTAAATGCTAATTTTGGTGGTGTGCTACTGATGTTGAACAGAGCTTAGCTCTGATTTATACTATTCCCAAATGCATTTTATAGTATGAATCCACGTGTCCTGTGCTGTTCAATGTTGCCATCATACTCCCAATTCCTAATTCTCAGAGCAAAATTTGATGCTGGAGAGCATTTCATGGTATAACAATTGCTGTTAGAGTACCTCCCATGTCCTCTTATTCTTACCACTGCAAAGCACACCAGTCCAACATCTATCAGCACATAGGGTTCTCTGCCTGGGGGTGGGGCTTTTTCTTGCCACTAGGCCCCACTTTGCCAAAGTGCAGAGGAACTAACGGCCTCTTTCCCCAGTATCCCCTAACCAATGAGTGGTGGTGTTTTTCACTGGCTCCTAGACTCCATTTTCCCTTAGTAATATGTGGCTAATATTAGCATGTAGGTGGTAATACACCCTATATTGTCTGCTGTCCCATCCTCATGTTGCTCACATGTCATCTTATGCAAAACATTACTTGCATTTCAACCCTGGTCTCAAAATTTGCTTCTGAAGAAACTCAAACTGGATACATGGCTACCCCAATAAGACAGCCCAGTGATGCTTTTGGATAATTATTATATAAAGATCTTTAGGATTTTTTTCTGTAGGAAGCTGCTTACAACAGAACTAGTTCCATCTGGTCTGAGGCTTAATGATAGGTTTGAATAAATATGACTGGGGGCCTATTGAATCTTTTTGTAAAATCATACCTTTCTGAATACCTGTCAGTGTGCTTGGGTTGCTAGGGACTATGAGAATCTTACTGACCTTCTTTATCAGAAGGACATTGTGGGATCGGGATATGAGTGGGTGAAATAGGATCATCACATTGATTCCAGGGTTAAGGTTAGGGCTTAAGGTTGTTCAGGGGACGTCTGGCTTCATGTGAGATTTTGAGGGCCATTGTAGTCCCAAATGCACTTAGGCTTTATAGCATCCTTCCAATTAAGGATTTTCTTAAACTGGCTGCTCTGATTTAAAGTGATCTTTATGTCTATGATCAGTGGAGGAACAGGTTGGCCCTAGGGAAGGTGGAGGCAATATGGCCAGATGTCCATTTCCTATAATCTTTCTAGATTTAGCCAACTAGTATGATGCAGTCCTGGCCTGAGGTCATGAATGGGCTTTACAGGGTTCATAACCATCCTGATATTTTATACAAAGCTTTGTATTTATGTGCATTTTTTTTCTGGGGAAGAAGTCATGAGCTTTTGTATTTTAATAGGGGTCATCAGCATATTAAAAACCACCTCAGCTTGATGTCTAATTTTAGGATTATTTGAAGGAATTTTTTTTTTAGCACTGATCTTATCAATTGTAATAATAATGTTTCTTGGGGGTTCCAGGAGGGCTCAGACCTGGAGCTTTGGGACCCAGAACTCAATGGTTGCCTCATAAGGCATCATCTCTTTTACATGTCCAGGTTTGCTCAAATGCCCTGCAGGTTCCTGCAGGTCTCTCACATATTGGTGGCAGAGAAGCCCCAGGGCACAAAATGAGACCTACAGGATACAGCTGAGACAAAGTGCTATATCATTCTACCTACATGCAGCTGTTTGCAGGAGCAATCATTGGGGTGTAGGGGTGAACAGAGAGAGTATGCTGCAGGGCATGGAAGTTGTCTGGTAGACCTTTTCCATGCAAGTACCCCCCTCATTGAGACCATATTCATCTTAACATTGTTGTTGGCACATATGAATCATAAGAAAGAAGAAATGTGGTGGAGATTTGAACTTTGTATCAGGAAAGGTACATTCCCACAAACTATCTTATTTGATTCTCAAATCGTCTTCTGGGTTATGTAGAGTATATAGTGGAATTCCTTTTTTTTTTTTTTTTTTTTTTTTTTTACAAACAAGTAAGTTATGGCTCACAGGGGCTAGATGAGAATTGACAGGGGTCCCATAGTTAATACATCATAGAACCTATTGCTTCTTTTCTTCGAAGTTTTCTATGACATCATTCTGCTCTCTGGCCAACACATCATTGGCAAAGAAAAATAGTTCAGAGAAAGATATGTTGATGGGTGTTCCATAGTTTCACCATCTTATTGGGAGAACACACATTTATGACCTGCCAAATGTTAAACATTAGGAATTTTGCTTGCAACTGGTTTGATCTCCAGCATGGATAGAGGTGGCAGCAGAGAGGTGAGTGGAGAGAGGTCACCCAAGACACTGCAGGGGGATTCTGGGCAGGCATAGGTCTTGGGTTCCCAAGTTGTCAGCTAAGCCTGCTTTTGCTGTGGCATCTTCACAGGCTGCCATGGAGCCTGAATTTTAAAAACTCATTTCCATTGTTTTCTCCCTTAATGATAGTTTTAGATGTTGATTTATTGGCATTGCTACAGATGTGATTTAACTATGGTGTTACTGATGAACGGTTTCTCTTCTTGGAAAATTTAGAAGGAAGGTGGAGAGTCTGGGAGAACCAAGATGGACAGGAGCAATAGGCTGCACTGCTAATGGATACTTTGTGCTCTGGCATCAAAAGAAGGCACATGCAGGGAGGTCTTTGAGACTAAGCCTACAAGATATTCCTACTTGCCTTAGTTAAGGTTGCAAGCAACAGAACTGAATGCAACAGGGAATATACTGAGAGGCTAGAGACCAGATGGAAATGAATAGATACACACATTTTTCAGTTCAGTGTCTTATAGAATGGGATACTCTATGCTTATTTTGCATCTTGATTTCCTTTCTAGATAAAATTTTATTGTAGTATACAGAATAAATACAAAAGAGCTTGCAATATATTTATATGGTTTGAAGAATAGCAAAACAAACATTTGTTTGAGATCAGTCCTATGCTTCTCTGTACACATTTTGTTTTCCTTGCTTAAATTTACCTCATGGAAATCCCTCTATGTCAAAAGCAGAGCTCTAATTGACTCTTTTTAAGGGGTGCATAATACTCTATTGTGAGGATGTATCATATATATGGCATTCCTCTATTAATTATAATTTTATTGACAGCTTTTTAGTCTACCATGCATGATGTTGCAGTAACTGTCCCTGTGCTATTTGCACCTGGTGCTTTTGTCTCTATGGGATAGTCTGGGAGTGGGATTGATGAATAGGAGGGGATATGAATAAACGTAATCATACTATTTCACAAGTGTTACCTCCAGCTGTGTGTGAGAACAGCCTTCACACACATCCCTGATAGGAATTGGGGCTATTGCTCTTTTTAATTGTGCCAGGCTGAGGAGTGCCAAATATTTCGTTGTTATTTTATTTAATTTAAAATTTACTTATTTGTTTTGAGAGAGAGAGGAGAGAGAGGATGAGCAGGAAGGAACAGAGAGAGGGAGAGAGAATCCCAAGCAGGCTCCGTGCTGTCAGTGTATACAGCCTGATGTCCTGCTCTATCCCAGGAACCATGATCATGACCTGAGCTGAAATCAAGAATCAGTTGCTAAGATGACTGAGCCACCCATACGCCCCTCTCATTGTTATTTCAATTGTGAATCTGAGCATCTTTGCATTTGTTTGTAGGTCATCCAGCTGAGTACTTCTATGAAGGGACTATTCGTGGCTTTTGCTCATTTCTTCAGTGGAGATGTTTGTTTTACCTTGTCTTTTCAATGTCCACTACTTGTTTATTTTGTTGATGGGGTATGTTTTTCCATCAAATGTGTTATTTTTTATGCAGTTAAACATCTGTTGTTGTTGTTTTTTTAAATGTATAGCTTCTGGGTTTCCAGTCTTGATAGAGAATGTTTCCTCCATCCTCATTTCTTTTTAAAAAAAATTTTTTTTAACGTTTATTTTTGAGACAGAGAGAGACAGAGCATGAAGGGGGTAGGGGCAGAGAGAGAAGGAGACACAGAATCGGAAGCAGGCTCCAGGCTCTGAGCCATCAGCCCAGAGCCCGACGCGGGGCTCGAACTCACGGACCGCGAGATCGTGACCTGAGCTGAAGTCGGACGCTTAACCGACTGCGCCACCCAGGCGCCCCTCCATCCTCATTTCTAAAGGGCCTGATTAGTTACTTAGGTTGTCAAAATTAAAAAAGAATAGTTTTACTTTTTACATTTAAATCTTAAGCTACGTGGAAATTTTTGTGTTTAGTATAAGCTGGAGGTCCACATGAATTTTCTTTCTAATGATAATTATAATAATGATAGCTAATGCTTTACTGAGCGTTCCTTGTGTGCTGCACTCTTACACAAGTGCTTTGTGTATATTAACTAATTTTAATCCTGTTTCTCATAACTCCAAAACACACATTTTCTTACTTATCCCCATTTTTCAGGTAAGGAAAAATAAGACACAGGGAAGCTGAGTAAGTTCAAAGGTCATACAAAGGTAGAGTGGTAAAACTGGGATGTAAACCCAGGGAATATGGCTGTGAGGTCCATACTTCTTGCTTGGGTTAACTAGTGAGCCAGGACTATTTGTTACATAATCCATTTTTTTCCCATTGAATTGCATTATTGCTTTTGTCCTTTATTAAATTTTCATGAACACCAGAGTCTATTTCTATATTCTCTATTCTATTCCCTGATCTATTCTCCTCTTCCTATAATAATTCCTTATTGATTTGATTATAGTAGCTGTATAATGCAGACATCTATATAGTCCAGTCCTCTCTCCTTCTTTTATCATTCATTTGATGACTATTTTGTAGACATTCATTCCTCCATATATAATTTATGTTCATTTTATTTAATTAAAATATCTGGTGATATTCTAACTGAAATTGTATTAAATTAATATATTAATTTGGGGATAATTGGCATATTCATGTTAAATATTCCAATTTAAAACATAGCATACTTTTCTCTTCATTCAGATATTTCATATTTTCCAGTAAGATATGATACTTTCCTCTGTGTTGCCCTCTGCATTTTTTAGTTAAATTTATTCATAAATATTTTAAAGTTTTAATTGATGTCATCAATTAAATATTTTTCTCCCATTTCTATTTTTTCATGATTATTACTAGTTTAGAGAAAAAAGCATTGATTTTGTATATTTATTTTATATGCAATCAATATGATGAAAGCTATCAATATAATCTTTTTTATTAACGAATTAAAATGATCATATCAATACAGGCTGAAACAGCATTGATAAATTTCAGCAACCATTCTTAATAAAATCTAGGCAAGATGGAAATAAAAGATCATTGTTTAGATACATAAAGATTATTTACTAAAAACCACAGCAGATCTGACAAACATAAGAATCATTGCATTAAAATTAGAAAGTATTCAGAGATCGTGTTACCAGTAATAAACATTATGTTTGCTATAACCTCCAAGGTAAAAAAAAAAAAAATAAGAAAATAAAATAATTGGTATAAATATCAGAAAAGTAGAGTTAAAATATCTCTCTTTGCTGATGCTATGATTGCATATCAAGAAATCTAAGCAACTCTGGTTAAAAACTTGCTGACTAAAAGAGATAATTTGGTCAGCTGGACAGGTCTATAAGCTAAGAATATAATATCAAAAGCTTTCTCTGTTCTATCAATAATTAACCATTTTTATTTTCAAAGTTCAAATTCTAGAGAAGGAGCATCTCATTGCCCTAGCTTGGATCATTTCCCACCCCTTGGCTAGGGAGGTGGAATCTTCTTACAACAGCCCCAGTAGACTCAGGGGAACAAGTGTGATTACTCAAGGAGAAAGATTTGAGGGTCAGATTTTTTTTTTGTAAGCTGTAATATATGTTATTTTTTGGTCAGAGGAATCAGGTCCAGTCTAACCAGTTCTATCCTCTTGCCTAGAGGATGCTTTGCTTCCCTGTTTCAACTCTACACAGCATCCAGGACCATGTCTTATACCTAGTAAGTAGGTCTTTGTTAATCCAAACAAAACTATTTATGGCTTTACTGTTACTATTCCCTTATTCCCTTTCTCCAGGATGCCCTTCCTCCTTCTCTCTCTGTTCACTTGCTAACTCTTATTTTTAAAGCTTCAGCTCATGTGTCATCTCTTCTGGAAAGCCCTTCCTGAGCCCATACTCCCAGTGTATATTAGACGTCCCCTTCAAAATTGCTACAACACCCTGTGTGCATCAAGCCTGCCACACTGATTCAGATAATTATCTGTTCATTTGTCTGCTGCCTCCATTAGACTGTCAATGCCTCATCAGTGTGCTCAGCTTCTGGGGCATGGAATGGTACACAGGTGACCCCAGTGAGTATTTTCTGAATAAATGAATAAATGTATGAATGAACTAAGCAAGGCTTTGTTAGCAGTGATGTTGGTCCTATCTTTTCATAATTTGTGGTCTAATTTTACCTTTTCTCTTCCAATTCCATTAACCTCCCAGCTCTTGTCTCTGATGAGGATGCTGGGTAAATGCTCGGTGAACTTTTAAACTGCAATACATTTCTTCCTTGCATCCTGGGTCTTGCATCCTTGTCTTTCATCTGTTTATTCCGATCTTGTTTGAACATTAAGCTGCTTCCACTGCCCCTATCTTATCACCCTCACTTTCCTTGTTGGGAGACTGCTATTTAATAAAATAAGAGCCTCTTGGAATCTTTGACTTATTAAAGAGGACTTCTAAAGGAGAAGACAGAATTGGTTCTGCAAGCTGCTACTACCATGGCCTTCTTTTTCTCTTGGTTTCTCCCTGACAGCTTGCCATTTGTGCATCCTTGGTGCAACTGGGGTGTTGGTGTCCAAAAGAGGACTATGTACTGAAGTCACTCATATTCAATTATTAGGGAAGTTCAAATGACCAGTCTTTTGATAGTAATTGTGTTTTAAAAGAAAACAAGAGTGAATGTTAAAAACAAAAACAAAAAATGCACACCAGAATTTTAGGTAAGCATCAGTTGGGAAGATATTTTGGGGTGAGTAGGCCATTATTAGTAAAGTTCAACTTGCTCCACAGAAGGGACTGAGAGTCCTGCCTAGTATGCCTGAGGACAGCCTTGCATGGCATGGAGATTAGACTGGAGGTAGTACAGGACATGTGGATTCAGAGGTTGGAGGACAAGTCTAAGTTCTACCTATGTACCACCGTGTGACCTTAAATAGTTCATGTGACCTTTCTGAGCTTCAGTGCCCTCCTCTGTAAAATGAGGACAGCAATATGTATCTATATAGTCACTCTTGTGAGTAGCAAATGAGATAAGAGATGTAAAGCCTTTAGGAGTCAATGAAGTGTAATGGTAGAGCGTGAGGGTTACATGGTCTGATTGGTTGGGTTCAGACTCTGGGCCTGACATTAACTAAGTGTCAATGACCTTGTCCACATTTCTAACCTCTGTTTTCCTCAATTTCTCTCTCCATATCATAAGGGTCATATAGAACCCCTTGTAGGTGGTTAAAGATGAGATGAAATAATTTGTTTCATGCATGAGTGGCACATAGCACTCAGTTGGTGAGGCTCTCATCTTCAAAGCTACAACAGACAAATGTAAGGCCCTGTGTCACCAGGGCCAGTCTAAACCTTTTCCTTGGCTTTAGCTGAAGGATCGAGACTTGCTTTATTCCTATTTATGAATGGACCTATTAAACCCAGCTCCAGTTTATTTTCTCCCCCTTACCTCTGTGTATGCCCCTTTTTCTAATCCAGATGCAGAACTTTGGCTTACTGATTTCCACGAGAAATTCCACACTCACTCTCCCTCTTCTATTTTCCCTTTATCCCCTCCCTCTCCTTGTCCCTCCATTTTCCTCCCCTCTTTTCTACTCCTACCCTTCCTCTCCCCTTTTATCTCTCCCTCTTTCTGCATGCCCCCCCCCACTTCCACCACCCCTGTTCTTCCCTGGGGCTCCCACATTACCCTTTGCTGTAAGTGGGCTCATGAAAATATCTTTGTGTTTTAACAAGGGCATGTCTCTCCCTAAGGAAAAAAAGATCATACTGCTGCTAAGACAGTAACGTTTTCTTCTCATTATAAAATAGTAGGGCTGCATGTGCCCTTAGAGATCAAGTAACTCAGAGGTTCTCAGACACGGCCAGTTGGTCATGAAACCCTGGGCAGCATTTAAAAAGCTGGGCCCTGCCCCAATGATACTGGATCAGTAGGTCAGAATTGGGACGTGGTTTTTGTGTGTGGTGTCCCAGAATATATTTATTTTAATTCAGGAGGGCTTGGATTTCAGTCCTCATTCCACTGTTTGCTAACAGAATTATCTTGGGTGAGGTACTAAAACTTCCAGAGCCTTGGGAATATCTCTTAGATATGGAAAATAATTCCTTCCTCACATAACAAGTAGTAAGCTGCAGACTGGTCACATAGTAGGCGTTAACAATTGTTTCTTTTCTTCCTTCCTTGGGTGAACAGTAGAGAATCCTGATTACCTCTACACACACAGGGTGAGGATGGAAGAAAGTGTCCTTGTTGTACATCTTGGAAAGGGAGAAGGGCTAGCTAGCCTCATCATAGCCACTTAGGACCCCCACCCAGCTGTCTCCAAGAAGTCCCAGGAACAGGCATTGAGTCAGGAAACAAAAATAAACAACACTTATTGTGAATTTACTTTCTCAGGACTATTCCGTTTTATCTCTGCAACAACCCAGTGGAGAAAATACTATTATTATTTTTAATCACATAGAGAGTAAAATGTCTGCAGGCAGAGTTTTTGTTTTCGTTTTAGTCTACTGTTTACAAGTCTGGATCATTTACCCCATCCCTTGTTTAATGTGTTCAGATCCCAAATAGGTATTGAGGGGTCTTAGATTCACTCCAACCATAATGTATCGGGCACCTCACACAGAATTGCTGGTAGCTAGTGTCAGGAGCCCCGCGAATGAAGAATGTGAAGTTGTGACTATCTGGGCTTCATTTTATTTGCTGCTTGAAACACCTGAGCACTGACCATTGAGCCCTGCTACACAGTTCCTGCTGATTCTGAGACCCACTCTTTTCAGGGCTTCCCACATTGTGTTTGCCTCCAAACCTTAGCCCCAGAAATTTTGTTCTTCCCCTTGCTCCATCTACCCCTCCCTTCTTAGACTTGCAGGAAAAGATCCAGGGAGGCCATTCATTGGAGGCTTGACAGTGGTGCTTTTTCTTTGAGGAGGAGGAACACTTGTGATTTCATGATAACAAAGTTCCAATTTGAGTAAGTCCAGGGAGCCGAGATGCTTTGTCACAAGTTCTGTATTTCTACCCCTCCCCAGTCCCCACGTCCCAGCCAGTGTGTTTAAATCTTGCTCATTTTCTTTCTTCATTGCCCATTTAGTTTTGTCTTTAAACTCACTGTCCAAATGACTGCCCCAGTTAGCTGTGCCCACACAAACTGGCTTATTAACTCTTTCCACCAGGCAGTAATGCTGGTGCTGGGGGGTTGGGATTTCTCAGGTTTGAAAAGAGGAGGGAAAAGACATAACATTTTAAAAAAAGAACCAGAAAGGCAGAGAGAGACGAGTGTGTCGAGGGAGATGAAGTTGTATTCTGATGGGAACAGATTGCCCAAAAGGCAGGTGGGTGGCAGAGAGTAAAAATAACCAGGGAGTGACCGAGCCTTCATTTCCTTTAAAACACTCACACTTTAGGGAGATATTGAAACTGCTAATTTTGTTGGCACATTGACACCTCCTCCTAATTAATGGAGGGCTTATTAGGAGGAGACCAAGCTGCTCACACACAAAGAAAGGAGGGAGAAGATGTTGAACTTACTCAGCTTGACAGTAACGAGCAAGTGAGGTGCCACTGGGTGTGTGGTTACTTGTGGGCGAGCTGGAGCAGGAGCCTTCTGCCGGGCCCCCTTCCTCCTGGCTCCTTGTGCTCACTGCTGCCCTCCCAGGCTCACCACTTACAGGCAGGGCTGGAGACAGGCTGCCTCTGGCCCAGACAGGCTAGAGGGGGCTCCCTTTAGAACAGAGGCTCCAGAATCTGGCCTTCCAAGGAAAGGAAAAAGTACAATTCTCATGACGTCTATGTGCTTTGTCAAACAAAATCTTCTGCACGGATCTTGCAAGTTGGCTACACCTGGGAGCCAGCCACGTCTGTGATTCCAGGTCCTAAGCATCACCTTGGATTATTAATCTTTTTCACCTGCAGGACACTCAGAACACCAGAAGCCTGAACTTGGGGGAGGTGAATGCTCTGACATTTTAGCCTTTATGGGCCAGTTTTCTGAGATCAGCAAGGGCGGTTCAGGGGAGTATCTTCCAATGTTTTTCAGACTTGGAACAACTAACTCTATTTTCTGCGTGGGGGGAGGGGGGATATGTCACTGGATCTCATTTTCCAAGGTCACATATTTGTCCTTTCAGATCCCTTATGTAGTCCATTATATATACACCATAGAGCAGTCAAGATCACGGGCTCAGCAGCAAAGGGGGGGGGTTACCCCTCAACTTTGCCACTCACCAACTTGAGTTTTCTTGGGCAGTCATCTACTATATCTGTGTCTTTATTTCCTCATCTATAAAAAGGGGGCCTTAATAGCATCCACTTCAAAGGACCATTGTGAGGGTTAAGGAGATAAAGGATATAAAGGGGTTAGTACCATGCCTGCATACTAAGCACAAAATAAATCACAATGTAAGGATCAATTTTCAAAAAGCTTTAATTTATAATTTTGTGGCAATGTGCTTATACACTGGGGAGGGCAGGGTTTTTAAGATAAGCCTTTAATAAATGGGAAAATTGAGTCATGCAATGAATTGGTGACTTTCCCAAGGTTTACAACTAAGAAGATCCAGAGCTCAGGTATTCTGGTTCTAGATTATTTCTTATTGTTGTTTGCCATGCAAACACACTCATATCATCCCTCAGCATTCTTTATCTTGTCCCACTAGTGCAGCAGGGTTCAGGGGAGAGTGAGAAATGTCACGCAGCTGCCCCAGTCCAAAGATGTGTGGCTCAGAGGAGGGAACCCCTGACTTGGATAGTCATCATGCCTTGTGATCTTGGACAAATCATTTTATCTGACTGAGCTCCAAATCCCCCACCTTTACATGGAACATGATGATTATTTCTTTTTGTATGTGCATATATTTTGAACATATTTTGTACATATATATGTACATACATATATGGTATATATTATGTAGCTAAAATACAAACTGGAAATATCATTAAGAGCCAATGATGGAACATTGAGAAAGAGAATATTCTTTCCAACAACATTGTGCAAGCAAAACAAACAAAGATGCTATCTAAGAAGAAAACAGAAGAGGTTAAGTTATGTCTTTAATTATTCTTTTGTTGTTTTAGTTTGGAGGTTATCTTTTTAACAAAATGAATAATGCGATTGGCTGCTATGGAAAGATGTTAAATTTTCATGATGTTGAAGTGAGAGACTGGGATCCTGTTTGTGAGGAGCTCCAGTTTCCCTTCCCAAAGGGAATGCTCCAGTGTGTGTACCCTTAGGGATCAGCCCTGTCCCGATTGGCTGGAAACTCTCTGTCAGCCCAGACTGCTCCTGACTAGGTGGGTACAGACCATTTTCCAAGGAGAATGCAAAGGAAGTGACAGTTTCCACTGTTTCTCCTTATTCTTCAGCTTGGCACCAGTAATCCATATGTCTATTCTGTGATGCATGCCAAGAGGCTGGTTAAATTGGAAATTATTCTTTGTTAAATAATAATAGTATAGATGGCATTTCCATTTTAATCTGGAAGTTCTTAAAAACAGCCAGATCTCAAAAGGTGTAATATCATGCATTGCATTTTATGACTCTAAAGGAAATGTGTGAGGGTGGACTTTAATGGCACTTCTTAAATTAGCAGATATCAGCGTTGGTGCTGGGAAATGCTGATGTGTCATGATCAGTTGTGAGGCATATCACATGTAATATGTTACTAAATAATAATTCATATACTGAAAATTTGCCAAAGATTTACTAGAAATTTAAATTAGATTAGGCTCAGAGCTATTGCTAAAACAACATCACTTCCACCTACCTGCATTCTGATATGCTCTTTGGAGATTCTTTGTCATGGGAGTGTGCCTTGCATATCAGTATCATTCATCATGCAAGTTGCACAAGAAAAAAAGGAATATATCAACTTTAAGCTTCTCTGTGTTAACAAAGGCCTGATATTTATTTTCAAAGACCCTAAGGAGTAGAACTGTGGTCATTGGATTCCACCTTAGCAGATGATGGGAAGAAAAGACATCTAGGACATCTCCCTTCCAAATTTAATTGGATAAGGAAGGGACAGTATAATTTAGTGGAAAGAGCACAGGTTTTGAGCCAAAGTGACTCTGACATTTAATAAGCTGTGTGGCCTTGAACAAGTCACTCGACCTCTCTGAGCTCTAGTGTTCTAGTTTGTAAAATGGGGCTAATGATAGTGCCGACTTTATTTTGAGGATGAGAACTAAGAGGCATGAAGGTCCTGGCACAAAGCCAGGTACCAAGTGGCCTTCAGTTATTATGAAAGCTACAGGATTACTGTTGTTGCTGTCTTTTTACATGTCCCTCCAGTGCCTGGCAAATAAAAGTATATTTTATCTGTGTGAGAATATAAGCTCAGCATCTAACTGTTCACAGGAGACAACTTTGCCTCCCTCACAGCTGGTACTCAAAGCATCAAAGAGGATCCACACTCCAGGTACTTGTTAGACAATTCAGTCAGAATCTACTACAATCCAGCACCTGCCAGAGGCTTGCTTATGGCTTCTGATATTTCTTTTTTCATTTATTTTACACATGCTAATGTAGCTCATGTAGTGTTTACCATGTATGCAGCACTGTTAAGTGCCTTAAAAAAATACTCATTTAATCCCCAGAAGAACTCTATGATGTAGACCTCCATTTTACAGATGAGAAAACTGAGGCATAGAGAAGTAAGTTCCCCAAGATCACAGAACTAGTAAATGGCACAGCAGAATTTGGACCTAGATGGTATGGCCCCAGAGCTTAGGAACTTGATTTTTATGCTACGTGAGAAAGACTAACAGTTGTATTAACCAGCATTTCCTCCTGAGTCATCAAGTTCTTCCCCTGGGCTTAGTGACATTATCAGAAAGCAAGAGACCCAAACATATGACTTGAGCACCCCCTTCCTCATTCCTAACAACTTAATGTCCAGCCCTCAGTGCACAATGAGCACCTGTTTAGATAGACATTGTGTGTCATTGCCAAACTTGTTGCCAGTATTGTGTTCCATATTATCCAATATTCCCAACATGAAAACCAAGTGGTAAAGAACATAAGCAGAGTGTGTTGCTGCCATGAAATGAAAACTATGATGCCAATATAGTTCTCTTTCTACTCTCATTTCCATGGCTATTGGGCCAACTTCTGTGCCCAAGTGTAGTCACCAGCTCTGTTCAGGTATCTGCTGATACTTACTTTTTCTGCTTCCTTTAGAGGATATCTGCTCTATTTTTTCCCCGATTGTTCTGTTTTTCTTATTGATTAATCATATATAATTCCTCTGAATCTCTTGGATGTAGGGAGGGTATAAATCATAAGCCAATAAGAAGCTTATGATGATTTTCTTACCATGTGAAATGTTTCAAGGTGTGTGGACTAAAGTAGAAGGGAGATGAAAAAAATGATATATTATCTATTATGAAGAGCTACCATTTACTCATTGCTGGCTTTGCAGCAGGCACTGTGCTAAGTGCTTTACATACATTATCCTTCTTAATCCTTGCAGACATGGTTAATAAGCGATAGGATTCTAAATCAAAACCAAGTCTTTCTGACATCAGTGCCTGTCCTCCTAAACCACTATACCACACTAGATAGAGGAATTCAGTTTGGACACAAATCTCATTTTTTGCCCAAATCAAGCAAAAGGCTTTTTCTCAGGTAAAGAGAGTTTACACATCATCACCAGTAGTGCAAAGTCTCCTTGGGTTTATTTATTTTTCTCCTTCACACCTAATCATACTTGCTAGTCTCCTTCCCTGTGTAATGGGACACCCATTACAGATATATATATATATATCCTTGCAAGATATGTAATATGATTTTGTTATGCATTTTAAATTTATATTAATGTAGTTTGTTGTATCTCTTGATATGATTTTTTTCCTTCAGTACTGTGTATTTAAGATCTTTTTCATGTTGCTACATTTAGTTTCTCCTTTGTAACTGCTGCACGAAGTCCCATTATATGCCTCCACCATGTCTTCTACATCCATTACTCTAGTCTTGAAACTCTGCTTTTACCAACAATGTGGTACATGGCGCTGAGTGAACTTCTTGGGGCTGGGTTATAGGGCGTATACATGCTTAATTACACCCAAAGCTTCCAGACTGCTTTCCACAAGGGCTGTACCAGTTTAAACTCCCACTAGCCATGCACAAGAAAAAGTTCCAAAGTGCCACATTCTTGGCAATACTTGGCATTATTCACCCCCTCCATTAATCCTTTGTTACAAGTAACGCTCTTCGAGAAGTACATGTGGATGTATATGAAAAAATCAAATATAAACAGGAATAAAAGATACAGCACATAAAGCAGCATATGCATTCCAGTGTTCGCGCCAGAGGCAGCAGGCAACCAAGTAAAAGCTCTTCTAGGATGGCCTGGCCCCGGGGCGGCAGGGGTGCCAAGGGGCCCCGGGCGGCACTGGCCGAACTCGGGCACAGCATGGAGAGCTCCTGCCCCTCCGGCCCGGACAGCACTAGCTCCTGGGGCCTGCCAGCCGGCGGCCACAACATCATAGGCCTCGCGGGCTTCAGGGCCAGCAGATGGGCACCCTCGCAAGCCCTGAGCCGGCCCTTTGCAGGATGGTGTCGCTCAGAAGGATCCCGCCAGAAGATTGGGGGGTGGGGGAGCTGTGGAGACTCACAGTACTGCTGGGGGCGGGGAGGGGGGCAACTTGGTGGTAGAAGGCCTGATCTGGAGGGGCGTCAGGGCTCTGAGGGTAGCGACACAGACGAGTTGTCCTCCTGCAAGACCTACCAGTCCTACCAGCACCTGTGCAGGCGAACTCGCGCCTGACCGTGAGCTCTGGGCTCGGCAGTGGAGGAACATTCCAGACACAGCTGCAGTTAAGTGGCGTAAGTGGAAGTGGAAGGAAGGGGTGTGGCCAGGCGGCTCACGCTGGGAGGGGCCAGGAAGTGAGGAGCATGCACGTGCTTCTAGAGTCTCGCGCTCACCTGGGCAACCTGGGCAGGCGGTTCACGTGCCCCTCCCAAAGCGCCTGCTCTCAGGCGTCCTCGTCCTTCGGTGTCTGCGTCCCGCTTGCCTGCTGGAACAGGACAGGTTTGCCTATTCCCTTTCCCAATCCTCGCCACCTTCTCCCGTAGAATATGGTACAGGGGCGTATAGGCGCCAGTACAATGGACTTGGCCCGGTGGAACATTATCCACTTTTGTAATCATTACCATTTGATATATATAAGATGGTATCATAAGTAAAAGCCGTCTGCAATTTGGGATACTTGAGCATGCCATTGAGGCGGCTTGGGATAGCTTGGGATGCCGATTGGATGCACATAGTGCAGGGGAACAGCAGCCTTTCCTCTGACTGCTCCCCTCCCCCCGCAGTTGGCTTACGGGTTTCTTATAACCTCAGACACTGCTTGGCTTTGCGCAGTAGTTATTTGTGTACCTGTCTGCAGTGAGCATCTTATGGGTTGTCGACCACGTTTTTCTTCTTCACTTTTGCAAGTCCTGCAATGCTTTGTTTGTAGCAAGACCCTCAGTGAGTGTTTGCTAAAATGAATTGTCTTGAGTTCTGGAAGTTCATACCTGCCAGTAAGACACCGTTGGCTGGGAAAGGGTGGGTTGGAGCTAGGAGGAGCAAGCACAGGGGTTATCTATTCCAATGGGGGTGATTCAGTCTGTCTTCTTTTCTGGAAGATTTCCCCCCTACTTTAACCAGACGTACCTACTTACATTGAACCATATGAAACTGCTCTGGTACAACTAGGCCTTTGAACGTATAGGATTTTTTCCCTCAAATCAACAACTTGAAAATTATGCCAGAGAGGACTCATGGTCTTCTCCAGTAACATCCTGGCTGGGAAGTTCCCAGAGACAGCAAACACTTTTCTGTCAGCTAAGGCTCAGCTCCCAACCTTGCTGGGCAGAGTGGATGACATGTTTCATAATGCATGAGTGTTTATTTAACAAACAGCAACACTTTTCTAATTAAACTGTTGTTGAAGATACAGACAGCATAACCTTTCCCTCAGGGCAAGGTACTCACTGGCTTTTTAAGATGTGACCTCTCACTAGCCCATAGGCCTCTAGGGCAGTCCATGCTGAGGGCGTCATTAAGAGTGAGCTGGGTCATTGTAACCATCTGTGTTGATGATTACATTCAGCACCTGAAGAATAGGCTTTGATGTAGCGTTTGACTTCCCCACCCAGAATTTCTCTACATACCAAAGCTCTTGAAATGCAGGCAGGTGACACCCTTATGTGGGAATGTTTGGGAGAAGAGAGTTGGGTAAACTGGAGGAAACTCCGCACAGCTTCTGGCTTTAAGGAGTAAGTGATTCTTGCAAATCTCATCCTGTCATGTCCTGAGTTACTCAGAAATGTGGTTGCATTTAGGTTTCAGGACTTCATTTATAGAGCTGGATCTCTAAAAGATTAAACACATATTGGAATTATGCTTTCTCAGGATGCTGTCTTGCATTATGGTGGTTATGTTAGCATAGACTTGATTATGCTGCAGTAACAAATGAAGACTCTAATCTGGATATCTGAAAACAGCATAGGCTTCTTTTTCACTCATGTTCCTTGTTGAACAATGGGTAACAATGGGTTTTGTTTTGGCAGCTCTACTTAAATCAGTTTCTGTCCCTGATTACCTATTGTAATGAAACGAACTGCTTTGAAACTTACTGCGTTAAAATTTTTTATTATGTACCACAATTCTGTGGGTTGACTGTGATCAAAGTTGAAGGTTTTTCTTTTTGATGTGATATCAACTATCTGGTATGGTCATCTGGTGTCTTGATCAGCAGGGACATCAAAGGTATCTCGTTCACATACCTGGGTAGCAGTTGATGAGGGAATGCAGCTGGAGAGAACCTACATGTGACTTCTCCATGTGATCTAGGCTTCTTAGAGCATGGTGGCTGGGTCCCAAGAGGGTGGATCTTAAGAACAAATATTCTCAGAAAGCCAGCTAGAAACGACAAGACCTCTTATGACTTAGCTGCAGGAGTCACTCAGTGCCACTTCCACCATACTCTTTTAATCGAAAGCGAGTGACAGGGCCAGCCCAAATTCAAGGTGAGGAGACTGCACAGAGGATTAAATACTAGGAGTCGTGGTTCATTGGGGACCCATCTTTAAAAACCAGCTACTTAGGTGGATATTGACATGTTGGAAATCATTTTGATGAAAATGTGGTTCATGTGAATTGAACTAGGTCTGATTGTTAGCGGGCAAGTTGTCTTTTTTCTGGAGCTTGTGTGAAGAGAATGAGCGGTGAGTTGACCCTTATCTAGAACTATCCTTTGGGAAATGATGATATCCAATTAGCGATGGATAGGGCTTGCTGGCCATTGAGCACATATAACCTTTAGTCTCTTACCATGTTTCTTCCAAAGTGGCATGAAGCAGTTTTTTAATGAGACCTATTGAGATGTCCTGTGACATCTTTTCCTTTCATGTCTGGCCTATCCACCTCCCCGTGAACACATGATCAAGAAATAAGACCTAGGATTTTGGGATGGGTATGTAAGAGCCAAAGAGAACTAGAATGATAGCATTCTTTTTTTTTTTTTTTTTTTTTTTTTTTTTTTAAACCTGTCCCTTGGCACTCTCAGTGGCAGCAGGGTGGGGTTCTAATGGCAGAGCTGGGATAGCTTAGATCCCTATAGCAGAGATCTGGGAATTGGGGCTGTGGAGGGGGGATGGAAGGGGGAGGCCGAGCTGGAGCACGTTTCCATTCTGTGAGAGTGGCGTTTGCCTTTGAGGCAGCAACAGTAATATTTCATGTCTTCCCTAGTGTCTCCTACCTTTAAATGTCAGCCTCTGCAGTCGCCTTATCTACTGTAGCACATTTCAATTAGGTATTCCAAATCACACTCTTTTCTTCCAGGACAAATATGCCAGAGGTGATATTTACTGTTACAGCAGCATTTTAAATACTTAAGGGGGAAAAAGGCCTAGTGAATAGCAGTTTCTCCCTTATAATAATAATAATAAAATAACAATAATGGAGAGAAGACATGAATTCAAGTAACTGGCTGATTTAAGTGAACATCTTTTGTCTTCACCCTCTTTGGTTCCCCCCCTCCCCCCCCCCCCCCCGCCCCCCGCCTAGATTCTTGCCTTAGTGTGAAGGTTATAACGCTTAGCTCTTTCAAGAACGGCCCCCCACATCTTCTTCATTGGAGGTTCATGAATGTCTTCTAGAATGGTTTCTACCTAGAGACAACTGGGCTCTTACTTCACCCACTCCTTGTTCCTTCTTTTGTTTTGAGGAATGTTTGCATGAAATCAGAATCCCCATTTCTCAAGTATTTTACTAGGCACCGTTACTTATCCCCACCTGCGGGACATTTTCATCTCTCAGTGGAACACCACCCACCCCACCTCTAGGAGGCATAATGGTCGAGAAACTTAATTATTACATTTCCTCCTTGGAATCAAGTCTCTATTCCTTGGCCTAATATTGCATGTTTCAGCTTCCTTGTTACTGGTCCTTACACTACTTGTTCACCAGGCAGATCTTCACGGTCTCCTTAGTAGTAGATTTGCACATCCCTTTGCCCAATTCTTGTGCAGGCTAGCACAGTGCTTGGCACATAGGGGCTGTGGTAGTGGTGGGCTCTCAGTCAATTTCCGCCTCCCCCCATATTGAGGATCTTTCCACTAAATCTCTTCTCCACATTTCTGATTCTTTCTTAAGAGATCAGATTAGGATCTACTGCCTCTGTTAAACCTTCTCTGACTTCCTTAGCACTCAGTGCTGTTCCTATCTGAATGTTTAAAGTGCTCATTATCATCATTGCTCATTTGGTACTTGGCATGTACTATCGTATGCTATTTTGAATGTCCATATGTTGTCTACCCAAATAGACTGTAAGTGCCTTACAGGCAGGGATAGCTTTGCCTTGTGCTTATTTCCTATTCCCTTAGAATCCTCAAGATCTTTGAACATAGAATGTGCTCAGTTAATATCATTAAGTGGACAGACCGAGGAGTAAATGGGAGCCAGGATCCAAAGAAGTCTGCCTTTTGGTGCCAGTCTACTCTGTTTGGAAGTCATAAACTTGCATAAAACAGGGCCTTTCATTTTACTGTTTCTCCTATAAGTGGAGCTCTCAGAAGTGAAGGCTCCTACCCTTGCCCAATTCCTGAAGCTGATGGCTCAGGTGAGGAGCTTTCCTAGTGTGAGAGAATTTTGAAATCATCCAGAGCTTGGCACATCTAGTGCTCTGACAGTTAAGGTGTCTTGATCATTAGGATGAAGGGGATCAGAATATTAGGCCATGATCTCAAGTTCAAGGCCATAGCAGACTAAGAGTAGAATCTCATACTAGTTTCAGTTTTGCCTCTCCCATTTAACAGTTCGTCTCTTTACACCTCAGTTTCCCCGCCTAGAAAATGGATTTAATGGTGGCTGTCTACCTTACAGAATTGCTGGCAGGTGCTAATGTGATAATAAATGTGAAAGTACTTTGGACATTGTAAAATACTATATGAATGTCAGGAATCATAGGCAGCACCTTGTAACTATCAGCTAATATTTATTGAGGGCTTCCTCTGTACAGACAGAAGTCTTCGGCATCATATAGTAGACACACTGAGGAATCTGGGATTCCTTATGGTCCGAACTCTGATCCACGGGTAGATGAAAGCTGGAGAAAGGATTATAAGCTAGCAATAACATTCAAAAGTTTAGCGACAATCATTAGGTCAGGTAAGATGGGAAGCTACATTTGTGGCAAAAACCTGACCCTGGACATGCCTTGAACATTCTGGATTTCAGGTTCTATCCCTTAAAACATTTCAGAGCACTCAGATTATGCTACCTCCACTTCTTGAAAGTTCTGCCTGTCTGAAGCCTTTTCAGTGTCTGGGGTGATCAGGTGTATCCAACTTGCTGATGGCACTCACCCCTCCTGAGTAATCCTGGGAGCCTCTGCTAAGCCTGCTTCCTCCCAAAGGACACTCTAAAAACCAGATGCCCCTGACTGATCTCGCTCTGCTGCCAGCTTTGACCACAGCCCAGCAATGACGTGACCTTAGGCCCAGGGAGTCTGTGGTCCTCAGTCCAGTTTTCATGTAAATGTCTCTACCAGTGAAAGGGAGCTGATGCACAAATTGTCTGCTGTGGAAGCAGAACAACCTCTCACTAAAATGTCATTGGGACTTTTCTCTCTTTCCCTTTTTCTTCTAGTTTTTCCATGTGGCATCAGCAGCTGAGTAAGGGAAAGCAAAGAGGTTTAAGTATGTTGGTGCTCGCTGGGCCAGATTAATAACCCAAAGCCTTCCAAACTGGCCTTTTGGGCGTGAGGCAGACTAGCCAGAAAGCATTGGGTTGTGGGGAGCACTGGCTGGAAAACCAGCCTCCACCAGGGTGTGAGCTGACAGCAAAGTGATGAAGTGGCAACCTCTCATGCTTCTTCCCTGCCCCTGACTTCCTTTCTTCCTTCCTTCCTTCCCTCCCTTGCTTCCTTTCCCTCTTTACCCAGAGCTTGAGATGGCTGCACACCAGTGGCTCCAACCTCTGGCAGCTACTGCCCTCTGCTGGGAAAAACGCATCACTCAGAGTGGGAGGTGCTGAACTCTGTACCTGGAAACCAGCCTCAATTCAGACCAGTCCCACAGGCTGTGGCTAATGTGTGATTTGGCTTGAGGAGGGCAGAAAGATTCAGAGAGCCCTCCCCCTTGTACCAGAATATTTCCTGAATGGTGTCAGCTGGGCACAGGTCTACGGAATCTATCCACTAAGGATCCATTGCTTTGGATCCTTTGAGTTCCTGAGGGAGGTGACTTCTGACTTCTCTTTACCTGGGTCAGACATTGAGATATTGAGGCCTTCCACCATGGATGATGCTTTCAACACACACTGTTGGTGACTTTGCTTCCTGGATCAGCTAGACACAGTCCTTTCTCAAGGGAAGGCAGCAGAGGGAAGTTGAATCTGAAGGGGGCTGTGGAAGCATGAGTTTAGTAGTGGTCTCCTGGCTCAAAAGAAGCCATCATAGAGTGAGGGCTCTGAGGGACCCAGAGGCAGAAGAAGAGTATGAAGAGCCAGATGAGAGTGGGGAATGTGGCCTATTATGGGGTGGGGGAACAGTGGATAGGAAGGTAGGTAATACACTGGCCTTCCGTACCTCTCAGCTTTCCCCAGAGCTGGCCATACTGGTAGACTGCCTTGTTGGCTTCAGAAACCAGAGGGGCAGAAGGATCCCTCCCTGTCTCCAGTATAACTGTAGAGTGATCCTTGTGCATCTCTGGATCCTCAGCCCAGCCAGACAGGAGCTATGACCTCACTGACCACACAGTAATTCTACTTGAGGGATTTATTTTCCTTTCATGAGCTCCTGCCAAGACTCTTGGTTAGAACTAATGGGGCTCCCCCAGCCAGCGAGTGTCTCCTAGTGATGTGTGTAAACAGTGCCAGGCAGGAAATGGGTTTCCTGTTCTTAATGGGCTTGTTAAACCTCTTATTGAGTGGGGTTTAAATGGCCTTGTTATGAAAAATAATAGTAAGCGAGTATTAGTAATAGTAGTAGTAGTAGAAAAATCATGATGTGGGTCCTGACTTCCGTTCATATTTTAACGTTGCTGGCTTGAAAATCTTTTTGCCAGTAAGTACCCAGGGATGGGTGGTGAGTGACACTGGGATCCGTAAGTGGGGAAGAGGGCAGACCTTGGGTTCGTGATCTACGGCTTTCCAGTTCTCAGCCCTTTTCCACTTAGTGGAAGGGCTTAGTGGTAGTGTTTCCTCCTCCCTTGTCCCTTTCTGTCTGGGTTCTTCAGCTTTCCTTCTATCAGAGAAGATAAAACCACAAACTTCTCTCCGTCTTAATTAGGATCGAAAGGGTTAAGTTTAGGTTTTAGGTAGAGGTGATTTTGGAAAGGGTGGTGGACCCTGGAAGAAGCCCAGTGAGAAGTGGGGCTCATCTTCCTGTCTCTGTTTTATAGCTGGAACTGGAGGGGTGATGTATATCCCAAACTTTAGTAATTTACAGATCGGGTTTGCTATTTTTACTATTACTTTCTACAATGGTATTGGTTTTCTTTATACTGATTGTCTTGTGTGACTTAAGTAGATTTAGCATCTTCCTAAGCAGTATGTCTTTGAAATTATGGGTTCAGTGTGTGAGCCAGGTTTTTTTACTTGATATATATTTAAATGAAAACAGCTAAATTAAAAAAAAAAAGTTCGTCCATGTGGCGAATGTGTCATACCCTTGAGGGAAGGTGTACCATACTTCTGGAAACACTGGTATAGAGAAAAGTTTCTCAAACTTTTGTGGGCATAAGAAACACAAGCAGAGCTTGTTAAACTATAGATTGCTGGGCCCCTCCATCAGAGATTCTGATTCAGCAGGTCTATGGTGTGTCAGAAGCATTAGCCCAGAGGGCAAGAGCCCCTTCTCCACTTCTGCATGTGTAGGTTTCCTCATCTGAAAATGAGGACAGCACCCATTTCAAAGGGTTCATCTTATGCTCATACTGAGTACTATAGACATAATGGCTTAAACACCAGACGTTTATTTCTCACAGTTCTTGAGGCTGGGAAGTCCAAGATCAAGGTGCTGGCAGATCTGGTGTCCTCACATGGCCAAGAGAAAAATCATTTCTTTTATGTCTCTCCTTATAAGACACTATCCCATTACTGAGGGCTTACTCATATGACCTTATTACCTCCTAAATGTCCCACCTCCTACTACCATCGTGTTGGGGGTTGGGATTTCAACATCAGAATTTGGGGGGGGGGTATATAGACATTCCATCCATAACAATGTTTATCAACATTAAAGGAGTTACTTACTATATGTAGAACACCTGGCATATGGTGGAATGATTTTTCTTGGAGCCAGTCTACCCATTTGGAGTTTTTCAAGCTGTAGAGCTTTTTAGGGTTCAGCATGAAGCTCAGATGGGAAATACAGGGAATTCTGTCAGGTTAATTTTGGTTCTAAGTTTAAGCCCATTATGCAACTCTGGGCGGCTAGGCAGTTTTCCAGCAGCATCCCACCAGTATTCTGTCTTTTAGAACCCTGGCAAAAAGACACAGTGGGCCTTCATTTCTCTGTGTCTGGTCAGATGCTGTGCTGAGAGCTGAGGAACAGAGATGAGTGGGAGTGAATCCTTGCTATGCTCACTGTGTTCTGAGAAATAGACAAAAAGTAACTTAATTAAAAAAAAATTATTATATTTACTTTTGAGAGATAGAGCGAGACAAAGTGAGAGTGGGGGAGGGACAGAGAGAGAGGGAGACACAGAACCTGAAGCAGGCTCCAGGCTCTGAGCAGTCAGCACAGAGCCCGACGCGGGGCTTGAACCCACAAACTGTGAGATCATGACCTGAGCCGAAGTCTGACGCCTAACCAACTGAGCCACTCAGGCACCCCAAAAAGTAACTCAATTTGATTAAATGATTGTATTTGATTTTTTTATAAAAGCCTCCCAGTAGTTGAGTCCCTTTCTGTGTGTGTAGAGTTCATCAGTGTGATTCTGAAAGGGAGACAGGACCCTCATTTTATTACTGAAACCCAAGGCTTGGCAGATGGAAGAGTTCGCTCTGATGATAGCAGGGGTGGGGGAACAGTAGCCCATCTAGGGCCCCGTAGTGGCAGGCAGTTCCAGGAGCCGAGACCCTGTCAGGCTCCCCCTGGGACATCACCCTTGCCGTTGGCAGCCTTCTGGCATTTCTGCTCCTCTTCCAGAACGTGTGCTTCTCAAGCTCTTCCTTCACATCCTTTCCCACTTTGCCCAGAAATGATGGTTTTTAGAGCAGTAAAGTGACATTTGACAAACTTGTAAAGGTAACTGGACACCATCTGGGGCATTGATTAGAGGAGGAGTGGCCCAAGGCAGAGAGACCACTGAGGAGGTGTTATCTGAGAATTGAGGATATAGAGGAGAGGACAGAGGAGGAAATAATTTAGGGGGTAAAACTGACCAAGTCTGATGATTGGAGACCTGATTTTACCTTTGGACTTAGAAGACAAAAATGAAATTTGAGTTTTTGTGTACAGTGTTAGTTGCCTTTTGGGGGGTAAGTATCCATGTAGGTGGCAAGGTAGATGCCTCAGAATCGGTGGGGAAATAAGAGGCTATTGAATAGGACTGTGTTTGGAGTACAGCTTGGCTATGGTTTTTTCCACTGCAGGTCTTTTCAGCTCTACAACTGTTGAGTGTTTATTAGATGTTAGACATTGATAGTTATTTAAGAATACCATTTCTTTTGATTTTGTTGTTTAAAAGGGGTAGAGGTATAGAGGGAAAAATCCCACATGATCTTGTACAAACACACAGTTACACTATGCAAAGTGCCTCTTGGTCTGAGATTCCTCGAAGGTCCAAATGAACCGTGTGATAAGTCTGTGCTAGAACAGAGCATATTCTGAAGGCGCCTGGCTGCTTTTATAAACCTCCTCTTTTCTTTCCTCTCACTAACAAATATCCCACTGAGTTATTACCTCCCCAACCCTGTGAGCTGAAGGGTTCACAATTAAATGTTTCTTATGCTGGGTGAACTTATACACTGCCAGACCTATATGCACCTGCTCCTCGTGGTGTGTTTATCGGGAAGCTGCCATCGCTGTCTTCTTCACTCTTTGAAAAAGGCTTTGGGTAGATCCAAAGTGCCGGCTATTTACATAGCTAGCTCCTGCCTGCTTTTTTGAGGCTCTTTGTTCAAGTGTCAGTACTGGTTTGTAAAACATGAGCAGACTTGGGGGGGAAAGTAATTACAGTTCACATCTGGCGTTTCTACTGACACGATGTTGAGCTGCCTGACTGCACTCCTTTCCTGTCGCTTCCCTCATTCTGTCTCTCAGTCCCAGGCTCCCTCTCCCCCGCCCCCTCTCTCTTCCTTGCTCTGCTCTGTGCCAGAGAGCCACACATGTGAAAGGTGGCAGGCCTTCTCCATGGCTGCTAGGTGGTCTGGTCTACCTTCAATGTGAATGAAACCTTCCCACCTTCAATATGTCGAGATGCCAGGGGTCCTGGCTGGTTACCCAAGGAGATCTCTGGTGTTGTCCATCCCCGGAGGCCCTAAAGGGCTGTCCTCTGTATCTAGATCTGAAACCAAACCTTTTGTGGATCAGGCCACTCCAAGAACTTTACATGATTAATTTAGACTGTGGAGACTTCCAGTCTTCTTAGAAGACATATTGCTGCTTGGATGCTATTCTGATTTCTCTCTCTACATTTAATGATGTTTCAGGACTTGGTTATAGGTGCATTCACACCCACCTCTCGAGATCATTAGTAGATATCTTGAGGTCACAATTCCCCTGTTGGTAGGGAGGGGTAGTCTAGAGTAGTGATTGTCTCACTTTTGAGTTTAAAAATAATGTTTTTAAGTTAAAAATGGTATTGTCAACTAAGGATCACTTTAACTAATTCAACTATTATCGCTACTTATAAAAGAGACATTTTAATTTTGAAATGTAAGACTTTTTTCAGTATAAAGGACAGTTCTTTACGTTAAATAAATATAGGCTTATTTTTAAAATTCCTTTTTGATAGCAAGAATACTATTCCTTGAAATGGTAGAAATGGTGTCATGTGGCTACCCAGCCCTCATGAGTGGGGAAGGGGAGGAGGCGGGAGGGAGGGGCAGCAAGGGAGTGTCCTCTGTGATTCCTAGAGCCATCCAGTGGTACAGCCCAAGCTTCATCTCCCTCCTTGCTCCAAAATTCCTTCAACCTTACGTGCTTAGTAACTGTTTGCTGAATGATCTTCTGTGATTTGTTGTTATTTAATGTGTATTCATTGAACACAAGTTTACTTGAATCTTCACACGTGCACATTCTTTATTTCTTAAACATACAAAACACTTTTCTTTTTGATTTCTTTATTGGTAAAAATTCACAGTTTATCTCCTGTAATTGCTGTGATAAAGTCATCACTCATAAAATGTTATTTACTAAATAATAATGACTCGTGCTTTTATTATAATTAATGTTATCTCTGACATGCTGTTTTCATAGGAAAATGCTAGGGCAGATGGTTTGCCAGGTGTAAAGTAAGTTAGGTTTGGGGCATAGCAAGTTTGAAATTATAGCATAACTTCCAGGTGATGTCACATCCAAAAGTTTTCTTCCAACTATATCATACACTTTTGCCATCACAGTCTGTGTGCTTTCTTCTTTATGCCTCCATAGTCCAGTGATGAACACATGCTGGATTAGGAATAAATGCTTGTTGGTTGCTTTGGGGACTATGTAGATGGAAATTGGTGAAAATTTCCAGGAAACATGGCCTTTGGGAATTGGTGATCAATGAGTGATTACGGGAAAGTCATATAACAAACAAATAGCAGGGGAGAGGGAGTGCAATTGAGGGTTTTCAAGAATGAACATGAAATGGGCGATGCAAAACAAGTGCCTAAATGATGCAGCTTTACAAGCCCATTTTGTAGGTCACTAATAACTTGGAATTCAGAAAATCATTGAATGGTTTTTAATGGGATGAAATTTTTGGCTGAAACACTTTACCTCTGGGGATTCCAAGAAGCCCATTCATGCAAAGTGCTGTATTCATTCATTGAACAAGTATTTATCGAACCCTTACTATGTACTAGGGTTATTAGAAGTGCTGGGAAGATAGTAGTGGATAAAACAAAAATTCCTTCCTTCTGAGAGCTTGTATTCTAATGGAGAGTGATAGGCAATCAACAAAATCAACATTCAGTATTCTAGATGGTGATGAGTGTTCTGAAGAAAAATAAAACAAAAAATAGAGGGCAGGCTGGGGTGGTGATGGTGATTTCAAGTTTAAGTGGGATAAAGAAGAAGACAGAGGTTGACAGGCAGCCCTGGTGCAGTACGGTTTTCCAGGGACCAACGCAAGATGTTGGGGAAGCGTGAGGCCTCAATTTCTCCCAAGTGCAATCTGACTTTGCATCCCAATTAACAGTGACAGCCTACTGCTTTAAAATAGGAAATAAAGTGGAGGAAAAGCAAACGCTTGATAGTTGACCTGACATTCACTGTTGCAAGATTGGAAACGTACAATAAATGTCACTGATGGAGCAATATTCATGAAGTAAAAATGTCAGTTTTCAATTTGGCATGAGGACGGTTTGACATGTATTAGTCGCGCACAGAATATTATCATAATTAATGCATTAATAATGCAGCTGTCCTTTTCCTCCCCATCCCAAATTAAAGAGAAAATGGAGAGAGTCAGGTGAAAGAGCAGCATTCCCCCTGATCAGACCTCTTCTGCCAGCATTTGTCGTTTTCTCTACCGTCTATGTAGCACTGGCTTCTGATTGGTATCGGTTCAGATTTACCCATCTCAATTTTTCTCTCATGTTTCCACAAGCACCACCAGTGGTCTTGTCTTCTGAGGGCCCTTTTCTTAATTTCAACAGCACTTTAAAAAAAAGTTCTAGGGGCGCCTGGGTGGCTCAGTCGGTTAAGCGTCCGACTTCAGCTCAGGTCACGATCTCACGGTTCGGTCCGTGAGTTCGAGCCCCGCGTCGGGCTCTGGGCTGATGGCTCAGAGCCTGGAGCCTGCTTCCGATTCTGTGTCTCCCTCTCTCTCTGCCCCTCCCCCATTCATGCTCTGTCTTTGTCTCAAAAATAAATAAACGTTAAAAAAAAAAATTAAAAAAAAGTTCTAAAGATACACATTTATTGTAGAAGTGGCATATAAATGAAATCAAGGATACGAAAATCTCCCATAAATGCAACACCCAGAGAAAATAACTACTAATATTTTGGTGTCTGTTTCAGTCTTTTTTTCCCCCTAATTATACATATTTATAAAAATGGTATCATTTTATATATACTTTGATCAATTCAATTCATGGCAAATACTCTTTCAACTTAGTGAATGCTTCTCTACAACAATCAATAGCTGGGGGTATTTCATTATACAGATGTAGCATATAATTAATACCTCCTTATCCTCATGTAAGTTTTTATATTTTTGGTGTATTAACAATGTCGTGATAAGCATACATGCAGCCAGATCTTTGTACATATTTGTGATGATTTATTTTGGACAAATTCTTAGATGTGGAGCTGATGGAAGCATTACTTGTCTGTCGTTACAATAATGCTGCAGAACAAACAAAGCTTTGTGGCATAAACAGTAAGCATTATTGCTCACCTGACTGGGGTCAGCTGACTGGGAGTCTACCAGCTGGCTCTGCTGATCTTGGCTTGGCTTGCTGTCACGTCTGGGCATTGACTGGCTGGTTGTCAGCTGATATAGGCTAGCCAGCGCTGGGGTGACTGGGGGAACTTGGCTCTGTTTCTCATTCTCCAGCAGGCTGGCTCAAGCATGTTCTTCTGTCATTGGTGGAGACACAGCAAGCTCATTCTTACACATGCTTTTCAAGTATCTGCTTGTATCACGTTTACTAACACCACAAAGCAAGGAAGGTGAC
Source organism: Panthera tigris (assembly GCF_018350195.1). Taxonomy (NCBI): domain Eukaryota; kingdom Metazoa; phylum Chordata; class Mammalia; order Carnivora; family Felidae; genus Panthera; species Panthera tigris. Next base: position 122,475,914 of record NC_056665.1, read on the forward strand.
TGAGCCCAATGTCAAGGGGCAGGGCATGCTGCCCTATTCACAGAGGGTACTGCAGAGTTACAGGACAGAGTCATGGATTCAGGGAAGGGTGAACAATTGGGGCCAAATTTGCAATCTCCCTTACTGGGTCGAAAGGCAATCTTATTTTTAAGGCTCATGATATTTCCAAACTGCTCTCCAGAAAGCCTGAAACGACCCCACTAATGGTATAAGAGACTTCATAGTTTCCCAGTTCTCTCTACTCTTGCTGATTCTGGGAGTGATTTGTGACTTTTCATCTAGGCTATTTTGATTGGCATCTTTACCTGACCCTCTAGGCTACATGTTTGCTCTTGGTGTTGGTTCTTTCCTTGCAGAGTGCCCTCAGATGCCCTAGTCTCTGGTCTACTTATCCTCTTCATCCTGCTTCTTCTGCCCACTTGACCTTGCACCTGTGCTGACCAACTCTCAGCTATCTGGAATACCCTGTGATCCATAAAAGCCCTTCCCTCACCATTCTGAGTCAGCAGGTGTTCACTACATATCTTTTAACTCCACCACCTACACCAACAGTGGGGTAATTGTTCTCATTATTCTTAGAAACTCAGAATTGTTTAGGGCCAGAAAACAGCTAAGAATTCAATCATGTTTTTTATACAATATTGTTCCAAGAATATAGCTACTAATATGGGTATGCATGGGGATGCAGACATGGCTCTAGATAAAAAATTGCCTGAAGAAAATGCTGGAAGAAATTAACTACTGTTAATATTTTAGCATATTTCTGTGGAGAGGAATTATGTGTAGATTTTTTTAAAAAAACATGAGAACAAACCTTTAACGTTGTGTACAGAAACTGAGAGAGAAATTAAATGACTTGCCTCCTGTCCTACAGGTAAATAATAGCAGAACTGTGACTGCAGCCCAGTCTTGCAATTCCTGATTTAATGTTCCTGTGAGACACTGCCACTGTATGACCTCTGGAGCCCAGCTGTCTTTTGTTTGATTGTTTCCAAGCAACACTGGTGGTTCGGTTTGATTTGGTTTTGCAAGAGTGCTTTGCTTTTTGTGGGTGGTTCATAAGGAAGTTAGGAATATTTTAGACAATGATTGAGTCATCTAAGCCAGCTATGTGGATGTGGAGTGCATATACATATAATGTCTGGGTGCATACATTATCATGGCTTCAAAAGTTGGCAACTGATTTAAGTAAATAGTGGGTTTTCTCTGTTAAATCACATTAAGGCTCCTAAGCAGCACATAATTTATCATAATTATCATGTGGATTCTAGGTAATTATAATAATTATTTAGTATATACAAAGGTAAGCTCTACAGATTTAGGGTAGAATTAAATAAGCTCTTTGGGGACATCTAAATTGATCAGATTGATTAGATCTCGTGCTATGAGCCAATTGGGGGGGGGGGCAGTCACTATGACAGAATGTTCTTTCTCAGAGCTCACCTGTACTGGTGAATGATTCTGAAAAACTGAGGATTGGTTAGGAGACCGGGGCAGGGCCTCTGTCCTTGGAAATGATGGGCTGGTCTGCTTGGAAATGAATCTTTGATTTGATTCCTGCTTGCCCTTTTGTTTCCCTTTTGTCTGAGCACCATTTCTAGGGTTTTCATAAAGGATAAGAAAACTTTGTTATTTCTCTGGAGAGTAGGAATGGCTCAAATATTGCTTGGTGATGAAGAAGTGGGGAACATACTTTGAAGAACCCTTGACTTGGAGAACACCAAAGAGATGTTGGTGTGTTGGGGGGTGTGGTTAATGTTTGGAGCCAAAGTCAAATGTTAAGTTGCAGCATTTGGGGCCTAGAAACGTGTCACTATTGCTAAATTAGTACCTTTTACCCACCTAGGGCTTTCTATAAGCCTTCTTGGATCACAGAGGATACACTCAGAAATGAACACAAGTTAGTGGGGACAGAAACTGGGAACTGAAGCTGCTTCCCCAAGCAATAGGAGGAGGAATCTAAGCCCCTAAAAACTGAGCTTCTGTAGGTTCTCTTTCCTAGTGCTTCCATGGTGTTTGTTTTCCTTTGTACTGGTTGTCTTGCAGAGAGAAAGACTGCCCTGGAAACTGAGTTTTTGCTGGTATTGGGGGAACTGCCAGCCAGTTAAAAATCAAAGCCTGTCAGCCAGTCAGCTGGGGACCAGGTATACTGTGCGACCCTGCTTGTTTATACGAGGATTCAAGCATAATCCAATTGTCACTATTAGCCCACATTCCCACATGCTCTGTTGGCATGCACATATGCACCTGGGTGCTATCTGTTAGTGTCACTTACTTAGATGTCCTAAGGTAGTTGCTGGCTGCTTCTGGATGACAAAGTGCTCAGTTACAGCCAGTTTAAACAATCATGTCACTAGAACCGAATAAATAGATTTTGATAAAACTAGTTCAGTTAATATTTTCCTTAGGGTGAAGTGTAGCCTTTTCCACTTTGTTTCTCTGGCTAAGAAAATCACTAGCCCTATTTCCAACCTGTGTCCAAACTCAGATTTAATTTCTAGCAGTTAGGACCACAGTGAGATCTACATGGCTGTGGATTAAGACACTTGGAGGAGTAGGGTGGTGGGCAGTTAAGTGAAAAAGGAGGTGATAGAGCCAAAGGGCAAGGAGATGAGCTGGAGGCATATAGAAACATGAAGAGAAAACCTGCAGTGGGGCACCTCATCATCCTGGTCAAGGTTAACATGGTGGTCCCACAAGTGTCAAGGACAGGGTCTGTGTCCATTACCTCATTTCTTTAGAACTGTGCTAATGAGGCAAAAGTAAGAGCAACTTAGGCTCCCCTAAGTTGTTTGGTTTTATTACGTCTCACGGCCACAACATGCACCTTTAACCTACAGTTCTGGCTGGAAGATAGCTGCTACAGGGCATGAGAAGGAATTGTGAAAGGCAGCAGTACACATTTGCCAGAAAGTTCTTCAGAGTCATCCTGGCTTCTTAACCTCTCTATGCTAATTTCCTCTTCTGAAAAATTAATAACAGAATAATAATATCTCAGGCTTCTTGGGAGGATTAAATGAGTCAATACTAAGAAGACATTGAAAACCACGCGTGGCATATGGTAAGTGGTCTTTGCTAATTTTTGTTATGGTTACATTTATTAACTACAGTACTCATATTGGACTGACAGCTGCTTCTCTTCTGAGAGTCTTTAATATTTCAGAAACAATTTCTGGGTTGCTTCTGCATAGAAGAGGCAAAGAAGCCATTGCTACCACTGGAGCTCATGATGAGTGTTGGGCGGTGGGAACACCTTGACGGTGACTGAAATGCATCCACTCCAGCTTGCCTGCTCTGACTGCAGTCAGCAGTCTGAATTCAGGGGCTGCTTATCTCTGTAAGCACCAGTTTTATGACGAGCCGCGATTTACCCGTCTCCTACTACTGCTCAGCACTTCCTCTCGGTTGACACCATACTCATTTAAGTTGTGGACTCATTCCTGCCTGAAACATTCTTCAGTTGTCTCCTGACAACTGAAGGGTGTTGTCACTCGATCTTCAGCTCACCTATGAGCTCCTTTCAGTGGAAGATCCACCTGTGTGTACTTCCTCTTGCTCTGTCCCTCACCATTGGCATCCATTTGGTGCTGCACATATGGAGCCTGTTTCTGATTCGGAGCAGGTCAGGATTTATTCACCCTTGGGCTAGCCTTAGCACCCAGCACAGAGCTGGGAAATGTTTGTGGAATGAATCTCAAACAGTGCTCTTCTACCCATGTCCTTCCTTTTTTTTTTTTTTTTTTTTTTTAATTTTTAAAAATTTATTTTGTGTATTTATTTATTTTGAGAGAGAGATCAAGCAGGGGAGGGGTAAAGAGAGAGGGAGAGAGAAAATCCCAAGCAGGCTCCACACTCAGTGCAGAACCCAGTGTGGGGCTCAGTCTCACGAACCATGAGATCATGACCTGAGCTGATACTAAGAGTCAGACACTTAACTGACTGAGACACCCAGGTGCCCCTCCCCATGTCCTTCCTTAAATCTGACCCACCGTATACATGGCTCATACTGGCAGGTTTGATCACTTGGGGCCAGACCAGGGCTGTGGGTCCCAAAGGACTGTTTGTTCCTCTTGGGTTGGAGGTATCTGATCCGTATAGCATAGTGCTTTTATCCTCAGTCCTTGAAAAGGGAAAAAGTTCTGCTTATCCTCAACTTCTTAACATGACACCCTCCATTATATACGCCTCTATGAACACAACAATAATGGCCATAGTTTATAAAACATCTACTAAATGCCAGGGACTCTGTTAAAGTAGATATTTTGTGTAAGCTTTTCATTTGATCCCATGGATTAGGAATTGTGCCCCATTTTTACAGTTAAAGAAACTGAAGCTTAGAGAACTACTTGACCAAGATCAAAACTTACTATATAGCATAAAGCCCACATCTAATACTGACTTGGTCTAACTAGACTTGCTCTTAACTTCTCTACAAGTTGATAAAAATACTCTTTTATCTATGCTCAGATGTCTTTTAATTATTTTTCCTGCCTGAGCATCTATTTCCTTCTCTGGAGACAGGGACACTTTCATTGACGTTTCTTGCTCTGCTCTCTGATATTCTAATGATTTCATTGTGCACACATAAACTCTTGAGAATGTACAATTGGCTAGGTTCTGCCCCCTACATGATAGCTTACTGGAAGCCTGGTTACTCTAGAGCAGTAGGAACTGAAGAGAAAGAGTAGGATTCAGCTTCAAAGGTGCAAACACCTGTTGGGATTCATACTTTGCTCATACCTGAGCCCCGCCCATACTAGGACTGACCCTGGTAGGGATTAAAAATTCTTAGCATTAGTATCTCTGTTTGTATCTTTGATCCAATGTCTGTCCTTCATTAGGTACTTACTAATTTGCACAGCATCCTTGGTGGTGTTGTGTCCATTATTTGTAAGGCTTGAATGTGGAAAATAAATGTCTCCCTAGCAGCAAGAGATAGTGCAGGGCATTTGTGGGAGAGCCCATGACCGCTTACATTTACAGGGCTTGAGAATGACACTTCTGGATTTTGAAGATGTAGAGTTTAAGGAGCCAGGGAGGTCTGAGGCAGCTGCCAGTCAGTTTGTACTATATTTTATTTTAGAAAGCACAACTCCAGTTGTATGGTGTGCTGTTCTCCCCTGTCACAGCCCCTCCCCATGACTGCTGAAGTCCCTACCCTGAGAGAGAAGCAGCTGTACTGATTCTTTATCTTATCATTAGACAGCATCTCTTTTTATATGTTTCTTAACAGGAGAATAACCCATACATACATGATATCATACATGCTATGGGAATTAAGCCATTCGAAGGATGGCTTTGGAGCCAGATGGCAAGGATTTTAGCCATGACCTCCCTTCCCAATAGTTTTGGGATGTTTGTTAAATAAATAAATAAATAAATAAATAAATAAATAAATAAATAAATAAATAAAAATAAATACAATGCAAAGAAGGTCTCATTTATCCCAGACACTCTTTTACGTAGAGGTTACAGCCACCATTTTATGTAGTTCCTTCTAGAAAGTTTCCAGGTATACACAGACGTGTACCAGCCCATTTGCCTTCACCTATGGGATTGGCTGGATGTGTTGCTGAGATCTCAGTGCCTACTCTCCTGCATGCAGCCCTGTGGTTCTGATCTAGGGTGCTGGGATACAAGCATGTACCCAGGGAAGACACTTTTCCTTACTGCCGCCTCTGGAGACCACCCATCAGACCGACTCATGAGATCTTGGGAGGTCAGTTCCCACAGAGGTGCAGAGCTGTAGTTTTCTCAGGAAAGATGATGACTCATAATATGGAGTTAAGACTTACTCCTCTTTAAGCTCACCAAAATTTTAATAGGGTTAGGGGATAGGGGAAGGGAAAACCATGGATGATTACTTTCTTCTTTTTACATTTCCTAAACTTTTAATAATGATATGTTTATAACGAAATTTATTTACAATGAAAAAAAAATCCCAATGCATTAAAAAAAAAAAAGTGAATACCACTTCCCACTGAAGTGGAGTCTTAAGCTCTCAACTTATTAAATCTAATAAAATTTTTATTGGTTACTCACAGATACAAAAATCCCTTTATAAGAAACCCCAGGGGACAGCTGTAATATTATCTGGGTCCTAATGAGCACAGTGCTAGCAATCACAGTTTGCAGAAACTAGAAATGAGACAGAGTTGGTTTGGGGTGTCTCTGTAGTGAATTACCCTAGTGCCTTGAAAACTCTCCTGGATTGTGATAAGCATGGTGAGTAACAGGATCTCCCAGAGTGCTTTTAAAGCTGCACATGACTGCTGTTCTCCTCCGTCATTCACTTATTGAAACTATGCTTCAGAGGCGTGATTCCCACACGTGGGCTCTCTGCTTCTTTGGGGCTGGGTGATTACTGCAGATGAACTGTGGACCTTTCCAGACATAGCACATTATCTGCCCGTCAGTAATACAGTTACCATTTACTGAACATCTGCCATATGCCAAGGACTGTTGCAAGAACGTTAGTGCATTTACTCATTCAATTCAGTGAGCCAGAGAAGCTGATATCATTGTAACCCCCCTAATGGATGAGGAGACCAAGACACAGAGGGTGAAATGAATTGTCTGGGGTTTCTCTACTATTGGGAAGTGAGGTCATGGCTAAAATCCATGCCATCTGGCTCCAAAGCCATCCTTCGAATGGCTTAACCATACTGTCTGTCAGTGTGTTGTGTGTAGTATGTTTTCTCAGTTGTTTGTAGATGCTCTTGGGATTGATCAAATAAAAATTCGTGTAAAAGTGATACTGAGTTTACATCAGCTTTTTGTCATCAGGATTTTCTCCATCAGTAGATCTAAAATGTAACTTCTTTCCTGCAATGATCCTTCAAATCTTTAGATGTTGTCAAACGGCTATGGTCCAAAAGGCTGAAAATCGCTGCTCTAGTGGAAGGAGGTGAGATTAGAAAGCATGCCATCCATGTTTCTCTCCTGACCACCTGTCCATTAGTTCTGTCCTTTCGTTCTCAGCCAGGGTCCACAGCATGTACACTCATTCTTTGCGATGTGGACAGGCATCGGTGAAATAATTTGATAAGCACTGCTTTTGGAGTCATCTGGTAAGACACAAAAGTAATTTCACAACATAACCTCCTCCTGGAGACATTCAGTGGAGGACGTTTATGTTATGTTATGTTATGTATTTCATATTCTGTACGCGAGGCCTACCAGACCTTCCATTGGAAGGCCATGTTCTAGCATCAACTCACCTATGATCTGCTTTACTTCCATTCTGCCTCTGCCTCAGCGTATTCATCAGTAAAATGCCTGTCTGGGAGAGTGGTTGCAAAATTAAGTGAGATATCAGTTCTTTGTATCTTCTGTAGTATGTCCGTGTGTTTATTCTAAAGAACGTTGAATAATTTGTAACAGGCACTGCTGTAGGTTCAGGGATTCCACAGTGAGCAAGCAGACAAAGCTCCACTCCTTATGGGGCTGACATTCTGTTTGGGGAAGGCAGACAAAAAGGAAATAAATACATTATCAGGTAGTGATAAGTGCCATGGAGAAAAATAAGACAGGAGAAGGGAAATAGGGGGATGGTAAATTCGTCTAGCAGTTTAGGAAATGACTTAATGTTGAAGCTGTACTTGGGCTCATTCATGAGGATGTCCAAGAATGAGCCAGAAACCTATCGGAGGAGGTGGTGTCAGCCAGTGCAAAGGCCCTGAGGAAGGATATGTCTGGTGAGGTGAAGGCATAGGAAGGTGCCTGTGTGTCTGGGACACAGGGAGGAAGGCTGAGAGCAGAGATGGTTCGAGCTCTAAAGGGGCTAGATAGCTGAGGATGGGTCTGGGAGTGAGCTGGAGCCACAGATGGGTTTCAGCACAGTGATATGCATGCTCCAAATTCTAGAAAAGGCTGATCACTCTTGCATATGGAGAATAGACACTTGGGGACAAGGAGGGAGGAGAGAGGAAGGAGTTGTTTAGAATACTATTGTCATAATCCAGGTTAGTGATGATAGTGGCTGAGGCCACAGACCAGTGTTAGTGTTGAAAGAAGTAGAGGAAGAGGTCTGATTTTCGGTTTTTGTTAAAGGTAAGCATGATAGGATTCGTTGATACCAGTTGGCCGAAGTTGGCACCAAACACATTGTTAAGGTTTTTGGCCTGAGCACCTGGAATGATGAGTTATTTCCTGAGATGGGAAAAACTGAGAGAGAAGCAGGTTTGGGAGGAGGGTTGAACTTAGGGCTTCAGCTTTGGACTTGCTGAGTTCCAGTATCTGTGGGATACCTGAGTTGAGACCTGAAAGAGGTGGTTGAGTGACTCTTGGGTGAGTCTGAGTTGTAGGTAAGAGTTTGGGAGTCGTTAGCATGCTCCTGTTGTTTAGAGGCCTTAGGCTGGAGGGCAACACGGAAAAAAGGTTGAAGGGCTGGCTGATCCAGGGGAAGGGTGGGGGCACCTATTGTTTAGAGTTGGGGTGGCAGACAGCAGCTGGATTGTTATCTCTTTTGTGTATAAGGTTTTTTAAATGTTTATTTCTTTTGAGAGACAGAGCAAGCAGGGAAGGGGTGGAGAGGGAGGGAGGGAGGGAGGAGAGAGAGAGAGAGACAGAGAGAGAGGGAGAGGGAGAGAATCCCAAGCAGGCTTCACACTGTCAGTGCAAAGCCCAACACAGGGCTCAAACTCACCATGAGATCATGACCTGAGCCAAAACCAAGAGCCGGACACTTAGCCGACTGAGCTCCCCTGTTCCCCCTCTTTTGTATATAAGGTTTATTGGAATACAGCGATTTGCTTTCCTTTATCTATTGTCCATTGCTGCTTTGGAGCTACAGCTGCAGAGCTCAGACTCCTGGGTCTGCCAAACCAACAAAATTTACTGTGGCTTTTAACAGACAAGATGTGTTGACTTGGATTACAGATCATGGAGATGAGGGGTGTCCAGCAAAGGATACCAAGGAATAGCCAGAGAGGAGGGAGAGACCCTAGGAGTTCTGCTCTATAGGACAGGTGGTATAAGAATTTCAATCAATAGCATATTATAAGGTGTGACAGTGGGCAGGTTACTTTGGATTTAACAGTAGTAGCTCAGGAGTGTTAAGATGGAATGATATGGGTAAAGCACTCACAGATGTGCCAAATGTATAGCAAGTGCTCAGGAAATGTTCCTATAGCACCCATTTCTACCTGCTTAGCCTGTTATTCTCAGCTTGGGCTCTGTCCTAGACTAGCATCAGGGTGTTTGATGACTGCCCCCCCGCCCCCTCCAGTAAGCCCCAGACCTTGCTCAGGGCCCTGAGGAAGCAGGGGGAGGGTGTGAGCCAGGGCCCCCTGCTCCGATCCTGTATACCACCTTGTCCCCCAGGGGGCCTTGAAGGAGTGCTCTGAACCTCAGCATCTACTTTGACAGTCTTTACTGAAAGCCTTTGAGCAAATGGTAAATCCATCTCTATGAGGTTACCAATGTCAACACATTCCTTGTATCAAAATTTGATAGGCTCCTGTGGGGCTGTGCCTTTGACAACATTGGCTGGCAGGGCTCGCTTGAACAATTCTGCAACATACCCCTCATGTTGAAGAAGGGTCTTGATGTCCCATGTAGGCCCAGGACGTTTTCTCTCAGGACAAGCTTGGATGAGAAGCTTGAAGAGGGAGTGAGGCCTATCAGGGCTCTCCTACAGATCCTGGCTCCAAGGCTTGGAAAGGGAAAGAAATACCTTGCATCCATGCACTGTTTTGGCATTTAGTATACCAGCTTCACCCCTGGTGTTCTCTGGGTGAGGAGTCACAGGAGCCCATAGAAGTACCTGTCCTTTAAGGCAGGTCATAAAGGAGAATTTGGCTTTTCCTATTTGTTCTTGCATCTATTATTATGCATCTATCTCTACAGCCGTGGTTCCCAAAGTATGATCTGTGGACCAGCAGCATCACCTGGAAATTTGTTAGAGGCTCTATCTCTGACTCATGGAGTCGGTGGCTTTTGACGTGTGACCTTGGGCAAGTGAGTTAACCTCTCTGAAATGCAGTTTTCCTCTATGGGATGTTGGAATACTGCCAGCACAGGATTGTTGTAAAGGTTAAAAGAGATGAGTCCAACAGGTTCTCCAGGTGATTCAGATCATGCTAAAGTCAGAGCTCCTCCTCTAAAGATTCTTCTAAAAGATCCCTATTTTTGGACAATGAGAGAAGTTTCTGCTAAGAGGATTTTTCAGATTTTATTTATCCCTTTATATGTCTCAAACTGTTTTAAATATGAGCTAATCTTTGAGTCATCTTTCCAAAATAAATACTTTCTTATTTTCTTAAACATTTTGTAGGATATCAGTAATAGTTTAGCCTTTTCTTAAAGACTTGGGGCATAATCCATGTATAATCATTGCTATGTTGGGTATAGGAATTTTGGCATCATATTTCTCTGTTTTTGTATTCTTTACCAGCTTTTTAGTATTTAATTTCTTTTTTGGTTGTTTTCTTTTTCATTTCTGGATGTCAGCTCTTCTCACCATAAGTACCACTAGTATGAGCCTCATTACTTTCTAACTTTTTATTTTTAAATGGATTTTGTACAGGGACTGAGATAGCCAAGATGGTTAATAGGTGCACAAAGCAAGAGTAAATACGTGAGAAAAAAATGAGATTAGGTAACTGAGGAGCTGAAGGACTTTTTATATTTATTTAAAAAATTTTTCAATGTTTATTTAAAAAAATGTTTTTTAAAATGTTTTTATTTATTTATTTAAACGTTTATTTATTTTTGAGACAGAGACAGAGCATGAATGGGGGAGGGTCAGAGAGAGGGAGACACAGAATCCAAAACAGGCTCCAGGCTCGAGCTGTCAGCACAGAGCCCGACGCGGGGCTCGAACTCACGGACCGCGAGATCATGACCTGAGCCGAAGTCGGACGCTTAACCGACTGAGCCACCCAGGCGCCCCAAAAATGTTTTTATTTATTTTTGAGACAGAGACAGAGCATGAGCAGGGGAGGGGCAGAGAGAGGGGAGACACAGAATCTGAAGCAACCTCCAGGCTCTGAGCTGTTAGCACGGAGCCCGACACAGGGCTCGAACTCGCAGACTGTGAGATCATGACCTGAGCTGAAGCTGGACGCTTCACTGACTGAGCCACCCAAGCACCCCTAAAGTTTATTTATTTTTAAGACAGAGACAGAGTGTGAGTGGGGAAGGGGAAGGGGAAGAGAGAGAGGGAGACACAGAACCCGAAGCAGGCTCCAGGCTCTCAGCTATCAGCATAGAGCCCAACGCTGGGCTTGAACTCACAAACCATGAGATCATGACCTGAGCCGAAGTCGGACTGCCAACTGACTGAGCCACCCAGGCGCCCCAGGAGTTTTTATTTATTTATTTACTTTAAAATTTTTTTTTGTTTTCATTCTTTTTAGTTTTAATTCTTCTTCCTCTTCTTCTTTTTTAATATGAGGAGTTTTTATTTTTAAGTATAAGTTTTTGTACCTAAATTTCACAGGATCAAATTTGGATTCTTGTGTGTGTCTGTTTACTTCTGATTGTATTCTCAATAATTACTGTTTTGAATGACTGAAAAATTGTTAAATAGTACTCATCCCTCAATACATCTGAATGTTTCCTCTCACCATATTACACTTTCCTATGTTTTGCCTATCTTTCTTCCTTTGTTATTGACGTATGTATTTCCCAGAAATTTTTGTAACATATCGTCCATTCTCATGTAAATGAGTGCTCTTTGGAATAAAAGATAATTACTAAATGTGAGATACCCCCCTCTTTCATGAACTCCCCTTTTTCCTGTTGTTGTATTTCCACTCTTGTTTCCTAATGTAGCCTGGGGAGAGCACAAAGTAGTGACACATAAAAACCTTTAGATTCTAGGAGAGGTTCTGCCATTAAGTGACTATGGAATTAAGTGAATCACTCGGCTTCTCTGGGTCTGAAGCTGTAACATGATCGTGCCTGCTCTGCCTTCCTGCAGCAGTGTAGCAGGAACCCAAATAAACAGTGCAAGTGGAAACAACACCATATTCACCTGGGAAGCATCACCATTAGGATGTAGTCAAGGCTTTTTGGCTTCATGGAGGTTTAAAGGTTGTTTCTTCCGTGTCCCTCTGCCCCATATTCAGCTGCCTTGGCTCACAGACTTCAGGACTGTGGTGTATTTTCTGTCTTGCTTCAGAGTGTGCCCAATCAACACAGACATAAAATGAAGCCATAAAGAGAGAGCTGATATTCACCATAGAAAATGTTGGCGGGAAAGACAAAAATACTCAATGACAACTCCACAAATAACCCTTATTATGGCTTTGGAAGGTACAATAGTGTGTGTAATGTGTTGTTTTGGCTGTTCTCACTGCTTAGGAATCTGGTGCGTTCTGAGATGTGAGGTATTGCCAAGTATTTAGACTGTGTGCCTGCTTGGCACCTGCAGATTCCTGGAAGGACTGGGGTCTCTAGATGTAGGCTTGCCACCAGGATCCTCAGATAGGCAAGGACATATATCCCACTGGTTAAGGCCATTCTGGAATTTGGTGACAACAAGGTCAAGGAGGCCCTTAGAAGCCCACCACCAGTGAGATCCAAAGAGACATCCACTCTCCTAAGCAGCCTGCTCCCTTAAGTTGTGTATTTGTGTGCCTTCTCCCCAGGAGAGGATGCTCACAGCTACTGCTCCTAAAGGACATGTGAGAAGATTTTCATGTACTTCCTACAGGAAGCTTCTGGAAGGGCTGATCCAGTTCATTTCACTTCCTTTCTGCCATCCCTAATCTGCCCACTCTTTAACGCCCAGTTTAAGTCTGACCTTCCCTATGAAATCACCAAAGACTTCTGTCTTCATGACCCCTGTCACCTTTGGCCTCTTTAGCTATTGTCTGAGATTCTCTTTGACTCTTACCATCTGTTACCTTGTTATGTAAATTTATTTTATTATTATTTTTTAAATGTTTATTTATTTTTGAGACAGAGAGAGACAGAGTGCAAGTGGGGGAGGGGCAGAGAGAGAGGGAGACACAGAATCTGAAACAGGCTCCAGGCTCTGAGCGGTCAGCACAGAGCCCGACGCGGGGCTCGAACCCACGGACTGTGAGATCATGACCTGAGCCGAAGTCTGACGCTCAACCGACTGAGCCACCCAGGCGCCCCTTGTTATGTAAATTTATAACAGGTGTGTCTTCTCATGTTTCTTCTGACTTTCAGCATCTTGAAGGAAGTGCAAGGTCTTATAAACATTGGTTCTGCTCTTGGGCCAGGATGCACGTTGGGCAGTAGTGATGTCCTCTCCACCTGGACTAGAAGGTGTGGAAGGTTGCTCTAGGGTAAGCAAAGGCAGCAGAGGAAGAAGGAAGAACTAAGTGAATTTAAAGCCTGACAGTTCGCTCTGAGCTTTTTATCTAAGGGGGTAAGGGAAGTCAAAGCCCCGGACACAGTCAAGGTTAGTGGTCAAAGGAAGAGGAATCAGGCAAGTGGCTCAGGACTAAGCCTGTGAAGTATCCCGTGCCAGGGTTAAGAGGCCTCTTTGCTGTTTTGTGGTGCTCTTTGTGGTGTGGAAGTAGGCCATTCCTCTTAGAGGATTCATGCAGGTTGGACATTTAGAGCATGGTCTACTCCCAAGGGCAAGGTGTATGGGAGTGTTTTGCTCACTTCTGCTCTCCATCTGTAAGGAGAGCATGGTCCCGCTGTCCTCACCTGTGAGACACAGTTGTTGGACTCAGTCCTTTCTTGCTCTGTAGTCCTAGCAAATGAGTTAAGGGAATTGGGAGCTGACCAATCTCTTATGTAATGATGGGATGTTCCAAGGAGTAGCTTTTAAAAAGCATTTTGGATATAGCAACATTTCCTTTATCAAGCAGTGGAGGCTTGGAACCCAAAGCTAGACCATTCCTAAAGAGAAGTTTAATGTGTTCTTCATTGAGGATGATGATCCTGTACAGTTAAGAACAGAACGGAAAGCTTGCATGGGTTTGGGGATGGAGGATGGTGAATTGCAGTAGCTTAGAAATGGGATGGAACAAAATGGTGGATAGTGACTGTCATCAGAGAAGTAAATTCTATTTTTACAAGAAAAAAGACGTGGAGACAGTGATGCATATAGACCTCCAGCTTTAGTTAGCTGTTGCCTAGTGATATTGGTACTCAGGAGATCTTATCTGCAGGAAGAGGTTTAGTTTTGGAACTAGTGAGCTGGGTCCCCATGAAAGCATTCTAAAGACCACTTTGGAGCAGGAGGGCCAGGGAGAGCAGAGTGGAAAATTGTCTTGGTGAACTGAGACTCCCTCAGAGAAGTTGCTCACATCTGTGTATGGGGACAGTGCAGAGCAGGGTGATGCTGTAATATGCATTCTTAGCACCTGGGATCTTGGGAACAGTAAATTTGGATTCAGTAGGTCTGGATGGGCCCAAGGCTGAGTTTCTAACCAGCTTTTGGGCACTGTTGATGCTGCTAATCTATGGACCATGTTTTGGGTAGAGAGATGGTGGTGGGCACTGGAGGAGGAAGCTGTAGACCTGAGTTCCAGCCATGCCCTGGGCAAGTCGCTGACTCTCTGAGACCCACAGTTTCTTCTATGACAGCAAATGAGGGAAATGGACTAGACTCTGTTTAGTTCTATGATGCAGAATTTCTGTTACAGTCCCAGAGAGACTTAGACTTCTATCTTGCTCTTCCTTACAGTGGCCTGTTGGCCCTGGAGGTTGTGCCCAGTGGTCTTGCAGCATGGGGGATTGCTGGGTTCATTCACCATGTGTGAGTGATCAGCCCTTGTTCGCCGCATTTAAGAAAGATATCAGATTCTCTTGTTACTTGAAAGAAAAAGAAAAAACAGTTCAATGACCCCCTGCCCCATCTCCATTCCTCTAATGGTTCAGAAGTGGCTCTCCCTTCTTCCCTTACTACATGTGTAGGTTCACATTGTCCTTTCTGTCTAGGAAGCTGGCTCACTGGGCCACCCTAAAAGAATGCTCAGGCCTCAGACCTCGAAATCTATTTCTCTGAAACGAGATGTCCAGTGTATTCACTATAACAATAGCTGCCAGGCCTATTATGGTTATGTAATAGGTTTCTTTTTTTAACCAGGTCTTGAAAATGTGTGCATTATCCTTTAGGTAATAAATGAAATAAAAAAGGCTGAAAATAAATCGGCTTTGGGACTGAAGCTTTTCTACTAACTGCTCTCTTCTTTCTTTCTTTCTTTCTCTCTTGTTGCTGTTTTAGGAACTGATGGCAAGTGATTTCTTTTTAACCCTTTTTTAAGGACCCAGTTCTTATTGGCTATTGAGACTTTGGCCTGATGCCAAAGAGGCGCCCAGACAGTTGTTGTGAGAATTGGGGGCAGAGGGGTATGATTCAATAAAACATTGTTATGTGTCCTCTGATAGGAGGTGGGTTCTGCTGCCCAAGGCTCATTCCCTACCTTGCTTTCTCCGCAACGTATCACTGTTATGGTGGTTGCAGTAGGAAAAACATGTCTTCCTGGACAGATGTGTCACCTGAGAGCTGAAAGGTGACAGAATACCCCAATTGTCTAAGCGTGGCACCAGGGTCAATTTCCTTTTGACCTTCTTAGGCTCCTTCTCTGCCTCTGTGAAATTTCATTAGCACCTTAAATATAGCAAGCAGATTGACTTACAGGTTACGTAGTCTGCTCTGTGTGCAATAGGCCTATTGCTCTACTACAATTGAACTGTTTTTCTGATGAATGTGTTCATAGTACCCACCCCGCTTCTAGGCAGGGTGTATGACAGCTGGGGACTAGAAACGGGACAAAACGTTAACTGAACTCATAATCCCTCTACCCAGGGAGGGGCTGACGGAGTGACAACAGTTAATCTATAGGAGGACCCATGTGATCTGCTGCTGAAGAAGCTTTCTTGGCTTGCAGAGGGATAAGGGAAAGTACCATGGGAGGCTTAGGTCTGATGTTGGTGGGAAGCGACCCCGCCTTTATTTGTGCACATAGACATTGAATGGCGATTGTATTGAATCATATGATTTCACTCCTCATTAGTATTTCTCCTCCGTGTTCCCTGACCACACTTTCCTCCTTGGTGTATGGAAAGCTATTAACAACACACACACGTGGCACATCTATGGAGCCATTATTGCTGCTGGATAGCTGTGTTTGTGTAAAATATTGAACACCCCATGAAGATTTATAATAGTTTCCCACCCTGCCCCCTAAACTCCGCCTCTTCCTTTTTCTCTATTTAAAGATACGTTAACAGTTCTGGTTCTATCTGGAGGGAAAAAAAAAAAACAACTTTGAAGTGAGACTGCATGAAGACAAAAATGCTTATCTCTGAAGATTTCCCACTAGAATGAGCTTGGAGGTCTTCTGAGGAGCAGGAGGGTTGACTGAGGCACGGGGGTAGCATAGCTTCACTACAGGGTGGTGCACCTCAGTATCTCTCTGGTCTCTGTCCCCACTGCGAGTCAGACTCCCTACTATGGCTCACACTTATAGGTACACACTTATCCGGTGCTCATAATACTTTGCTGATGCCTTTTCTAAGATCTGCATGGGGGTTTTCTCTTGCTTCAACAACATGGGTACGTCTTGGTTCTAAGGGACCCTGTGACTTCCTAAAGTATTAGTTTTTGCTCTTCTTTTTTGTCAGTGGAGGGTACTGGTGGCTGTAGTTTGGTCCCGGGTTCTATGAGCCAGGGCTTGAGGCAGGAGGTGAGAAAATAGTTGTCCTCTCCCAGTGCAGGGCTGGCAGGGCTCTGTTTCCAGGCGTTTCACAGACCACTGATATAATGAGTGCTCTGTGGGTAACTCAGGGTTTAGCTTCCTCTGTGCTTGTTGAACTGTCTCTCATCACCTCTGCTCAACTCTCTTGTCCTAGCCTCCTCCCAACTGAGAGGGCCCAGGTGTGCAGAATATGGCATTCCTGTGATGCTAACCTCGTGTGCACGATACAGGAGGTCCTGGGGGGAAGAGGCTGCTGGGGCCTGTGGTCACAATGGCCGGCTCTCTCCTTCTACCTCCCCTGCACCCCTCCCCCAACAGGCCCTGGGCACACGATGTGCAGCATGCTCTAAGAGCAGGGAGCGACATGAGGCAATGTCTGTGGCAAAGGGGAGAATGCGTGCTGAGCCTTGGGAGGTGCCGATTGGCTGGCAGTGAGGTAATGCAGTGCAGTCTAAATGTGGAAGCAGCAGTACCAGCATCGAGGGCGTGCCTCCTCAGCTAGCTGAGTTGCCTGCCAGCATCTGAAGGACAAGGTCTCTGAGGGCTTCTTCTGACCTTGTGTGGCTGGCTGGCTCACAGGGCAGCGTCTGTGTGGTGAAGACCAGATGGCAGGATCTATGTTGTCATTAGTGTTCCCTACCCCTAAGCCCGCTGCTGTTCTGACCTCTGCTTTTAAATGGCAGGGTAGGGTAGAGGAGCTTGAAAACGAGGGTCTAGACCTACCCAGGTAATGATGAATGGCACTTGAGGATTGGGATGGTTTCCACCATAATCGTTTTAACTCTTTTAATGATGTGGACCACCTCAGGGTCCTCCTTTCTGTGTAAAATTCCGGGTCCATAAATCGGCCAGAGTCTACACTCAAACGCTTCATTCCTTCCTACTAGTACTTCCTACCACTTAGTGTCAGTGGCATTTTTAGCCACGAAGAACTGAGGAATTCAAGAGGACACCACAGGTTATACTTCTTTTTAATAAGACACCTTGGAGAGCAATGCCACCAAAATGGTGATACACATTTTTCCTTACTTCACTCTCCCTTGTAAGAACAACTGACATCTCTTCAAGATATCACCGAGAGATTCCTAGAACGTGGGAGTAAGAACATGGAAGCAACCCCTTGCATCTTGAAGACCAAGACAGACTACATTAGAAGGGTGAGAGAAGTGGCTACAAGTGGACCACATCGCCCCTCCCCCAGGACAGTGCTGCATCATGCAGAGAGGTTTCCTCTGAGCCTCTGGTTCCTCCAGTGGGAAAGAGAATCAGTCTCCCCCAGCAATGTGGGTCACTTTGTGGGAGCTCCTACCCCAATCTTGCACCTTGGGGATTGCAGGGAGATTTGTGGGGCCTGACCACTGGGAATCTGACTGTGATGGAGAAGGAGGAGAGGGGATTATAACGACTGGCACAAGGATCTTGGCAGACTGAGTTCAGACCTGCAGTGACCAGGTGGTAAGCCAACCAGTGGTTTTGCTAATCTGCAGAACCATATGGGGGACACACTGCGACCAGGGAACTCAGGGTGCAGATCTGCCTGATATGGATTCTTAAACAAGGAGTTTCCTGGCCCAGGCAAGGTGCTGAGTCATAGCCCCACCCATTGTGGATGGTGCCTTCAAGCCCCATCTGAGCAAAGGTCTAGTGACAACTCCTGGAAGCTTTGCAGCCCAGTGGTACTCAAGTTGAGAGGCAGACAGGCAGAGCTGATGGTTCCTAGAGCTAAGCCAGTACTGGGTATTAAAGCTTCTCTTGATATGCACAGGTAGGTGGATTAATTCATAGCCAAGGCTGAGGGTAGTTTCTGGCTCCTCCCAACCAGAGAGCCTGTTTGGGAAATTGAGAGTAGCTTGGAGCAGCCTCTATCCCTCCTGCCGAGGAAAGGGGTTGAGACATAGCCTCGCCTACTGTGGACAGTGTCTTCCAGCCCCATTTCACCAGAAAGGCTGGCGACATCTCTTGGAAACTGTACGGCTTAGTGGCATTCAAGCTGTTGAAAGGGCAGACAGAGCCAATAGTTTATAGAGCAAAGCCAGTGGTCCTGGTCAGTCAGGGAACTTGGAGGTGCAGGTTGGCTAGAGTTAAGACAACAAAGAGCTTTACCAGTTTTAGAACTGCTTCTCCTGCTGCCCCCAGGTAGGGAATCTAATTCATAGCTCTGCTCATTTCTGAATACAGCCTTTCAGTCTGTCCAACAAGGTAACCTAACCAGAACACACAGGAAGCTGCATAGCTCTTTCAACAGCCCTAGGTACAGTGGCACTTGAACAGAAAGCACAGCCCATGGCGTCCCCCATCTGTGGAGCAAAATGAGTGCCATCATGTGACCAGGGAATTCACTGCACATTCAGGCATGATTCAGCTCTCCAAATGAGCTGGACAGGTCCTAGGCCTGTTGCCCTGCCAGGGCAAGGAAGCTAATTCATGGCCCCATCTGCTACTGAATATAGTACTCGGTCCTGATCATCTAGTAAGCGTGACGAGAGAATCCAGGCAACTGTGGAGCTCATCCTACAACCTCACTTGGGTAGGGAACCAAGCCAGCAGTCTTATCTATTTTTAGACAGTAACTTCCCACCCTCCCACCCCATACCTTTCTCAGAGGTTGAACAGTTACCTTGCCCAAAATTAGAACATAAGATTAGGCCCCACCTTCCCAAAGGCATTACCAGCAGACACACCTGGAATCCCAAATTGAGTTGACTGGTGAGGAATTGTCTCTACTAAAACCTATAAAGTCTGGAAGAGGAGCTCCATTAAATTCGTAGATACCAAAGTGAGGAATCAAGGATTATAAAAAATTAGGGAAATATGAGGATATATTCCCTGATACTTTCAGGGATAATTTCACCATCAAAGGAACCTAATAAGACTCCAGTAACTGAGCCTACAGAAATAGAGATCTGTGAACTGTCAAAGAATTAAAAATAATTCTTTTAAGAAAGTTTTAGTGAACTATGAGAAAACACAGACCATTAAATGAAACTAGGAAAATAATGGAAGAAATCAAAACAAGAAGATTGACAAAGAAATAGCAGCCATCAAAAAAAAAAAAAAGCTTAAGAGTTGAAAAATATAATGACTGAACTGAAGAATTCAATAGAAAATTTCACAAGTAGACCTGACCATACAAAGAATTAGCAACCTGGAGGGTAGGACATTGGAAGTTACCTAGTCAGAGGAGCAAAAAGAAAAAAATGAAGAGTGAAGAAAGCCTTCAGGATTATGGGACACAATGAAAAGAAATAACATTTTCATTATGGAAATTCCAGAAGAAGAAGAGAAAGGGACAGAAAGTATACTTAAAGCAATGATCGCTGAAAACTTCCTGAACCTGAGGAGAGAAATGGACCCTCAGATCTGTGAGACCCAAAAAACCCTACTAGGTTGAACCCAAATAGGGCTAAACCAAGAGGCATTATAATTAAATTGTCAAAAGTAAAGGACAGAAAGAATTTTAAGAGCAATAAGAGAAAAGAGGGAAGTTACATATAAGGGAAACCCCGTAAGACTGTTAGTGGATATCTTAACAGAAACTTTTCAGGCCAGGAGAGAATGAGGTGACATATTCAAAATATTGAAAGAAAATAACTGTCAACAAGAATTCTGTACCTGGAAAAGTCATCCTTCAGAAATGAAGAAGCATATTTTCCTGAGTAAACAGAAGCTGAAGGAGTTCATTACCATCAGACCTGCCTCACAAGAAATGCTAAAGGGAGATCTTTGAGAGGAAATAAAACAATGGTAATTAACATTATAAAAACACAAAAAGGTAGTATAAATATCACTGGTAATGGGAAATATATAGTCATAGTTAAATTCTCCAATATGGTAATAGTGGTGTATAACTCACAACTCTAGTTTAAAGTTAAGAATGTGGTGAAAATATTCATAAATGTAATAATTTGTTATTACACAGTGTAGAAATCAGGTAAATTATAACAGCAATAACCTAAAATGTGAAGGGGAGAAGTAGAAATGTAAAGTATATGCATTCTATTGAAGTTACGTTGTTATCAGTTTAAAATAGGATGTTGTGAGTTTCAGATATTTTATGTAAGCCTCATGGTAACCACAAGGGAAAATCTTGTAGTAATTACACAGAGGAACACAGTAAAGGAATCAAAGCATGTTAATACCAAAAGACATCCAAACACAAAAAAGATAAATAATGAACAATGGGGGTGTCTGGGTGGCTCAGTTGGTTAAGCTTCTGACTTCGGCTCAGGTCATGATCTCACAGTTTGTGAGTTCGAGCCCCCTGTTGGGCTCTGTGCTGACGGCTCAGAGTCTGGAGCCTGCTTCCGATTCTGTCTCCGTCTCTCTCTGCCCCTTCCCTGCTCATGCTCTGTCTCGCTCTCTCAAATATAAATAAAAAAAAAAAAGGTTAAAAAAAAAGGAAACAAAAATAATATAAAAACAGGGAGGGGGACAAAACAGAAGAGACTCATAAATATGGAGAACAAACTGAGGGTTACTGGAAGGATTGTGGGAGGGGGGATGGGCTAAAAGGGTAAGGGGCACTAAGGAATCTACTCCTGAAATCATTATTGCATTATATGCTAACTAATTTGTGTGTAAATTTAAAAAAATAAATAAAATTTTAAAAAGCAAAAAAAAAAAAAAACAACAAAAAACCCAGAAAACACAAAACAACAACAACAAAAATAATGAACAATGGACCTACAAAACAACCATGAAACAGTTAACAAAATAGCAATTTTTTTAATGTTTGTTTATTTTTGAGACAGAGAAGACAGAGCATGAGTGGGCAAGGGGCAGAGAGAGAGAGGGAGACACAGAATTTGAAGCAGGCTCTAGGAGCCTGACATGGGGCTCGAACCCATGAACTGTGAGATCATGACCTGAGTTGAAGTTGGTTGCTTAACCTATTGAGCCTCCCAGGTTCCCTAAAATGGCAACATTAAATTCTTACCTACAAATAATTACTTTAAATATAAACAGATTAGATTCTCCAATCAAAAGACATAGAATGGCCAAATGGGGGGAACAAAAAGATCCAATAATATCTTGCCTAGAAGAGACTCACTTTAGTCTTGAGGAGTGAAGGAGTGGAAAAAGACATTTAAAGCAAATGGTAACCAAAAGGAGGGGTAGCTGTAGTTAGAGAAAATAAGAAAAATAAGTTAGTTAAGCGTCCGACTTCGGCTCAGGTCATGATCTCACAGTTTGTGAATTCGAGCCCCCCGTTGGGCTCTGTGCTGACGGCTCAGAGTCTGGAGCCTGCTTCCGATTCTGTCTCCGTCTCTCTCTGCCCCTTCAGTTTTTTTTTGAAGTTTATTTATTTTGAGAAAGAGAGTGTGCTCATGTGAGTGGGGGAGGGGTAAAGAGGGTAGGGGAGAGAATCCCAAGCAGGCTTTGCACTGTCAGTGCACAGAGCCTAATGCCAGGCTTAACCTCATGAACTGTGAGGTCATGACCTGAGCCTAAACCAAGAGTCAGCTACTCAGCTCAGCCGCCCAGGTGCCCCATTTATAAATAGGTTTTTTAAAAAAGTTTATTTTGAGAGAGAGCATGAGCAGGGGAGGGGCAGAGAGAGAGACAGAGAGAGACAGAGAGAGACAGAGAGAGAGAAGAATCCCAAGCAGGATCTGGCTGCCAGCAGGGAGTCTGACCTGGGGCTCCATTCCATGAACCGCGAGATCGTGACCTGGGCTGAAATCCAGAGTTG
Organism: Panthera tigris; assembly: GCF_018350195.1. Classification (NCBI taxonomy): domain Eukaryota; kingdom Metazoa; phylum Chordata; class Mammalia; order Carnivora; family Felidae; genus Panthera; species Panthera tigris. The sequence goes on from NC_056665.1 coordinate 122,498,243, forward strand.
GATGCTTAACTGACTGAGCCACTCAGGAGCCCCTAGAGGAAATAAGATTTTAACTAAAAATGGTAAAAAGAGAAAAAGAAGATCTTTACATAATGGCAAAAGTGATAACATACCAAGAAGCTATAAACATTTGTAAATATTTATGTATCCAACATCAGAGCACCTAAAAATAGTAAAAACTAACAGAGCTAAAAGGAGAAATAAACAGTAATACAATATTTGGGGACTTTAATACCCCACTTTCAATGGTGGATAGATCATCCAGACAGATAATCAATATGGTAGCAGCTTTGAGCAACACTATAGACTGAATGGACTTAACAGACATATGCATAACATTCTATTCAACAACAGCAGAATGCACATTCTTCTCAAGCACACATGGAACATTTTCTAGGATAGACTGTATGTTCACAAAGCTGGTCCTTACCAATTCAAGAAGATTGAAATCATACCAAGTGTATTTTCTGACTACAATGACATTAAACTAGGAATCAATGGCAAGAGAAAAACTGGAAAATTCATGAACACATGAAAATTAAACAACACTCTGCTGAGCAACCAATGGATCAAAGAAGAAATTAAAGGGGAAATAAATGTTTCTTGAGACAAATGAAAATGCAGGCACCACATACCAAAACTTAAGGGATACAGCAAAAGCAGTTCTAAGAGGGAAGTTCATAGTAATAAGCACTTGTTAGTAAATAGATTGAATCAGTAGTCAAAAATCTCCTTGCGAAGAAAAGCCTAGGACCACATGGCTTCATGATGAATTTTACCAAATACTTAAAGAAGAATCAACACCAGCCCTTCTCAAACTCTTCTAAAAAGTCAAAGAGGAGAGTATATTCTCAAACTTATTTTAGGAGGCTAGCATTATCCTGATACCTAAACCAGGAAAGGACACTGTTAGAAAACTATGTGCTAATATATCCTTGATAAATATAGGTGCAAAAATTCTCAGTAAAATACTAGAAAACAAAGTTCAGTAGCACATTAAAAGGATATTTCTCCACTATCAAGTGAAATTTATCCCTGGGATACAAGGGTGATTCAACATATGCAAATCAATCCATGTAATGTATTGCATTATATAGAATGAAAGAGCCATATGATCATCTTGATAGATTCAGAAATAAACATTCAACAAAATTCAGCATCCATTCATGATAAAAACTCAAGAAGTTAGAGATAGAAGGAACATATCTCACTATAATAAAGACCATATATGACCAGCCCACATATAACATTATACTAAATGGTGAAAGAACAAAAGTTTTTCCTCTGTGATCAGAAATAAGACAAAAGGGCCCACTCTCACCACTTGTATTCAACATAGTACTAGAAGACCTAGCTAGAGCAATCAGTCAAGAAAAAGAAATAGAAGGTATCTGAATTGGAAAGGAAGAAGTAGAATTATTTATTTGCAGATGGCATGATTTTATATGGAGAAAACCCTAATGCCTCAACCAAAAAACTTAAATTTAATCAATGAATTCAGTAAAGTTACAGGATATAAAATTAACAAAAATCAGCATTTCTGTGCATTAACAGTGAAATGTATGAAAAAGAAATAGTTCCCATTTACAATAGCGTCAAAAACAATACAATACTTAGGAATAAATTTAAGCAAGTGAAAGATCTCTAAGCTGAAAACTATAAGACATGAAAAAAGTGGAAGACAAAAATAAATGGAAAGGAATCCTGTGTTCATGGTTTGGAAGAATTAATATTGTTAAAATGTTAATACTACTGAAAACCATCTATAGGTTTGGTGTAATCCCTATCAAGATTCCAATGACATTTTTATAGAAATAGAAAAAAAAAATACTTGTAAGATTTATATGGAACCACAAACAATCCCAACTAGCAAAACAAATTTTGTGGAAGAAGAATAAAGCAGGAGGTATCACACTTTTTGATTTCAAGCTATATAATAAAGCTGTGGTTATTAAAACAGTATGATACTAGCCTAAAAACAGACAAATTGCCCAATAGAACAGAATTGAGAGCCCAGAAATAGAACCAAGCTTTATGCAGTCAACTAATATTTGACAAGGGAGCCAAAAATGCTCAGTGGAGAAAAATAGTCTCTTCAATAAATTGTGCTGAGATAACTGGATATTCACATGTAAAAGAATGAAACAAGACTGATATCAAACACCACTTGCAAAGATTAATTCAAAATGGATTAAATATAGAAATGTAAGACCTGAAACCACAAAGCACCTGGAAGAAAACATAAGAACAGAGCTCCTTGATGTGGGTCTTTGTAATGAATTTTTGGATATGATACCTAAAGCAAAAGCCACAAATTAAAAAAACAAGTGAGACTACATCAAACTAAAAAGCTTTACGTGGCGAAAGAAACCACTGAAAAGTGAAAAGACAACTTATGGGAAAAAGAAATTTGCAAACCATAAATATGATAAGGGGTTAATATCCAAAATGCATAAAGAACTCATACAACTCAATAGCAAAAGATCTCCCCCTGCCCCCAAGCCAAAAAAAAAACCCCTAAAACCCCAATTAAAAAAGGGCAAAGGATCCAAATAGACATTTCTTCAAAGAGGATAAACACTTTTTGTGAAAGACCAAGAGGGGCATGCAAGAGTGTTCAACTTGAGTAGTCACTAGGGAAACAAATTAAAACCACAGTGAGAGAACACATCATGCCTGTTGGAATGGCTATCATCAGAAAGACAAACCATAACAAATGTTGGCATAGCTACGTAGAAAAGGGAACCCTTGTGCACTGTTGGTGGAATTGCAGATGGTGCAGCCACTGTGGAAGAAAGTTTGGAGGGTCCTCACAAAATTAAAAATAGAACTACCACATGATCCAGTAGTTCTGCTTCTGGGAATATATCCAGAGGAAATGATAACACTTACTTGAAAACATATCTGCACCCCCAGGTTCATAACAGCATTTTTTACAGTAGCCAGAACATGGAATCAACCGAAGTGTGTATCAGTGGATGAATAGATAAAGAAGTTGCTATATATAATATAAATAATATTTTGTTATTTATATATGTGTGCTTGTATGTATATAAATTAAAAAAATGAGGAAATCTTCCCATTTGCAACAACATGAATGGACTTGAAGGCATTTAAGTGAAATTGGTCAGAGAAAGACACACACTGAATGATCTCATTTATACGTGGAATCTAAAAACAAAACCCAACCAAACTCAGAAAAAGAGACCAGACTTGAGGTAGGGGTTGGGGGTATGGGAATTGGAGAAAGGTGCTCAAAAAGTACTGACTTCCAGTTATGAGAAAAATCACTAGCGGGGATGTGATATGCAACATGATGACTGTAGCTAACAGTGCTGTGATACATGGGGACATTGAGAGAGTAAATATGACGAGTTCTTATCACAGGAGAAATCTTTTTTCTTTTATTCTTCTTTCTTGGGATGCCTGGGTGGCTCAGTTTGTTAAATGTCTGACTCTTGATTTTGGCTCAGGTCATGTTCTCACAGTTCAGTTCATGAGGTCAAACCCTGTGTCGGGCTCTGAGCTGACAGTGTGGAGCCTGTTTGGGATTCTCTCCCTCTCTCTCTGCCTCTCCCTCTGCCTCTCCCTTACTTTGTCTCTCTCAAAAAGAAATAAACTTAATACAAATTTTATTTTTCTCTCTTTATAACTATAGGAGAAAATGAATGGTAGTTGAACCTATTGTAATCAGTTCACAATATGTGTGAACCATACACCTAAAACTTATACAGTGATGTATGTTATTTCTCAGCAAAACTGGAAAAGAGAAAGGAAAAATGAAAAGAAAAAAGACACTACTTCAAGGACAGAGCTGGCCTCTCAGGAAAAGTCTTCTTAGGCTTAGCAGCTTCCAGGGACCATAGCTGGTACTCAACAGATGCCTCAGGTCAATTAAATAAATAGTAATTGAGTATATACTGTCAACCGATGTCTGGGGCCATGGGAATTGGAAGGACATGGGACTTGAGATCACTTAATCATTTATTCAGCTAATATTTTTGGACTATTTACTACAGGCCTGACACTGTTAGAAGTGTTTAGGCGACAGTGGTGAACAACACATGAAGCTAACATTTTATTCATTTATTTATTTAAAAAAAATTTTAAGTTTGCTTATTTCAAGAGGGACAGAGTGAGTGGGGGAGGGGAAGAGAGAGAGAGGGAGTGAGAGAATGCCAAGCAGGCCCTGCACTGTCAGCACAGATCCCAGTGCGGGGCTCAAAACTCATCAAACGTGAGACCATGACCTGAGCTGAAACCAAGAGTCAGACACTTAACCAACTGAGCCACCAGGCATCCCATGAAGCTAACATTTTAAAAGGGAGATACTGACAGAAAACAAGTGGGCTAACAAGGTGAAAATGATGGGGGATATGGATATAGAAGGAAAGTAGAAGTTGAGGCGGCTTGGATTTGGATGTCAGGAAAGACTTCTGTAAAGAGGTGATGTTTAAGCCAAGAGCTCAGTGAGGCAAAGGAGGTAGCCATGAGAAGTTTTAGGGGACAGTTGTTCCAAGCAGAGTGAAGTGTAGGGGCAAGGCCCTGAGTCAGGACAAACTTAGAGTCTCCAGGAACAGAAAAGAAAAGCAAACAGGGGGAAAGGGCTATGCGGTAAAGGGTAGTAAAAAGGGCAGTGGCCAGATCTTGTAGGGCTTTGTAGGCCACAGAAAGTAATTACACGTTAGGGCAGGTCACAGAATTGAATATTCAAGGATAAACACCCAACGAGAGAAGCAGAACTTGTTAGTGGTCTGCTACAGTCCCAGGTATTCATAATGAGGTCACTCCTTCTCCCCCAGGCACACAACAGTTCTGCTGGGATGCTGAATGGCAGTGCCTTGTAGGCAGATAGACTGAGTGGGCAGCTAGAGCAGTAAGGTGGGTGGTATCATTCTTATTTGACAAATGAGGAAACTGAGGCCCCAACAGATAACTCCCCCAAGAAAGCTTGTCTAGGAAGAGATGGAAATGAGCTTCAAACTCATTAAGAGTCATGGACTTTTGGCAATTTTGGTTGAGGATGAATAGCTCAGGAAACAACTCCTGGGGCAGGGGTAGAGGTGGGGAAGGCTGGAGAGAGAGATTGGGAGACAAGCTATATATAATATTATGTGTTAATCAAGGGCAATTTGGCACCCCAAGGGGGCAGCTGGAAATATCTGCGAGTCACACTGTGAGGTGGGTAGGGGTGCTATTGACATCTAGTGGGTAGAGACCTGGGATGCTGCTAACTATGCTACTGTGCACAGGACAGCACCTCACAGCAAGTAGTTGGCCCCAAATGTCAGTGTGCAAGGTTAAGGAACTTGGATTAAGGTCTTCCAGTGCAGGCTGCTCTCTGCTTCCTCCTTTCTTCTATCTCTGCCCTGGAGGTTCCTGCCATACCTTATCTTCAGAACTAAAATGGAAATGGAAGTTTGAGATTCCATTGGGATGGTGCTCTTCCCCAGATCTCTTTGCTATTTAATCGATGTTACTGAAGGGAGATGAAGTGCTTGATCTTAGGGTGGGTGGGCCCTGGTACAGTACCGCATCAGCTCTGTGGCCTAGGGAGGCATTAGTGAACTCTGTGCTATGCTTCCCCATCTGCAAAATGGAGGTGATCATACCCCTTCCGGCCACCTCGCAGGTTTGTTGTCAGAATTCTACAACATAGTAGATGTGAAAGCACTTTCATAAAGGACTGCATAAATGTGTTATTACTAATTCTTATGCCACTAATAAAACGAAGCCGTCATTATTTTGCTCCTGACAACACCAACAGTTGCAGAATGGTTAGAGTTCTGTACATTATAGTCTTAAAAAGCCATAGAGAGATCTGTAAGGGACCCCAAGGTTGCACATAAGCAAACAGCCAGTGATGTACCTTGGGATTATTGAGGTGGGGAGACATGTGACTTCTTGCTCAGTTACTTAAACATCCTTTGTTCACTTCTTGGTATCATCATTACTTTTAGAATCAATATAATAACTTCATTACCCTCCTCCCACCCCTGTCAGGACTGCGAGGGTGCAGTCTAAACAGAATAATTAATTAATGGAAATGTAGAGAAAATAACTCAAATGGTGGCTACAGAAGATCAAATAGCACAAAGGGACCTGCGGAGATTTTCATTGTTGTTTGAACTTGGGCAACACAGATGAGGCTGGGGAAGTCCTGGGATTCCAGATCAACAGGCAGAATATCTTGGAAATACCCTCTTACTTTTTTTCCCTATCTTGAAGCTATGGAAGATACTGAGGATGACATCTTGACCATCATCTGAAATACAGGCCAGTTCATTGCTGGAGAAGATGTTGTGGGGAGTGAGACAGCCTTGGATGCTGTAATGCATGCAGGATCAGTCTTCTAGGAAGGGCTGAGGAAATGGTTGCTCAATGATCTGATTTCAGAAATGCCCCCTACTAAAATGTCCCTCCTCCAAACTTCACTGGTGTCTAAAATTTCTTTCAGAGGAAACAAATTTTTCTATAATTAAAGATAAGATTCTATTCTTTCAAGGAGAGAGAAGTAATAGTATCTTAAATTTATCCTAAAGTGCTATCATTTGATTACAAAAACTGAAAAAAAGCCCTTTTCCTACTCCATGGTTTGAGAATGGGCTCTAAATAAAAAGGCTGCCTTGCTTTGCCTGGGTATCTATTTATTAACTATAACAAACCTTCCCCAGGATGTCACCTGTTAATACCTTTCTCATGATCACAAAGCCCTGTGCTTTTTCTTTTTTGGTATCTGAATCTAGTTGTTCAGGACACAGTGAAATTCCTGGTACTCCCCCTGCCTCCAGCCCCCCGTTTCTACCTACAGACCTATCTTGTGTCTCACAAAGAACCCCACTGAGCATCCATGGAGTAGAGGAAAGAAGATCCCAGGGAACGAGGAGATCTCAGGGCTAAACCTGGATCTACCACTAAATAGTTTGAAAACTCTTTATACCTTAGCTCCTTTGCCTGTGAGGTGAGAGAACTGGACTAGATTTTTCTAAGGGACTTTCTCACTATAAGATTATAGATTGAAGATAGATTTTCTTCTTTCCATGTGCCCTTTTATCACCATCATCCCCCAGTCCAACTCAGTATTTTCTCATCAATCTGAGTCCTTTCAAGAGAATATAAGAGGTGGCCATGGTTCAGGGAGACTGAAAGGAGCAGTCATTTCAAGGGGATTTAGGTGGTGGCCAGTGTTGAGGGGGCATTTAAAGGTGTCCATAATCCAAGGTGTTGCAAAGAATGGCCATGGTTTAAGGGGATGCAACAGTATCCATGAGTCAAGGGGATGCAAGCAACAGCCATGGTTGATCTCTCTTGGCAGGTTGTTGCCATCTAGAAAAACATGGGTGGTGGGTTGCTAATGATGGCATCAGTGGAATTAAAAGCAGAAGGACTTTAAGACTTACCCTTGAAGAGGCAGAACTCAAAAGGTCACCAGCTCACAGCTGTGGGCCAATGTGAATAGACAAGTTGACGAGATAAAGCAGGGCCTGGACAACCTTACAAAGTAGCAGATCCTGAATTTCTCATTTTCATGGATAATTAGCGTAGCCTTCAATTTTAGAAACATGGCAGTGTATCTGTGTACAGTTTACTCCTCTTTCAGGTGATAGACCCAGAGCCCATGGAGTGCATGGGACTCTGTTGCCCTCTAGTGGCCAGAGTGGAGCAGCATGCACAGGAACTCCCCCACAGTTAGACTTCTGTTGGCTTAGAATTACAGCTGAGACATGAGTCACAGAGGACTCCTAGGACACAGAGCATGAAGGGGACTCATGGACTCCTTTCAGCATACCTCCTGACAAGATGATGCAGAGGGTGGTGCATCATCCCTTCTATTTCTGGGGGGTCAGATCTGTAGCACAGAGAGGTTTTGTTTTGCCTAGAGTCATACAATATCCAGCTGCAGATCTGGGATGTGCCTGCTGCTTCTGAGGTCAGGTGTCTGTGTTCTGGTGTAGCAGAGGCACCTGAAATCTGCTGTCACAGTCACACATTTGCTGTGTCACTTCTACCTTAGTTAGATGTTGTCTCTAGCAAACAGATATCGTTATGTGGTTTTCCAATTAACACTTCCCAAGGGGAGCTGGTTAATATGGATGAGGCTTTTTAACATTTGGATTTGAAAAGAGGGTTATATGCAGTTGTAGCAGAAGGAGCCAACATCTTAGTAATTGGCTAAGGTTTACAGAGGAGCAAGGCAGTCTAGGGGATTTGCCATAGCTGGGACTCAGGTTCTTCACAGAATATATTATCGTGGTTCAGACTTCAGATTTTTCAACTAGAATTTAAGGTGGGTTTAGGTGGGGATTATTCTAAGAAGGTTAGAACCCTAGACTCTAGTTACAAAAAAAAAGTGAATTTCTGGAGATCTCATGCATGTTGTTAATACTGGGCTCAGGTAGAGAGTTCTCAGTAGGGTTCCCTTACTCTGACTTTTGCCCTTTATAACAGGCAATTAAACAAGAGGATTAATATATGGAGAGGCTAAAGAGTGTAGTGGGATGAGTAGATATGTAGAATGACCTTTAATGCCAGGAGGCAGTCCAAAAGTTGATGAGGCATGGACAAGGCTAAATTTGGTATGCCAGCTCCCCGTCCTTTGGGCAGGAATGCCCAATTTACCCCACAAATTCCCTTTCTTCTACTTCCCCTCCCAACAGTTTAAGTCATGAAAGGAAATGGGGGAAATAAGACATTTCATATCATTAAATAATGGTCTTTTGAAAACACAGTGTTTTTCCATCTATTGGACATTTGGAATGTACCTTATGGTGGTGACACTAGTGAAGGTTTAAATGATCCTTCTTTGTAGCCTGTTGCATTTCTTTCTTTGAAAATGAGGAGTTTGAGGGGCTCCTGGATCGTTCAGTCGGTTAAACATCCGACTCTTGATTTTGGCTCAGGTCATGATCTCACAGTTCATGAGTTTGAGCCCTGCATCGGACTCTGTGCTAACAGTGTGGAGTGTGCTTGGGATTCATTCTCCCTCTCCCCCTCCCCCCCTCCCCCCCTCCCCCCCTCCCCCCCTCCCCCCCTCTCCCCCTCTCCCCCTCTCTCTCTCCCTCTCTCCCTCTCTCCCTCTCTCCCTCTCTCCCTCTCTCCCTCTCTCCCTCTCTCCCTCTCTCCCTCTCTCTCCCTCTCTCCCTCTCTCTCCCTCTCTCCCTCTCTCTCCCTCTCTCCCTCTCTCCCTCTCTCTCCTGCTTCCTTCCTGTGCATGCTCATGCTCTCTCTCTCTCTCAAAATAAATAAATAAATAAAAAGAAAATGAAGAATTTGAATTACCTTTCTTAGTTCACAGTAGAAATTTAATCTCATTTCTCACTCCCTACTCTTCCCAGTATGTAGTTAACATGTAACAATCTGGTGTCTTTTAGTGACTTTTTTTTTAATAAGCATTTTATAGATGATTCTCTAACACTGAAGCCCATGCTCCTTGCTCACAAACTTCTTGCCTCCTAAACTTTGGAAACACTGCTGTTTCCTCTTTTATTCTGTCCCTCTCCAGCCCCTAGCCCTACCCTAACACTGCCAGCCTCCATTTCAGTTATTCACCCAATCCTGCTGTCTTTTTGTCTCTACAGCCTGAGATCAGTTTTTAATCAGATCACTTAATTTTCACTCTATGCAAAAGTCTTTTTAGCCTTGGGGAAACCCTTGCCAGCTAACACACCAGGGATACCTGTGGTGCTTCTAAGATGTTTGTTGGGACAGTGTTAAAATGGATAGGAAAGAGAAGAAAAATCAGCAGGAGGAAATGAGGCCCCATGAGGAGAGAGAGACCTGTTGGGTGGTGATGGGAAGGTTGAGTGCCCCCAGCTATAGCTACGGACTGGGCCAGGCAGTGGATGGTATGAGGTGCCCAGCTCACAGATGGCTGAAATACCACCTTAAACTAGATTCAGTTGTGTGCTTTGAGGACAAGAGAGGGAAGGTCACATAGGAAGGAGAGACATACAGGGGTCCTGAAGAACAAATTCATTTATTACCCAGTTTTGTCCTATACTGACACGGGTCTTAGGTGCCCAACAATGGAACTACCAGTATTTGACCCACTTCCTCTTGCCCAGCTTTCTCATTCCCAATCTGGTCGTTACACAGCAGCACAAATAAGGGGAGATGGCTGGGACTTATGGGAGAGCAGGTGGCTCCTACCAGCTGGTGCTAAAGATGCCCCAACTTACAGATATTTATATTTCACTCACAATAATCTTTGCTGTCACACATACTGTAATAAAGTCAAAAACGCATGCTACTTGTCCTTTTGATACTCCCTTTCCCCCTTCTTTTCAATACTGGCTCCTCTGTTCTTACCTGGTCACAGAGTTGAGAAGCCTTAGAACCACATCCCCTTATAGGTGGATTACTTTCTTTACCTTTGGCCTCTGTGACTGTGGTTGCCCTCTTCCTTCTTTTACCTTTAGAGTTTTTCTTTCTTTGGTTGCTTATGAAGTACTTGTGCTCTTCTCCTGAAAGTTCTGTCTTTGCTCCACTCTTTCTTCTCATCTCCTCTTTCTGGACAATTTGAACCATCAGTTTAGTGTCACCAAGTCTCAAGTTCTAATTGCCAGCCTGGATCACTCTTTTGGGGTATGGACCTGTGTTTCCAGCTTCCTATTAGGCATCTCCACCTACTGTGTCACAGGTACCTCAAATAACCCCTCTAAATCTGAGTTCATTCTCTGCCACACAAAGGTTACTTCTCTGTTTCTCATTAGAAGAGTAGAAATGAGTGGAGAGAATAGAAGATTTACATTTACTCCATCCCTTGGTAACTACCTACACTTCTTCCTCTTGCTCATTCCACATGCCCTTCTACCTTTCATCTCTAATTTGTCACCAGATCTTGCGATTCCACATTTCAAACCTCTTCCTAGGCTGCCTCTTTCTCTCTCTGTCTACTGCACTGCCTTAGTTAGGGTTTCGTCACCTCTGTTTGGCCTGTGACATTTGCTTCCATGTGTCAGGAGCTGCATAATGATAATCTCTAAAAGAGAATCTGGATCTAGTTTTTAACCCAAATTTCATTTTAATGGAATATCTGCAGTCTTCTGGGAAGTTTTCAAACACACTATTACAGTAATGTCAATGAGTATAAGAAAGGCTAACGGACTTTCTTTCTAGGGTAAAAGAAATCCATTTGTGAGGCAGCCTGTCTTCCTAAGTTCTCAAACAATGCCCAGAACATTCTTTTTGGCCATATGGCAACACTGTGAGTGAAATATAGACCTTCTTTATGACAATCAATTTTCTGTTATGGCCAACTAATGAGGGTAGTCCTTCATGAAAGTTTCTTGTCTTTCTATAGCCTGAAGAATATTGATGGTTTGAAAGTAGACTGCTTTTGGCACCCCTGTATTCTTCCATCTTGATTCATTCTACCAATTGGTACAGATATAGGTAGTAAAAACGTTTATTCTATTTGTTCCCCTTCCCATCTGGGTTCCTAACATGCTCAGTTAAGTTCTCCCTAAAGATTAAGATCCTGCCTCAAAATCAGGTCATACAGAAAGGTTGAGAAAATGCTGTTCCTTTGGAGTTACCTCTGCCTACCTTGAGGTGGCATTCTTACATGGATACAGGCTTAAGGTTTGCTCTTCTGCCTGAATCACGATGAAGTCATCTGAGATGCGAGGAGTCTCAAGGTCTTCTGTCATTCTCCTTTCAAACACTCACGGTGATTAATTCTACAGAAATCACTCCTGGTGCTATCACCTTTAGAAAGCAATTTTATTTCTGAATGCATATAGGATGGAGAGGCTTTCTCCCTGGAAGAAAGTTTAGTTTGCTTTTCATATTAGTTGTTTTTTAATTCCAAGGAAATATACCCCCAAAAGCAAGCAAACATCCTTCTCCCAGGTGGCCCATGCCTCAGATTTCAGAGCCTGACTTACTGTTTTATCAATTCTTCTCTCTTCTTGGCCTTCTGTCCTGGCTACCTGGCTTTTTTCATCATTACATTGGTCACCACAGGCTGATCCACCGAATGGGCAGGGGTGACACACTGGAGAAAGGGAACTGAGTCATTGTTTTAACTCTTCATGTCTGATCTACCTCCCTGGATCAGTGTAGCTTTAGTTGGAAGAGTAGTGGACTGAGGAACCAACAACCATAGGGTCTCTAAATGACTCTAAGATATCTCAAGTCTCAGGGATATGAATTTCTGCTCTGGGAGTAATGGTCCCATTTCTAGGGGGTTTGCTCCCAGACAGAGGCAAAACCCTACTCTAATTTCTCATGACCCTGAGCCATGGCATAGGCTAGGAGTGGTGTTTGACATTCTAAACTAGCCTAGTATCTTTAGAGTCTTTTATTAGGGATAACTTGGGGGCAAGTCATGTTTTGTAAACCCACTTTAGTACTGCATCAGAGAAGCTCCTTCAGAATGACCCCAGCTGGAAAAGAATCTTAGCTTCCCTTCCTTCATGGCCTTTCAGTCTGGGAGTTAGGGTCAAGGGGGCATCAGGAGCCTGCAGGCCTGAGCTGCACTGAGCATGGGGCGGGGGGACAGGGTGGCAAGCTGGCACCCAGGTGTCTTCCAATTCCAAAGTCAACCATTTGTTTGCAGTTTTTTGTTTCGTTTTTGGAGAGGTAGTGGACAGTAGAATTAAAACCATAAAACAAAAACTTCCAAACAAAATTGTTACAAAGCAGCAGGCTCCCTGCCCAGGCCTAAAATTTCTTCCTATCCTCTGACTTTCCTCAAGATGCCCAAAGGTTTTCTCCATTGCCCCCTATTGCTTTCCCTTCTGCCTGGTTTGTTTTCATGGCATGAAAGAGCCTGCCTGCTTACTTCACGAAGACCTTCATTTCTTTATCCATTACGTTTTCTTCCCCCGCCTCCCCTCCCCTCCCCCCCCCCCCCCCCCCCCCCCCCCCCCCGCCAGTCTCAAGGTTTACAATCAAGAGCCCCTTAACTGAAATACTGGGCTGCCTGCAGCAGCTGTGGGGGTTCCCAGCCAACTGCCTTGTCTTTTGAAGAATAAATTCCCTTTGACAGTACCACTTGTGAAAAAACAGGGCAAGTGTAGAGGATCCTACAGATAATTCAGGAAGAGAGCGGCCTTATTGGTGGGCGGTAGGGGAGGACAGAAGATGGATTAATATTTTTTTCTTTATCATTTGGCATGTTAAACTTAATTATATTCCTTGAGAGACCTCTAAACAGTCATAATTAGGAATTATGATAACAGCCGCTGTTGCCTTACACATGTTCGTTTTACTGCTTGCCTCTGTGACTGTGGGCTGTGATTAATACCAATCAGCATCATTAGGACAAGACTTCTCCTTGCCTTCTGGGACCTTTTGGCTTTGGATGGCCGGTCTCAAGGGTCGGGGGCACCTGGACTAGCCCCATGAGCTAGAAAGAATGACCTTCCCAGACTAAGTGGAGTTACAGGAAATGAAGTTGTTGGGAGTGTTAGTTACGGCTTATGAAAATGAAGATTTGGTTCCTGGAATTTGTACCTGGTCTGTCTTTGCCTTTTTTTAACTTCATGTATTTATTTTGAGAGAGAGAGGGGCGGAAAAAGAGAGAGAGAGAGAGAGAGAGAGAGAATCCCAAGCAGGCTCCACACTGTCAGTGCAGAGCTTGACATAGGGCTCCAACACACGAACCGTGAGATCATGACATGAGCCAAAATCCAGAATCAGACACTTAACCAATAGAGCCACCCAGGTGCTCCTCTTTGTCTATTTAAAACAAAGTGTTTTTTTTTTTTATAAACTTGCAAACACCATTCATTTGTTTATTTTTGTGTAGAGGGTTACTGGGGTATCCCTATGTGTTTATGACACCAGAGTATGGAGGGATAACCCCAAGGAGAGTGTGAAAAGGGAACCCCCTACTCAAGGGTCTCAACTGAGTACCAACCACTAAATAGAGAAATTTAGTTTTAGGTTAAGACAGAGTCCTCGCTAACATTTCTGAGATACATTCTCCTTTTGATTGTAAAAGGGGAAAATTGAGAAAGGCTTACTTCTGACATAGCTGCTGGTTGGCCCTGAAAAGGATTTTAGGGCTCCTCTTCATTCTGTTTATTTTATTGGAGAAGAATCTGAGTCTAGAGGGGTTAAGGCATTACCTGGGCGAAGTGGCCACTCACATTAAGATGCTCAGTAGGTGGTTTTCACATGGGAGTATGAAAAGAAGCCCCTTTACCCTCTATTCAGCCTCTGACACTTGTAGAAAAAAACCCTGGAGGAGTTGGTTTTGAATAAAAATAGATTCACAATCAAAGTCAACGTTGGTTGCAGTAACCTCCTTGCAAGGTGGGTGTTGTGACAGGCCAGAGACTTAATATACTGAGTCATACATCTCAGGACAGTCTCAAAGGTTATTCAAGACCAGATTCAGAAAATACATGGTCATGAGCCTAGGGGATTCACATTCAAAGGTTGTTCTCAGCATTTTACTAGAGGCATGGTTCTAAAGAAAAATAAAGCGTAAGGCAAAGGATTTGGATTTTCTTTCCACTACCTCCCCATCTTCTGTCCCACAGGTTGGCTTGGAGTTGCCTTTGCTGCTTTAGAGTTTTAGTCATAATCTTCCCTTAGGCTCAAGAGGATGTATTTTGATGAGATGAGTCACCTTTGATGTCACGGTTCTCACTCTCCAGGAACAAGGAGTCATTAATATCTTGACACCAGATTGTAGAAGTTAAAGCACTTCCTTGGAGCTCAGAGGTAAAAACTGAACTCTAACACAGATTCTGCTGGAAGTAAATGTGCCCTAAAAAAGGAGGAGAAAGAATTCTATTTGAGTGATGCCATTGGAATGTTAAATCCAGAGGGGAAAAAAATCCAAGTGAATAATATATATTGGGTCTCTGGCCTCTAATTTGACATTCAGTTCAGATCAGAACTAACCCTGGGAGATCTTGGAATTTAATACCATATAAAAATGCTACCAGGCAAGGAGCTTTATTATACACGGTCATGAAAAATATGGGAGGTGCCGTCTCTGGATATTTTTCTATCAAATTTTTACTCAATTTCACACCCGTTACAAACACAAGCCAAAGTGCTATATATAAACATCTACATTTGTTGGGATTTCTTTAAAAAAAATAAACAGAAGAATCACATTTCACATGCGTTAAGTGGTGTAATAGTAAACCATATTTAACCAGTTGGGAAAGGCTTCAGCTTTCATCGGTGTACAAAATGTCTTCATGTAAATATTGGAACCACTTTTCAAATGAAGAGTTTTCAAAATAATAAAATAATCACACGGTTCAACATACGGAGTCAGCATGTGACTGTAGGTGTGTGAATGTGAATGTGTGTGCATCTACATGTTGTTAATTCCTTAGGATTAGCGGAATGACAAAATGTGTGAAGGGAGATAGATGGTGGCTATTTTAAGCAGCACAAAAATGTGAGGAGGAGGTGGAGAATGAAAAAAGATCAAGCAGGAAGAGGGACATGGGTATAAGACTAGAAGAAAAGATGAATTTCTTTAAACTAGAAAAATCAAAGCAATGTGTTTTCCCCTTACAGCAATAACCACTTTATTCTAAGGCTTTACACATTAACACCTAAAAAATAGATTTGTGCCATAAATACAAGCTGTCTTCAATGCATATCTCTGGAATTATTTTTCTTCATGATTCTCTTGTGGTCTGACGACAAGGCCATGCTCTCATCTGACATTTTTCATTAGGAAATACCAACCAAGAGTTTTCTTTGATAATGCTGCTACCTTTGCCCTAAAACTCCTTCCAGCTTTTTTCTCCAGCCAATGTTTACTCCATTTCTAGAGTAGCTCAGCTGCTTCACCACTCAGAGAACCCTCCCCGCCTGTCTTTCCCCCTTCCTTCGTCTTGCCAAATTTTCCCTGTCTGAAGGCTGAGATCACATTATATTTCAGTGAACCCTGCCTCTCCCACTGGGTTGCTAACTTCTTATGGGTACAGCCGTGTCTTATTCCCATCTGTACTCCTAGAGCCTAACGTGGTATCCTGGGTGCTCAGTAAATATTCTTTGAATTCAAATGTACTACTGTTTTAACGTTCTAATCCTCAGTGAAGCCAAGGATTTTCAGAGGAGAGAGTCAGCTGGGGGGCATTTCTTGTTTAGTACCCTGACAGTGTGTTGACAAACATTGAATTGCAAAGTCCTTTTTCACAAATGATTAAGCCCTTATTGGGGAATAAAAAAAACGAGGATTATTTTCCAGTAATGTGTATACTTAAGTGTCTAAACAGAAATCGTGGTTCCTTATTGAGCAGGAAGCATTTTCCTTAACCTTTCATGGTTTTAGGTAGCCATTGTCATTTACCTGCTCCCCATTCTCTGAGGATAAGTTCCCTGAGATTCTAGTTGGCAGGCTTAGAATTTTTATGATCATGGCCATGTGGTCTGTTGGATCCTAGGCTGTCGTAAGCTTTTGTGAGGAGGCTTTGGTAGGTGTTAGAGGTGGGAGGGGTAGTTCCCCTTCGACCCGGGGAGCCCACTGCCTTCCCCATGCCCCGAGTGCCACTGATCTCTCTATTAAGGTGCAGCATTCACTCCAGTGACATAATTTTGTTACAAAAAGATCAGTAGTTTGAGGACTCAGAGAGGAATCTTAAAATATGGATTCTGTCCCTGCTAAGCTTGTATGGGAAACTTTCTGTCCTCTTTGCCTGTGTCTTTTGAGCTGGCTCCTTTGTTAATCCCAGAGAACCAAGGTCTAAGAACTCAGGCAGGACAGCTACCTCCTTAGGCAAACCTGGGCTCTGGCCTACTGTCCTGAGAAAATGATCGTACTTCCTTCAGTTCAGTGCGCCATTTTATCAATGGTCCAGCCTTGAGGTGTCTGGAAGTCCTTCTAATCCCCTCTCTAGGTCAGTTCTGTTATTGTACACCTGCTATGTGCTTGGCATTGTGCCAGAGGCTGAGGCTCCATGTCTGTAGGTGATGGAGCACTTGCTGAGTGGGCCTGTCATGAAAAGCTTCCCTGTCAGGTATATTCCTATCAAATGTATAATTTGAATGAAATTGAATAGTTCCATTCTGATGAGTAATGGTGGAACCAAGCATATGTTGGCTGTTCTCAAAGCCATGGATTGTGTTAAGGTTTTTATAAATATGCGAGTTTATTTAAAGAAATGGTAGTCCTTCTAACTTACATCCTCAAATATTCACAGAGCACCTCTGCCACCGTGAGACCTTTTTTTGCCTTGCATTTTTAAGATGCTAAAGTAAAAGCTGGCTTAAAACAGTCCCAAGTGGGGTGCCTGTGTGGTTCAGTCAGTTGTCTGACTCCTGCTTTTGGCTCAAGTCATGATCGGTTGGTGAGTTCAAGGCCTGCATCGGGCTCCACGCTGACAGTGCAGAGACTGCTTGGGATTTTTTCTCCCCCTCTGTCCATACCCCTCCCCCACTCGCTCTCTCAAGCTCTTGAAATAAACTTCAAAAACAAAAACAGTCCTAAGTGCTTTTCTGTGTACCATGAAGCAAGACTGTGGTAGGGCTATGAGAGGAAGCGTGAGAAGCTGGTTGGTATTTAAGTAATGTGGAAACACTGTTTTTAAGCCTTTGGAATGAAAGATAGAGACAGGAGGGACATAGACCTTTGTTAAGAGAAACTGTTGAGGGATAAAGAGCCAGAAACGTGAAACAGATTTTGTACCATGAGGATGTTGGAGGAGATTGTGGTAGTTCTGTGCGTATCTGGGATAGGGAGTCAGTTGCTGTCTGTTGGCACCAGAGGTCGTAATGGAGTCCTTGGTGTGGGTCTGAATGTCACAGCTTCCCATCCAGTGTGTTCTGTATATCCTAACCTAGAACATGACTTCAGCCTAAAGAGATGTGTTACCATTGTTGTCATCCATAGCCACTGTGCAGAACCAGTATATCCCAGATGTCACT